>NC_143520.1:25708927-26020960 GCF_031878675.1 Megascapheus bottae
AGAGGATGGAGTCTTGAACAAAGGAGAGAGAACATATACCTTCCAGCCTCTTCTAGTGTTACTTCTGGCATTTAGAGCCCCAAATACCACCTCAACTCAGGCCAGATTCTACAAAAGTCGCATCGTTTCAGTGCATCTCCTATAGACTTCCATTTGTAAAGCTCACAGACTCCAGGTAAGAGGACTAGCATTAACTGAGCTTGTTTTGATCTTTGCTTTTCTCTATAGTGTTGTCATTCTTATTTTCAAGCACTTTTGCAGCTTTCTCAAGACTAAACTTTTTTTGAGTTCAAGCTTTTTTTCATATAATTTTTATTATAATTAATAGAAGGGTTACATTATATTCACCAGAGAGAAGGTGCATTACTTACATTGATACCCTTTCTCATGTCTTGGTCCCCATTTCCCTCCCGCCACTCTTGTCCCTCATCTGGTTTTTCCCCTCTTCCCTATCTGATTTCAAATAACCAAATACATATATACAATATATCAGATAACAAGGTGAAATACTGTAACAATATGAGATAACCAAGGGACAGCAAAAGAGATGAGAGATAACATATTACATTAAGGACAACAATCACTCATTATACAGTTTTTGTTCCTATATCCTGGAAGTCCTTTCATTTAGCCTCATCCTACATGGCCTTATGTGTCTAGGTTTTGATCTATTGTAAATCTCTGCTAGGAGAGCCCAAGGTTTCTATGGATTATGACAAATGATGGAAACCATTGAGTCTATGTTCCTTTGAGTCTGGCTTACATCACTTAATATGATTTTTTCTAAGTCTTTCCATTTCCTTACAAATGGGGCAATGTCATTCTTTCTGACAGCAGCATAGAATTCCATTGTGCATAATTACCACATCTTGTTGATCAACTCATCAACTGAGGGGCATCTGGGTTGGTTCCATATCTTTGCTATGATAAATAGTGCTGCAATGAACATTGTTGTGCTAGTGGATTTAGTATGTCCTTGTTTCTGGGTGATTAGGTAAATGCCAAGTAGTGGAATTGCTGGGTCATAGGGGGGCTCTATGTTTAGTCTTTTGAGGAATTGCCATAATGCTTTCCATAGTGTTTGAATGAGTTTGAACTCCCACTTGTAGTGTAGTAGGGATTCATCCCAGCCACACCCCTGCCAGGATCTGTTGTTATTAGATTTGTTGATAATGGTCATTCTAACTGGAGTTAGAGTTGTTTAGATTTGCATTTCTTTTATGGGCAGAGATGTGTCTATAGGTTAAACTTTTTAATAGTATTTTTATTGTAATTAATAGAAGGGTTACATTATATTCACCAGATAGAAGGTGCATTACTTCACAAACATTGACACCCTTTCCATTTCTTGGTACCCTTTCCCTCCCCCCACACCCACCCCTCATCTTGTTTTCCCCCCTTCCCTATCCTATTTCAAATAACCAGATATATACAATATATCAGATAACAAGGTAAAATACTGTAACAAGACTAAACTTTTACGAGACTCTCCAACACTCAGTATGTATGCCCTAAATACTCAGCAATTACTATCTTGCTATTGGTGAGGTTTTTATAAAGATCACGATAGTGAGTAACATATGCTTCAAATTTTATATCCTGAAGTAAGCATAATTCTAGTTACTTTCATGAGTCCTCAGTTTTCTCTAATATTGGAAAAGTATGATGTCATTCCTGGAACAAAGCCCTTCTTTGGGTGCCTGTGAACAGTCAACAGTGACATGGGAAAGAAAAAATAAACTGAGTGGTATGGTTGGAGAGGAAAAGAAAAGCTAAGCAATATTAAATATTAAGTACTGTCATTTAGTAATATCCTATCAAAACAGTCTTGAAGGTGGGTATTTCTGATCTGTATGTTACAGATAATGTCTCAGAATTGTTTTTGGCCAAAAACAAAGCAGAGGATGGTTGCACTCATTGTTTCCTGTCTCCTTAGTACAGAAACAGAAGGTTAGCAAGAAAGAAGATAGAAGTAAGCAAAATGAATATATCTGTGTGTACATGTGGAGAAAAGGCAAATTCAAAGCAGTTGAGTCAGCACTTAGATATTCTGATGACCCTTGCTAGCCATTCATGGTGAGAAAATGTAAATAATTTGTTTTTGTGCTATTACACTGTTGGTGGGAATGTAAACTTGTTCAATCACCGTGGGAATCAATATGTAAGTTCCTCAAAAAAGCTTCCCTATGATCCAGCCACTTCTGGGCATTTATCAAAATGACCACAAACAAGGTCATACTAAAACTAGCAGCACAACCATGTTCAGTGCAGCATTCTTTATCATAGCTAAGATATGGAACCAACCCAGATGCCTCTCAGTAGATGAATGGATCAAGAAAATGTGATATACATACACAATGGAGTTCTACTCTCCTATCAGAAAGAATATTGTTTACCCATTTGTAAGAAAATGGAAAGACCTGGAAAAGATTATCTTAAGCAAATTAAGCCAACCCAAAGAAACATAGACTGCATGATTTGCAATACCTAGAATATGTCTATGATATTCTGAATTTATAACAATAGCCCAGTCGCTAAGTACATAAAACCAAATATAATGAAGCATATCAAAATGAAACCCAAGAATTGGAAACAAGAAGTTTTTATTATGTCCAGTATGCGATTATTTCTATTTTTTTCTATTTTAGTTTTGGGTACCGTTGGTCTTGTATATGAATTTATGTGATCCATGAAAGGGAAAGGGAATCACAGAAACAGTAGGACAAAGGATGAACCAACACAACAATGTTACTCAATAGTATGCTGGAAATGAACTTTACAACTTAGTGGGGAGGAGAATGGGGAATGGTAAATGGGAGAAAATTGGGGAGGGGGTAACTATTTTAAAAGAAATGCACTCATTGCCTTGTTTATGTAACTGTAACCCCATTCATCATTTGTAGAAGAAATTTTGTAGAAAGAAGAAAGAAAACATGTACTAGAGTATTTTTAGTGAGAAAAATATGACTTCAACGGACTGGAGAACTATCTATTTCAAAATTATGTAAGGCAAATATCAACACTTTTTAATCCTCCAAGTTGTTCATAGTCTTTAATATAGCTCTCCACTTAACTACAAGAACATAGACTTGCAAATGAACAACCCAATTAAAGTTGCCCTCAGTTTAAGCCAACTAGCTTAAAACTAATTTTCTTATGTTTATTTAAGATCTGAGCTCATTCTTGTCCTGTTGCACCAATGCAACAGTAAATTTTCTTTTTGTGCTTAGCAATTATTCAAATTCTTAAAAACCTAGCCTAGGTAGAACAATGAATACTTGTTTAGTGCTTTTGTATGAGGGGGGAATGGGGAGGGAAGGAGACAGAGTCAAATCGTTGAAAGAAAAATACAATGATTATTTTGGCATTGATTCCTTAGAAAATAAAATAAACATTCCTGGATGCAAAAATTTTTATCATGGTATAGAAAAATCCATTTTCTGGATTTTATTTCTCTGTAATAGAACAGAATTTACCTGATTTGTGTACTCTATCATAATTATGCCATTGATATGATATATCGCCACATGCTTATGCATTAGGCTGCAAGCTTATTGTCACTTTTGATAGTGAGTGGATCATGAGAGTTTTAAGTTCTCCAAAAACTAATCCATTCATGAACTCATACTAAACAGAGTATTAGAATATAGGGTAAAGAGGGTCTAGTTAAAGAAAGAAGGTCACTGTCAGTGTTTCTCTGAAGGGTATGTCTTGCCTGTGATCCCTCTCCCAATTTTTCTCTTTCTCTATTGACTTTGATAATAGCTTAAAAATTAAGAAACATCAATTTTGCAATTTATTAACATTTTTACGTTTCAGTTAAATTCTTATCATTATTTATAGTAGTGAATTCTCATGAAAATGCTTCCCCAAATTAAAATTTGTCATACCAGTTTTAGGGATCTTAATGACTTTGACTGTTTATAGCATAGCACTATTCTTTCCAGTGTTATCTAAATCTCTGCATAAAGACATTTAGGTAAGCAGACTCACTGGCTGGCTTAGCAACAGTAATATTAATATAGAAGAACATCAATTATATTGTGAACTATTTTAACCTATGTTTAAGTTAGTTTCTAAAAAAATCCTTAGCAGTAAATTGGTTTAAAAAAGTGACATTGAAATTGCACAAAGGAAAATTATAATTTTGGTCCATCACTGGCTGTTGAATTTATTCCATCAAAGTAAAATTTATTTTAAACTGATAAAACCACATAAAATTGTATATATCAATGAGTTGCCATGTGAAGCTTTAATATATGCACACATATATTCACACACATACACATATCTACACATACATATATATATATATGTAGTACAATAAATCAAGTTGAGTATAGCTACCTCATCAAACATTTATTATTTTTTCATGGTGAAAACTTTCACAATCATTTCTTCTACTTTTAAAAATGTTCAGTACAAAAACATGTTCAGTACATAATCATTGTCTGCACTGTGCACATCAGAATCTCCAGCTAATTATAACTTAGCACTTAGGGACTAATCTCTTTCTATCCCTCCCTTTCCTTAGTGTAGACTCTGCAGTCCTCTGACTTTCTATGAAATTACATTCCACATAAGAATAAGATCATGTTGCACTTGATTTTGCTACCTGACTTATACCACTTAACACAATACATTCTAGCTCTATCCAGGTTGTCACAAGACAGAATTTTGCCACTTATGATGACTGCACCATATTTCATGGTGAATATGTAACACATTCGTTGGATTATAGATAACTGGGATGTTTCTATTTCTCAGCTATTGTGAATAGTGTCTCAATACACTGGAAGTACTTAAGTCTCTTTGCCATATTGATTTCTAGTCTGTTTTTTTTTTAAATAAAGTCATCTAGATTGTCATGGTAACACATATTCTCTGGAATTAAATTTGTCCTTCAATTGCTTGCTCAATAGAGCCAATAAAAATTGCCATTATAACTTATATACTCTAGAATTAAATTTGCTTCTAAATTGATTATTCAATAGAACCTTCCATTTACCAGTAAGAAGAGTAAAGGTATCAAGAGAAATGGAAAATGGACATTTCCAGAATAGTGTCCTAATCTATTACAATGGTGAGTCTCAAAATGATGGAAATAATAATCACAATAAACAAGCAAGCCTTAACTTATCAGTTCAGACTACTTGGCATAGAAGATGTATCCTGATGGACTATATAAAGTAGAACAGTGTACTTGAAGAGTAGAATAGAGTTAATAAGTAACGTAAGGTATAAACGGGTAAAAAAAAAAGGTGTTGAATTCTCACCAGAACATTGAAAGAAAGTGATTACAGGAGAATTGAGAAAGAAAATATCTTTTTCTCTGCCCCTTCATTAGGAAGTTACTAAACACACTGCTAAGGGGAGACAGGGATGTTAAACTGTCAAATTTAATGAGTTTGTTTCTCTCCTACCACTGGGAAATATTGTTTTCCCTAGTGGTAGTTCTTTGTTTACAAAATCTTAGTTTCTGTGAAACTGATGGTGTCACCAAACAGGTGAGTGATTAATTACCATGACCAAAAGAGATCTGCAGACTTCCTATCTCTCTGCAAATTTTCACTTTAAAAGTTTCTACCTAGAAAATACTCAATGAAAGCAGCCTTTTTGAAATTCCTTGTTTTATTCAAATGATAAAATAGGACAGTCTTTGAAGCAGTCTTTCTTTGATTAAGGTAATGTGGAAAAGCTCAGGTGCAGGGCCACAGGGGGGCTTGGAGTGCAGGAAATAAAGAGATGTCCTTACTTAAAGGAGAATACCACTGGCAGCTCCAGCTGATTGCCCTTAGTCTGAAATTAAGAGCCAAACTTGCCAGTTCTTCTCTTTGTTAAAAACAAAACCAAAGCAAAGCAGCAATCAGGAAAGCAACACCTTTTGCAATAGCCTTAAAGAAAATAAAGTACCTAGGAATTAAGTAAAAATGTAAAGGATAAAAATTCTAAAATGCAGAAAAAGGAAATTAAAGCAGGACTGAGGAAATGGAAAAACCTCCCATGCTCCTGGATTGGAATAATTAACATCATGAAAATGGCAATCTTGCCAAGGGCTATCCACAAATTCAATGCAATACCCAACAATATCCCAATGTCATTCTTTAAAGAAATAGAAGAAGCAATCCAAAATTTCTTATGGAATAATAAAAGACCCCATATAGCAAAAACAATTCTTAGCAGAAAGAACACCACAGGAGGAAATTCGATACCAAACTTTAGACTCTATTACAGAGCTATAGTGACCAAAACAGCTTGGTACTGGCACAAGAACAGGCCTGAGGACCAATGGAATAGAACTGAAGACCCAGAAATCAACCCACAGACCTATGATGTCCAAAAAATAGAATGGAAAAAGCCTCTTCAACAAGTGGTGCTAGCAGAACTGGTTAAGCACCTGCAGAAAACTAAAGTTGGAACCTTCTATGTCACCCTACACCAGGATCAAAGACCTGGAGGTAAAAGCAGATACCCTGAAAACTTTACAAGAAGGAATAGGAGATACACTAGGTCTCCAGAGATGGAAAATTACTTAATAAGGACTCAGAAGCACAACATATCAAAGAAAGTTTGGACAAATGGGACTTCATTAAACTGCAGAGTTTCTGTATTGCAAAGGACATAACTAGCTAACTAAATACAAAGTCCATAAAGTTGGAGAAGATCTACACTAAGCATACAACAGACAAATGCCTCCTATCTAAAATATATCAACAGCTAAAAAAGTTGAATCCCTCCAAAACTAATTTTCAAAGGAACAGCCATCCCATTAAAAGATGGGCCAAAGACTTAAAGAGAGTCTTCTCTGAAGAATGGCCTATAGACACATGAAGAAATGCTTGACATCTCTAATCATAAAAGAAATGCAAATCAAAACAACTCTGAGCTTTCACCTCACTTCTGTTAGAATGCCCATGATCAAGAAATCTAATAACAACAGATGTTGGCAGGGATGTGGCCAGGAGGAATGGCTACTACATTGTTGGTGGGAGTGTAAACTCCCAAACACTATGGAAAGCAGTATGGCAGTTCCCCAAAAGACTAAACATAGAGCTCCCCTATGACCCAGCAATTCCACTACTAGGCATTTACCCAATTGTCCAGAAACAAGGACATTCTAAATCCATTAGCACAATGATGTTCATTGCAGCACTATTTACCATAGCAAAGATATGGAACCAATCCAGATGCCCCTGAGTAGATGACTGGATCAACAAGATGTGGTATTTATACACAATTGAATTCTATGCTGCCATCAGAAAGAACAACATTGCCCCTTTTGTAAGGAAATGGAAAGACTTGGAAAAAATATTTAGTGAAGCAAGCCAGACCCAAAGGAGCATATGCTTCATTGTTTCCCTCATTTGTAATAATTAGTACAAACCCTGGACTCTCTAGCAGAGGAAAACAATAGCTACCCTAGATACATAAGGCCATGTAGGATGAGGCTAAATGAAAGGATCTCCAGGATATGGAAACAAGAGGTTTATCTTGTGTGATTGTTATTGTTAATGTACGATGTTATTTCTCATCTCTGCTATTGCCCTTTGATTAATCTCATATTGTTACAGTATCTCACCTTGTTATCTGTTATATAGTATATATGTTTGTTTATTTGCAATAGGAAAGTGACAGAGGACAAACAAGATGAGAGGAGGGGGTGGGGGGAAGGGAAATGGGGACAAAAACATGAGAAGGGTATCAATGTGTGAGAAGTAAAGCACCTACTATCTGGCGAATATAACTGTAACCACTCTATATGTTGCAAAAAAAATTGATTTTTGGAATCAACTTTTCCTAAAAGTTTAGAAGATAATAACACAGCCCTCAAAATCCTCCATGCACACCTGGCTTACACAGACAAGAGATTTCTAGCATCCATTCTAGAGACATTTTTTGTTTTCCCATTTTAAATGTACTTGGCAAAATGCATTCCTTATTTTACAGTTAGTTCATTATTAATTATTACTAATTGTGCAGCTTGGGCCTGTCCTGTCCCAGGTACTATTAAACATGCAAATAATAGGTGAGATATCATTATGAGATTGTAAGTAACTTGAGGGAAAGTAAACCCATCTGTATCGAGCTAAAAGCATAAATCAGTAATGTTTATAGTATCCACTTCATTGTAGATTTAAATAATATTTTTCTCTGTTGGCTTTGTGCCACGGTGACAAAGGAAATCAGCAGATTTATTTTGATATGTGGTTTTAGAGGTCGAAGTCTTGGGTCATGAGGATGTGTTTTTCTCAATCAAATGCTATGGAAATTAATTGCGTTGGGAACTAGGAGCATAGCCTAGTGCAGCATGCACAAAGCCCTGAGTTTGATTCCTTGGTACCACATACACAGAAAAAGCCAGAAGTGGCACTATGCCACAAGTGGCAGAGCTCTAGCCTTAAGCAAAATGTGTCCAAGGACAGTGCCAGGCCCTGAGTTCAAGTCCCAGACTGGCAAAAAAAAAATAAAGAAGGAAGGAAAGGGAAGAGAAGGGGAGGGAAGGGAAGAAAGGATAAAAGGGAAGGAAGGAAGGAAGGAAGGAAAGAAGGAAGGAAGGAAGGAAGGAAGGAAGGAAGGAAGGAAGGAAGGAAGGAAGACAGAAAAAAGTTGTGGTGGAAGGCATAGTGAAGGAAGACTGATTAACCCATGTGAGCTGTTAGGGATGGAGGCATGGCTTCATTTCAAGATCACAGGCACTGAGCAGAAGTGCCAGGTACCCACTTTGAGTTCCAGTCTTGGGTCAAGAAAGAAAGAAAAGAAAGAAAGAAAGAAAGAGAGAGAGAGAAAGAAAGAAAGAGAGAAAGGGAGGAGGGAGGGAGGGAGAGAAAGAAAACAAAGAAAAGAAAAGTGAAGGCAAGATTATAGCTCAAAATACTGGCCTTCTGAATTGTCAACTGCCTTCTAAACGGCTAACTTTGTGAGACATGGACCCAAAAAACTCATTTCCTGAATATGTTTATGAAACATTTATGAGAAATTGGCATTTCTATACATGAATGTAATGTACTGTTGTATAGGAATTTGTTCACAATGGAGAAATCTTTATTAATATTAATATACAATCTACTACAGGCAGACACATAGCCACAGAAAAGTTGCAGTTCTGAATACTCTTAACACTGCTAGAAGACTGATCCATGAGAGTAGTAACAAAGAAAGAGAGGAAAAACAATACCAATAAACCAGATCAACTCCAATGGAGAGCCATCGTGGAATGCTATAGTGTGGCCTGAGCAAAATCAGCAGACATAAGTCATGGTATAAAAATGGCACCTGAACTAGTTTGGGTCTAAATAGAGTCCTGGTCAGGGGACAGGGTCACAGGGAGCTGAGAGTGGTATGACTTCATAGCACAGGATTGACAGGTCCCTGCCCCTACATCAAGGAATTCAGGCACACCTATCAACTGGAGGAGGGACTTCTTCATACAAAGGACAAGACAATGTTAAACCCAATTCCCTATCATCCACCTCAGTACCTTGACCATACTTATCCTCTTCGTAGTATTTTTTGGTCTGTCCTTCTCTTTACTTTTTCCTACCGTATTCCCAATAATCTTTCACTTCTTTCCCCTTACCTTCCCTTTCCTTCCTTCCCCTTCGTTTCTCTCTCTCTCCTTTTCTCCTCCTTTTCTCTAATTTGTTTATATGCAAATATTATTATTCAGGATTGCATACATAAGCTACCACTCTGACTCAAATTTTCAGTTTGTCATATATTTCAATTAGGTAGGATTCAATCATGGAATAAATGAGAGAATTTAAAGTTTTATTCAGACTCATGTGGTTATATGATACTTATTGCTTTTTACTTCAAAATTTTCCCCAACTCATACATTTTTAACATATTTTTATTGTAATTAATAGAAGGGTTACATTATATTCACCAGATAGAAGGTGCATTGATTCACATACATTGATACCCTTTCTCACATCTTGGTCCCCATTTCCCTCTCCCTATCCCCACCCCTCATCTTGTTTTCCCCCGTTCCCTATCCAATTTCAGATAACCAAATACAAATATATCCAATAGATCAGACAACAAAGTGAGATACTGTAACAATATGAGATAAAAAAGGGACAGCAAAAGAGAGGAGAGATAACATAGTACATTAAGGACAATAATCACTCATTATATGGCTTTTGTTTCTATATCCTAGAGGTCCTTTCATTTAGCGTCATACTGTATGGCCTTAGGTATCTAGGATTTGCTTGATTGCAAATCTCTGCTAGGAGAGCCCAAGGTTTCTACTGATTATGACAAATAAGGGAAACTATTGAGCCTAGCTTACTTCACTAAATATGATTTTTTCTAAGTCTTTCCATTTCCTAACAAATGGGGCTATGTCATTCTTTCTGACAGCAGCATAGAATTCCATTGTGTACAAATACCACATCTTTATTCCAACCTCTCACTTTCAAAAAGTCTTTGTTTTTTTGGGTAAGATGTGTCTCTTGAAGACAGCAGAACGATGGATCTTGCTTTTTTATCCAACTAGATAGTCTATGTCGTAATT
Organism: Megascapheus bottae; assembly: GCF_031878675.1. NCBI lineage: Eukaryota > Metazoa > Chordata > Mammalia > Rodentia > Geomyidae > Megascapheus > Megascapheus bottae. The sequence continues at coordinate 25,719,444 of NC_143520.1, forward strand.
GGAGAGTTAAGTCCATTGATATCGAGAAATATTTATTAGTTCCTGCCATTTTTACAAGTTTATTAGGGCCTGTGACTTCACAGTTCTTGTGGTACTTAGATGGTATGAGTTTTAGGTACCATTTCTTTCTCTGTATTACATTTGTATTGGTTTTCTATGTGGAGAACATCTTTGAGAATTTTCTGTAGTGTTGGTTTTGTTGCTACATAATGTTGAAGCTTTTTCCTGGAATAGAACGTTTTTATTTTTTCTCAGTTATGAATGAGAGCATAGCTGGGTATAGTATTCTTGGTTGGTAGTTATTTGACTTCAGGGCATGACATATATCCTTCCAATCTCTTCTTGCTTGCATGGTCTCTGCTGAGATATCTGGGGTTATTCAGATTGGTTTGCCTTTATAGGTGATTGTTCTCTTCTCCCTGGCTGCTTTTAGGATCCTATCTTTGCCCTCTACTGATCCAGTTCAGATTATAATGTGGCGGTGGGATGTCCTTTTCTGGTCAGGTCTGTTTGGGGTTCTAAAAGCTTCTTCTATCTGGAGGGGCCTGCCCTTCTAGATATTTGGGACGTTCTCTTAGATGAATCCCTGAAGTATATTTCCAATACCATTGACCTCTTTCTCAAGACCCTCCTCAATGCCAAGTAGCCTTAACTTAGGCTTCCTAATTGTATCATGGACCTCTTGTAGCGTTTTCTCATATTTCCTAGATTTGAATTGACTCATTTTCTGTTCTTTCTCTATAACAACTAAATTATCTTCAACCCTGGAAATTCTCTCTTTTGCATTGTCTAACCTGCTAACAAAGTTATCTACTTTATTCTTCATCTCCCTTGCTTCTAATTGCTCATTTTTGATGCCTTACATCTCTTGTTTTAGATCATGTATGGATTTCTTTTTTCTTTTTTTTTTTTTGCCAGTCATGAGGCTTGAGTGCTCAGGGTCTGAGCACTGTCCTTGGACTTTCTCAAGACTACAGCTCTACCACTTGAGCCTCAGCACCAGTCCTGGCTTTTTTTTTTTTTTGCTATGTATGTGGTACCAAGGAATCAAACCTGGGTCTTCGTGCATGCTAGACAAGCACTCTACCACTAGGCCAAACTCCCAGCCCATGTATGGTTTTCTTTAACTCCTTTATTTCTATTTGAGTACTTATCTCAGCAGCTGTATTCTCTTTGGACATTTGTTGGAGTTTGGTCACCTTTTTGTTTGTGAATTCTATGAATTCATTCATTTTTCCTTGAAAAACCTTTATTATGGCCTCCTTTATGGCTTCCCCTTTTCCACATATCACCTTGTTTGTGGTTTCCTCTTGTTTAGCTATGGCTTCCTCCCTTATTTCTTTCTTTATGTTTTCACATTTTTCATTAATTATGTTTATCAATTGCATTTGTATAGCACTTGGAAGACTCTCCTCTAGATTTGCCACTGACTGATCCATTGCCAGTTGATGTTGGGTGGGAGATGCTATTCCTTGATTTGACATTTTTCTTGAGTTTTTTGTTCTGCCCATTTGGAAATAGGAGCAAGATTAATACTAAATAAGATCATAATTTTTCAGATATAACCAACCTAGACCTTTTTAGTTGGATGACAATAGATGTTCTCACTTTTAGATTGGTAATATCACTCTCTCTTTCTTTTTGTGCACTTACATACAAATCCAATACAACTACAGATGACCAATTTATGACCAAAACAATAAGCCCCTCAATCCAATCTCTATTGTATTTAAGTCCCTCTGGACCTAGAGTATAATTGAACACCTAGATGCACAGTATTGCTCAACAACCATCAAATGTAGATCCATGCATTATAAGAGTTGAAGGATGAACAGAGGACTAGAGATAGAAAAATAATATGGAAGACAACAAGGGAGGTAGGAAAAGAATAATGCAGGAATGTAAGATTATTATAGTAGCGAAGAAAAGGTGTCGTGTAAGGATAACTGACCTAAGGTGATGGACAGGTAGAATATTTGACTAGAAAGTTTAGATGAACTTAGATAAAACTTTTGAAAATAAGAATAGTAATAAGAAGAATATATAGAGAAAAGAGGGAGGTAGATATAGGAGTTTTCAATGATACAAATTTTAAAAAGAAAAAAGAAAACAACAACAAAAAATAAAAGAAAACAGAACACACACAAACATACACACACAAAGAAAAGGTGGGGGGGGAGATTCCTCACTATTGTGAGTTCTTACCCAAGAGATACTAGGGTTGAGAACCAGGAGTTTAAAAAGAAGGTGACTCTATCAATATAGATATGATTTTTATTCATACTGCACCCAGAGCTGTCACTGTGTTTCTAGGAACGACCACAGTGACAGAAGGAATGCGGGAAAAGAGAGGAGAAAAAAGAATTTTTTAAAAAAGGAATGAATCATAACATTAGAAAAAAGGTGTAGATAAAATGGGAAAGAGAAAATAAGAACACCTAAAAATGCAAATGAAAAGGGGTAGAAGAACAAAAAAAAGGGTATTCTTCAGGTTTTTTTTGGGGGGGGGGGAGGCAGGATAGGAAACTTGTGTCTCCACTAAATTTGGGATCCAAACACTTCACAAAGTCGTTTTCTCTTGTGATTTTGCTTTGTGGTTTTTCGGATCAGATTGCTTGATTGGTAAAAACAAAGCTGAAAGATCCCACGGGCGACTTTGTTTATCAGGTCTGTGGCCGGCACAGGGAAAGGACTTCAGCAGCGCTGGGGCCAGATTTCTGGCTAAGGGATCTCTGGGAAATCCTTTGGCAGTTAGAAAGATGGCACTGTCAGCAACACCTCTCAGGCTCCAATTGCTTTGGCCGGGTCTTTGCCAGCAGTGAAGATGGATCTGCTCTCAGCTGGAGGGGGAGGGCCTCCATCCCAATGCCGTTCTGGGAGCAGAAGTGGAAACTTCTCCTTAGAGATACTCACAAATTGCTGGATTCTCCAGTTCCGTGAAGCTGGCAGGTCCGTGCACGGCCGGGTGTAGGCTCTGGGCTCGGGCAGGGTCTGTGTGGCTCTGTCTGCAGCCGGTGTGTCTAAGCCGCCATGAAGTGCTGACTGCTCCAAGGCTGGCAGGGCTCCATGCTGTCTTCTCATGCCGGTATTCTGCCTTTTTCCTCTCTGAGATCTCTGTGGCGCTAAAGCTTACTTATGATCAATTTTTAGTAAAGAACTATCCCCTACGCTGCCAGAACTTGAATCTTGGTGGGAGCTCAGAACGACTCACACTGAACCGCTGCCATCTTACACCAATCTCCAACTCATACATTTTTATTTCAGATTAAGTATTATAATAATCATTCCAAAACCAGCAAAGAAAGAAGGAGGGAAGGAAGGAAGGGAGGGAGGGAGAGAGGGAGGGAGGGAGGAAGGAAGGGAGGAAGGAAGGTAAAAAGAAGGAAGGAAGGTAAAAAGAAAGAAGGAAGGAAGAAGGAAGGAAGGAAGGAAAGAAGGAAGGAAGGAAGAAAAACAGTTGCTGGGCACTGATGGCCCATGACTGCAATCAAAGCTCTTCAAAAGGCTTATATTTGAGATGATTTATGCTTGAAACTAACCCAGGCAGAAATGTCTACAGGACACTTATCTCCAAAAATAACCAGTAACCAAGGATGAAAGCACGCTGAAGTAGTTAACAATGCTCAAGTAAGTGAAGCTTACTAGGAATCTTTAAGTTCAGGGTCCAGTGTAAAGAGAGAAAGAAAGAAAGAAAGAAAGAAAGAAAGAAAGAAAGAAAGAAAGAAAGAAAGAAAGAAAGAAAGAAAGAAAGGAGGGAGGGAGGGAGGGAGGGAGGGAGGGAGGGAGGGAGGAAGGAAGGAAGGAAGGAAGGAAGGAAGGAAGGAAGGAAGGAAAGAAAGAAAGAAAGAAAGAAAGGAAGAAAGTTAGTTGAAGCAAATAAAAGCTGTGAATTATTTTCTGTCCTTGCTAAGTAAACTGTTTTGGTCCTTACACAGGTAGATAATGTGAAATAGGAGGAAATTGTTTAGATCAAGAAAATATCCTTCTCAGACCTACTTCCTTACTCAACAATTTGGATTGCTGCAGTGGGCACAGCAGCTGCTCAGTCCTGGGAATCGCCTATTCCTAGACAATCCGCTGAATTTCACTGAGTTTTTACATTTTTGCTTTTAAATACAGCATTATTTTTTTCTGCATACTTCAGGGGCACTGTGGGAAATTGATTAGAAAGTCTATTGTGGAATTCTAATCATTTGTGGAATTCTAATCATTTCTCTCAAGGAAAAAGACCACCAGATAACAGTTTAAATGCAAGATGATTGCCTGGTTCAATATTTAATTCCCATTTCAAAAGTGTTGTTTATAAAGTTGAGATGACTTGCAATGAAATGCTGGATTTTGAAAATTCACAGCTTCTTAGAGATTATCAAGGCTGACCAGACTCCCGTGCCCTTATTATCCATATTTTCTTTGTATCAGTTTTGAGTTTATTTCTCTCTTTCACCCCAGCAAAGAGGATCTGCACATCACTAATGTATTCAAATCCTGCATGTGTATAGGCAAATAACTGCTTTACATTCAGTGCCACTCAGCCCCAAGGCCCACGTTTTGAGATTTAGAATACATGTGAAGAAACCTGATTTCCTTAGGAAAGACATCCATAATTAATTTCCCTGTTTCTACCTCCTTCCCTTCTTCTTGCCTCTTCTTCCTGCATAATGAAATCATCATTAAATCTTTCTTTGTGATAAATATTAACAATGTCAGCCAATATTTCTTCTTTCTATCTGAGTACACAAGAGAATGCTACCTCTTTATTCCCTTAAAATTAGGCATGTTCACATAATCTAGTTGGGGGGGAATCTTTGTTTCAACTAAAATTTGTGGATTGATTGCTACCAAAATAAGCAAATCGTCAGGTGCTTTTGGATCACATTTACAATTTTAGCTGCTGATGAGGCTGAAGTCTTAGGATCAAGGGTTCAAAGCTTTGGCATGAAAGTCCTAATGACTTTTATCTCAAATTAATCAAGAAAAAACAAAAAGTAGAGCTAGTGCCTAATATAGCTCTGTGCTCAAGAGAGAAAGAAAAAAAAAAACCAATTCGAGTCCCAGTATTGGAAAACACACACACACACACACACACACACACACACACACAAACAAGTTGACTGATTCCTATGTAAGTTTTCACATATGAGACTTCATGTCACTAGTTAGCCATGATTACTTTGAATGAGCACAATGTAGAAACTTTAAAAACAAAGATCAGAAATATATTTTGACTTGATATCTGCAGCACATTCAAAGTGCCCAGAATTAAGCATTCCTGGACTGCAGAAGCGGCCATGCAATTATCAGGAACTGGCCCCTGCATGCCTATATCCTTGTTTCTGATGCAGAAGAGCATCTTAACAGCGTGTAGTTTCCATGTTATATTACCTTTTGAGGAAAATTTTTAAAATCCCATCCATAATTTTTCAAATTCAAGGGAAAATAGAGAAAGAAAACCCTTCTCTTTTCATGAGATTTTCCTCAATCTGCTCCTGCACCTCATAGGCCTTGAGTTCAATCATATGGCCCTCTCCAAATATAAGAACTATAAAATATACTCATTTAGTGGAGTGGCAATGTGACCAGTTAATGTTCTGTGCAATGTTGTTAATAAAGGAATAATCAATATTGAAATGATAACTGGTAGTCTCAGTGACAACTGTTTGACTTTAATATTTATCTACCATTTGCATCATCAAATTTTATTAATCCTACTTTCAAATAGCTCTCAAATTAGATACTTCCTTTATGTCTCAGTGACATTTACACTAATAGCCTTTACAAAGAATATGGCAACCACTTGAAAATGGTTTTTGCTCCAACCTTTCTTTCCTTAGAGGATTGCAACATCTCAACGTTTATTGAAAGTCACTGATCTACATGATGATTTTTTTTCTGTAAAATCATTTCTTGTTGCAAATTCTTCAATGATTCCCTACTGATCAAATAAAAGGGTTTATGTTTCTCAATATATAATTCAAGACCTTCTATTGTAAATTTCATTGCAATGCATCTTTACCTACCATTTCATATTTCACATTGGCATATCCCTCCACTGTGGCATGATTCACCTTTTCCTGGGGTGTGGAGTGTCCTGTCTCACATCTTCTAATCACTTTACTTTCTCTTTATCAGGCATCAATTGAGCTATCATTCTCTCTAGGAAGATTTTACTCATCTTCCAGGACATTTAAATTTTTCTTCTCCTATCAAAACTGTTTATATTTTCCAGTATTTATTAATATTCAGCTATATTTATATATCCATTGAACTGTTTTCTTAATTTTGGGCATTTCAAGTCTCATTAATAGACACAATGGACTTTCAATAAAATGTTGCTGAATGAATATACACATACATGTATGTATATATAATATATATGAATTTTTGTGTCCATGAATGAATATTAAGTATGGATATATAATACCTCAGTTATTTCATTGTGGCATTAACTACAGTTAAGACAATCCTGACTCTAAATAAGAATCCCATATTTATCTTAGACTTGTCATCTTATATCCTGATCTCCTTGATGTCCTGAGTGTCCTAATCAGTGTAAATGAAGCCATGTTATTCCATTAACTGCTTTATTGCAAAGACAAAGAAATCAGCCAGCTAATCAGTTAGAGTATCACCTAATAAAATATATTTCCCTAAAGGAGTCATGTAACTATTGATTTTTTTGTAACTATTGATTTTTAATTGTCTAAATCAACCAGTTATTTACTTAGGAAACTAGGCCACTTAGTCTCCTATCTCTTAAAACTGTGCATATGGTAATATAGTTTTACATAGATTTGCTTGATTATTACCCAATGTATTATATATGCACAGATGTATATTTTTTCTAAAAGGTGCTTATTTAGCTATTATTAGGAACAAATTCATGGATTAATGATGTCTCTCTCAATTAACTTTTCTTATTTTACTGAAAACCAAAGAGATTTTAAGTCATAATCATGCCTGAGAATAGAAAAAATCTTATAATGTCTCCTTTCATTGGGTAACTACTAGGAACTATTCACACTTTAGTGTCTAAGGTGGGATTTACTTTGCCTCAGTTCACTCCAGGAGAATTTGCTTGGTGCTTTTGACCTGCTAAGGGAATACACATGGCCAATAATTTAAAGGGGAAATAGTAAAAGAATACTAGATAGATGGGATCAAAGTCTAATTAAACTGTATCTCTGTTCTGCCAACACTCTGGACATTTTAGCATATGTACCAGAATATTCTTTTTTTATTACTTAAGCCAATTTGAGTTGGTTTCAAGAGTAATACATTACTGAAATTAGAGGTTTGGGGTCAGAAAGGCCAGTTCCATTTCTATAATTTAGTATCACCACTCTTATCCAAGCAGTTGAAGTGGGATCTTGATGGTGTTGAAAATATAATCTAAATGCTAATCATTAAAGAGTAAATCCACTAATGGGTAAAACATTGCTTTAAGTTTTGGCTCCTGAAAATATGCTCAATTTTTGTATACTCTAAAAAGGAAATAGTGATCAGAATTATAATACCTTGAATATAAGCTCCCTAAAGAAGGAGCTATTTCCTTGACTACTTGGATGTTATTGATCTACTTTCTTCAGCTTAAAAGTCCAAGTAAATTATGCTTGTCAAATATTTACTTTTTACTCCTTGGCTATTATTTTCATGTTGATAATGCAAATCTGTTTTTTCCAAACACAATGCAGTATGGGTTGATTTCCTAGAAGTGATTTGTTAAAATGTGAAGAACTGACATTTTTTTTAAAAAGGTTAACTCCATTATTTACTCTTACGAGAACATTGCCTTTTTAATATAATAAGAATGATGCTTCAAAGAAAATGGCTTTAAAATAAAAGGTCAACATACTAAAACATGTAATTTAATTACTCTATGTCACAGAGCACAAAACCTTCCATTTTCTATACATTATCTCTGGATGTGAATTATTCTGGAACTCTGAAAAATAATACAAAGTTGATTTGTCACCCAAAAAAATGGCAAAGGTAGATATGATTAAGCAGGCAAAAGATCTACTCATAGATTTTAGCCTTTGTCAAAAGCAATCTGATTTTTAATGTATCTTTTAAAAATCTGAATTTATAGAGGGGTTACAGTTATATTCACCAGATAGAAGGTACATTATTTCTCACAAATTGATACTCCTTTTCATTTTTTTGTCCCTATTTCCCTCTCCCACTCTCTCCCCTCTTTTTCCCCTCCTATTTCAAATAAACATATATATATATAATATACTATGTAACAAAGCCAGATACTGTAACAATGTGAGATTAACCAAAGGGCAACATGAGAGAAGAGAAAAAAACATAGTACATTAAGAACAACAGTCACTCATAACTAAGCTCTTATTTCCATGTCCTGGAGGTCCATTAATTTGGCCTCATCCTGTATGGTCTTATGTATCTAGGGTTTGAGATATTGTAATCCTCTGCTAAGAGAGTCCAAGGTTTGTACCAATTATTACAAATGTGGGAAACCATTGAGCCCATGTTCCTTTGGGTCTGGCTTGCTTCACTTAATATGATTTTTTCCAAGCCTTTCCATTTTCTTACAAATGGAGCGATGTCATTCTTTCTGACAGCAGTATAGAATTCCAATGTGTATAAATGCTACATCTTGTTGATCCAGTCATCTACTGATGGGCATATGGATTGGTTCCATATCTTTGCTATGGTAAATAGTGCTGCAATGAACATCATTATGCTAGTGGCTTTAGTATGTCCTTGTTTCTGGACGATTGGGTAAATGCCAAGGAGTAGAATTGCTGGGTCATAGGGGAGATCTATGCTTAGTTGTCTGAGGAATCGCCATACTAAAAGCAATCTGATTTTGCACTTAAATATTTAGTTGTTTTTTGTAAAGTGCTTGAGAAAACATATTTGCATGCATTAATTTTGGCTGGCTCTGGATCCCTCCTTGTCATTACTCATTTATTCACTATGAATGACATGCACATTTTGATTATAAGCTACTGTATGAGTTTGTTAGGGCTACTATAAAAATATGACAAGCTAGTAGGGCTAACTAATAGAAATTTATTTTTTTATGATTCTAGGAAAAGGTGCCAGATGATTGCGTTTCAAATTCTTGGTTTCTTCTTGGTTTTGCTCTCTTGCTGCCTCGCCACCTAGTCTTCTTTCTGTGTACCCCCAGTGTCTGCTCTTATCTAAGAGTGAAACATAATTCCACTCATGGCACTTACTTCTATTTTGGATGTAAAAGGGATTCATTAAAGGTATATATTTATATAAAAGTATATATTCATATGTACATACAAGTATATATATATTTATATTTAATTTAGGGATCATATATATGTATATATACATACATATATATATATATACTGCCTTGTTACAGTATCCTATCTTAATTATTGCACTAAGGATCAAGGTTACCACGTGTTCTTCCTTTGAAGAATTTTGTTGAATAAATATATAATCTAATCAAAGGAGATAATATTTGATAAATTAATGTTTATGCTGCACATGTTTCTCAAATTTCACTCCCACCTGACCTGAACTTATTTGTTTCTGTTCATTAATTTCTTGCTGTATCTACTACTGTCCAGGACCAAATCCTTAACTTCTTTGTCCTCTTCACTTCCTGCCAGTTTTCATCTCTTGCAGATTATACCTCCTGCCGTGCATTCTTTTTCCTTAATATAAACAAGTTTACTTCCTCTATTGTGTTACATATATTATTGTAATATATGTAGTGTAACACATATTACTATGATACCTGTAATTATAATATGTATTAATGCTCTCGAATGCTGAATCAGCTTTCAAATAGACACATTACTTCGTCCATCTACTATTTTATTTTTTTCTTGATCTGTTTTTCCTTTTGTTTGAACTTATAATTATTAACATCCTGGAGACTTAGCTAAAGGTCATTTCATCATTGGTTAAAGCTCTCATTGAATGCATTCTCAGTACTCCTTATGTTTCTGATCTAAAAGTATTAGATAATATAAAGCTAATACAAACACAAAGATAATTCAGCAAAGTAACTGATTTCAAAGTTAAAATACTAATTTTAAGAATAAGTAGGCTAATTTTGAATAAAAATTTTTATAAATTATAATAGGCAAGTCCCTCTATAATAAAAATTCTAATAAATTACTAAGGGTATTTTAATAAATTTTATTTATAGTTGGTATTTTGTTAAATACCAACTATAAAAGTTAGCTCAAAAGCTAATGAAAATACAAATGAATTTAATCTGCTAAGGAAGGCTATATTTGTATGTAAATTTGTATAGTTTTACTTATCAGTAAGTAATTCTAAAAAATTTAAATTTTGTGTAATAATGTTATTTATCTTCTCTTTTGTTGCCCTCTGGTTAATCTCATGTTACTGTATCTGACTTTGTCATCTGGTATATTGTATATACAGTTATTTGGTTTTTTTGAAATAGGAAAGGGAAGGGGGGACCAAGATGATTGGGAGGGGAGGGGAGAAAGAAATGGGGACAAAAACATGTGAAGTGGCATCAATGTGTGAGAAGTAATGCACCTACTATCTGGCAAATGTAGCTGTGATCTCTCTATACATTACCCCAACAATAAAAAATAAAAAATTACAGGGAATGGGTTTTATGACATTAGAATTGGCAGTGACTTCTTAGATATACTTGAAAAGTACAGGCAACAAATGAGAAAGACACATAAATTAAATTCATCCCAATATAAAACTCTTGTATAATACAAGATACTATCAACTGACCGAAAACTTGGAGTCAACATTTCAAAACATTCATATGATAAAGAATTACTAACCAAAAGATAGAAATCATGCCTATTCATTCAATAACAAGAAAACAACCATGTTTTAAGTTAAACGACTTGCATAGACATTCTGCAAAAGAGATACACATAAATAGATGATTAACACATTAAAAGCATTATTTACAAAACCTAAAAGGAGTAATGTTCACTGAAGGATAAATACCTGAACAAAATGTGGTACATTCATAACATGGAATATTATTTAACTTGAAAGGAAGAAATTCTGACACATGATACCTTATGGACAACTCTTGTAAGCACAGTGCTAAGTAGCATAAACTAGTCACAACATGTAAAATAATGTATCATCCCACTTATATGGACTTCTAGATTAGTCAAATTCATAAAGCCAGAAAAAAGACTCATCACTGTGGAGAAAATCCTGTGTTTCTGAATGAATTTACAGTTTATTTGAGGTGAATAAAAATAGTTATGGCTAATGATATGATTGCCCAACAGTGGGAGTACACTTAATTCCCTGGATTGCAAATATAAAATAGTTAAAGTGGTAGTTCTTTGAAAAATTCTCCACAAATTAGTATATGGGTTCAGTAAAGTGTGATTCAAAATTATGTGTAGGATGCGTGGTCAAATGCAAGTAAATGATGGGGGCCCCATAGATAGATGGGACTGAAAACAGCTGTCTGTGCACCACAGCTTGATTAGGTATTTTTTTAAAAAAAAGCTCAGCTTTCTCATTTACAATTCTTAACACTGTATATAAATTACAGTAGGAGCTATAGGTTCTTAATTATTAAATAGATTTCTCATAAGTATTTTTTCTTTCCTTGCTCTAATGTAAGGGTATAATTATATGACTGGTTCTCTTTCTTTCTTTCTTTCTTTCTTTCTTTCTTTCTTCTGTCTTATCTTTCAGGAAATAAAGATTATCTAACAACACACCTACCCACCATAGTAAAATGGGTAAAGTCAACAGCCTAAACTCAGAACAGAAAATGAAAATTCACTGTAATCATATGAAAACACAATATATTATATTCATAAACTTTGCTAATGGCAACTGCTTAAAGATAATTTTTTAAAAAAGGAAAATTTTACCAACATCAGTATACAATCAAATAGCCTGAAATAAGGTGTTCATTTATCCACACTTCTCTGGGTGATTGCAGTAAAAATGTTAGCAAACAGATAACAGCAGAAAAAAAGGTGACAAAGAATGATTCTCATAAATATCTGCAAGATAGAAAAGGAACAAGGCTTTACCACTGACATAAAAGATAAAACAGTTTCAGCATCAATATCACCACAGAGACTGCCAATAAAAGGCACGTGAATGTGTCAAGCCCTTGTACATGTACCGCTCAGGACTGAGGTGCAAGTTCTGAAGCAGATGAAGAATGCGATGAAAAGCAGAAGTTTCAATGGAAGTGAGCATGAGCTGGAAGTTACACCTAGGTTGCCTCTGCTTCTCTGTCAACCACTTGCTTATTCCAACCTGTGGAAAGAAGACTAGGAGGAGGTTGGTTTGTTTTTCCATGTTAAAGAATCTCTTCCTTTGAGAAGTGCCTTTTCAGGTCATTTTCCTATTATTTAATTGGATTGTTTCTGTTGCTAGGTTTCTGAGTTTCTTATCCTTTGGTAAATGAGTAGTTGAGAGATATTTTCCCCATTCTGTAGATTGTTTCTTTGCTTTACTTATTATTTCCTTATTTTGAATTTTTTCTGAAGTGCGCACAAGGTTGTACCAGGGGATTACAATGCTACATGTGCATGGAAGTGTCTAATGCCTTTGATCATCACTCTTTCCATCACTGGGTTTCCTGTGGTCTACTGCTTTTTCCCCCAGGCTCATTTCACATTTCCCCAATCCCTTATCTCACATGTACATTGAAAGTTCTGACTGTATTTGTCTCCTGTTCTTCTTTTCATCCAGGTATTCATTTCCTAATAGACCTCTCCTACCTTTCAATCTCATTTCAGCTTCCTTCCCAATATTCGTTTTTATTAAACTATCAATTGTTTAAAAGTTTATTCTATAGTTTCACTACTTCAAACCCTGTCAACTAAGTCACATATGTAAGCATCTGCCTCTGTGTATATTTAAATGTGTGCATCTAAGGTACACTTATGAGGGGAAGCAGGTATTTTTGTTGCTACTTACTGCACACTTTAAAAATCCACTCATCCATTGTAGGTCACCGGGGTTATTTGAATAACTTTCCAAACTGTGCTGCAATGAATATACTGTGTCCTGACTGCATCCAGTCTTTCAGATGATAATCAAAAGTGGTATCCCTGGGGTCAGAGGATAGATAACTCTATCTTTAGATTTTATGGATTACTTTGGTATTGTTTTGTTTTGTGCAGGTCCGGGAGCTTGAACTCAGGGCTTAAATGCTGTTTATGTGGGGTTTTTTTTGTTTTGTTTTTTACTCATGACAATGACCTGTTTTTTTTTGTTTCTTGTTTTTGTGTATGTGTGTGTGTTTTTTGTTGGTTGGTTGGTTGGTAGGTAATTGGATACAGTCTAATGGATTTTCCTGCCTGGGTTAGCTTTAAACCATGATTCTCAGAGTTTAGTCTTCTAACTACCTGGGATTACAGGCATGTGCCACTGGCACTTGACTCTTTAGTAGTATTGGAGGAATCTTCATTCTGATTCAGCAGTGGATGTACTAGTTTACGTTCTTAACAATAGTGTATTAGAAACTATTCTTTGTTAGCATTATGTGTTATAGTTTGTAGTCTCTTCTTTTTTTGCCAGTCCTGAGGCTTGAACTCAAGACCTGGGCACTGTCCTGGAGCTTCTTTTGCTCAAAGATAGCACTCTATTACTTGAGCCACAGCACCACTTGCAGTTTCTTCTGTTTATGTAGTAATGAGGAATAGAACCCATGGCTTCATCTATGGCAGGCAATTATTCTATAACTAAGCCACTTTCCCAGTAATATTGTTTGGATTCTTGAAGACTGCTATTCTTATTGGAGTAAGATACAATATCAATGTCATTTTTATTTGCATTTCCTCCATGGCTGGAGATGTTGAGCTTTCCTTCATGTATTTATTTGCCATATATCTTTCTAATTCTGGGAAATATATGATTAGTAACTTGGTTCCCTTTACTAACTGGGTTATTCCTTAGGGTTTTAGTGTTTGAGTTTCTTGTAAATTCTGGTTATTAGCCCCTTGTCAGACATTCAGACATTTTGCCTTCAGTGATTTTTCTTCTCCCATTCGGTAGGATTTTAGCTTAGAAACTATATGCTTTGAAGTGCAGAAGTATTTAAACTTGATATAATTTTATTTATCAATTCTCTCTTCCATTTGCAGAGCTCTGCCTCCTGTGTGGTGATGTAAGCACTTACTACCACACACCCTCCCACACCCTTTTTATTGGCTATGATGTGACACAAGCAAGAGGACCCTAAGCAAACTACATACCAATTCCCTACCCTTGCATCTCTGAAAATGTTAAGTCAAGTAAATATCTTTTTCAAATGTAATTAGTCTACCTCAGATATTATTTTTATAACAATAAAAATCTGGGTAATGCAGGACATATTTCATATTAATTAAGAAACTAATATAAAAAGTTTCCTAATATTACTAAGTTTTAAGAAATATGAATTGAAACAATTATTCCATAACCACCACTTCCACACAAGTTAAAAACTGTTGACCACTATATAAACTAATTAAAAGCCCTTATTCACTGAAAACAAGGATAAAGTTTTGTACAATCTCAATGGCTCTTGGCCACATTCATTAAAGTTGCAGAAGTATACAAATTTTGATCCTTCAGTGTTAGTTCTAGACAAATTAAGGTGCACAATGAAACATGTGTCATGTTAGCATTTAGCATTTGTAAAAATCTTCTTAAATGACAGAAAAATTATTGGTATGTCTTCCAACAAGAAAATACCGAAATCAATAGTATATGTGGCTTACTACTGTAATCCTAGCCACTCAGGAGGCTGAAATCTGAGGATCAAGGTTCAAAGCAAGCCAGGGCACAAAAGGACCTGAGACCCTTATCTCTAATTAATCACTAGCAAATGGAAATGGGGCTTGGCTCAAGGGTAGGGCGGTAGCCTTGAGCTGAAGGGCTCAGGGACAGTGTCCAGGCCGAGTTCAGGGCCCATGACCCACAAAAATAGAGTATATATCATATAATATATAATTTGAAATGAATAAATTAATCTGCAGGCATTAAAACTTAAATTTCCAAAGCAGATAAGTGAAATTAGAAAATTACTAAAAGTATATGTGTGTACACTATCACATTTAGAAAAAAATAGGAAAAAATAAAATATTAATCTTCCTATTGTCTACATTAGTATACCTACATTTTTTGAAATGTAAGGACATGCCTTAGCATGACTTATACTAGCCACAGGCTGGTAATAACCTTTAAGGAACAAAGGATGAAAACAGAAGAAGTAATCTTCATTTATATAATTCTTAATATCTTTGATGATATGTTCAGAGATGAATATTCATTGTCTGATAGATAACATATCTATTCCTAATCTCTTGGTAGGTTATACATTAACCTCAGATTTTTGGATTTAACACAGGAGTATAAAATGTAAAAAATATATTGCTCTGGCTAAGATTTGTTCCAATTAAAAATCATCATAAACAACAGTAAGATATGTGAAATGTTTACTACCTCTATATACATCAATTTAGCAAATATTTTTATCAGTAAGTAATGTAACACATGCACAGTGCACATCAATAACTATTAAGCAGAATAAAGATGATTGGAATGTCCATATATAGCTTGACTGAATTTTTATCTCTATAGTTCCACACTTCAAAACACCTGTCTCAAGGATAGAAAAGCTACCTGAACAGTGTGTGGTCCCAAATTGTTTCTGGTGTTCTTGTTTTAAAATTTCAAACCCAATATTTAATACTCAGACATGTATAATCTCTTGTAAATGTTTTAGTTTTACTAATTTGGGAAAATTAAAAAAATAATGTAATTCTTCGTTAACAAAAAATTATCATTTTAATCAGTACAAATTCATAATGCAGTGTAATAAAGAGCAATCAATATGAAATGAACACTTTGATAATCAAATTGGCCCCGTTACTTACTGAGATACTGTGCTTAAATTCAAACTTTTTTTCAAAAAAATATTATCCCAGTTTTGAGTCAGATGATGTAACCATGAGCTAAGCAATGCTCATTGAAAGCTATTTCCTATTACTTCATCCATCAAATGTCAACACAACACAAATATTTCTGCACAGAAAAGTTTTTGTTATCTGCAGTGATCTGGAAAGTTTCATGTCTTTACTTCCCTATATCTTCCATGTATGCAACACAAGAAATGAGAGAGAACCCCATAAACATATTCCCAGCCAGTCTCTTTTTATCTAGAAAACTTATTCATCATTAATTTAAAATCATTATATGAGAGGTAAACTAGACTGAGCTTTAACTACTGCATGATTTCACTTGCTTTTAGCTAGTATACTGAGCAGTTTGTCATTTCTGCAGCACTAGATAATAAAACTCAAGTAAATTTCCCAGAGATGAACAATTCTTTTTCCTGCTAGGCAAGACACATTGAGAGATAAAGGAAAGTTATTAGCTCCAGCCTTTCTACCCTAATGTATTGCTGCAATGACACAAAAATGACCATTCAATCTTATCAAAAGACATTTTCAGGGATACGAGAGGACCTAACAAGGGAAGACATAATTTCTGACCTGTGAAAATATTGAAATATTAATCATCACTGATCTCAGCTCTTCTCTGAGCATCTATGTACTTGTTTACTATTCTTGGTCATCAAATCAACTTTTTCTTTTGAGCAACTTATAGATAATTGGAGTTTAAAACTAATTCATGAGGCTGGGAGTTTGGCTTAGTGGTAGAGTGATTGCCTAGCATGCATGAAGAGTGGGGTTCAACTCCTCGGTACCACATACATAGAAAAAAGCCAGAAGTGGTGCTGTGGCTTAAGTGGTAGAGTTATAGCCTTGAGTAAGCCCAAGGATGGTGCTCAGGCCCTGAGTTCAAGGCTCAGGACTGTCAAAAACATCAAAAACAAAAACTAATTCAGTCTGATCATTGAACTCCATAGCTCTGAAAATATTATTTTGTTTAATTATTTTAATTTAAATTTTATTATGAAGGTGATGTACAGATGGGTTGCAGGTATATAAGTGTGGCAATGAGTGCATTTCTTTTTGAACAGTGTTACCCTCCCTTAGATTCTCCCATTCTCTCCACCCAAAAGCCTCTCCAACAAGCTATTCCATTTCCTTGTGACAAGTCATTCCATTTCCTTATGAATGGGGCAATGTAAATTCTTTCTGATGGAAGCATAGAATTCCATTGTGTATATATACCATATTTTCTTTACCCATTCTTCTTCTGAGGGGCGTCTGCATTGGTTCCAAATCTTAGCTATGGTAAAGATTGCTAGAATGAACATGGCTGTGTTAGTAGTTTTAGTGTGGCCTTGTTTGTGGTCATTTGGGTAAATGCCAAGAAGCAGGACTGCTGGGAGCTCTATGTTTAGTCTTTTGAAGAACTTCCATAACTGCTTTCCAGACTGGCTCAACAAGTTTACATTCCCATCAACCGTGTAGTAGGCATTCCCCTTTGGCCACATCCCACCAGCATCTGCTATTATTTGTTTTATTGATAATGCCCATTCTAACTGAGGTGAAGTAAAATTGCAGTGCTTTAATTTGCATTATTATTATTATTATTATTGTTATTATTATTACTATTTTGCCAGTCCTGGGCTTGAACTAAGGGCCTGAGCACTATCATTGGACCTTTTCAAGGCTAGAGTTCTATCACTTGAGCCTCAGCACCACTTCCGTTTTTTTCCATGTATATGGCCCTGAGGAATTTGCATGCTAGGCAAGCACTCTACCTCTAGGCCAAACTCCCAGCCCATAATTTGCATTTCTTTTATGTACAGAGATGTTGAACATGTCTTTTTATGTGTCTAGTGGCTATTCTCTCTTTAAGTCTTTAGCCCACTTATTTATAGGCCTACTTTTTTTTGAGGATTTGTTTTTGGGGGGTTAATTTTTTGAGCTATAAGTATATTTTAGAGGTGAGGCCCATGTCTGATGCATAGCTAGCAAAAATCTTCCAATACATAGGCTTTCTAATTCATCTTTTGACTTTGACTTGTAAGTTAGCTTCATTTAATTCTTATAACACACATGTAAAAACTAAAATATGAAATAGTTAATATCCCTTCAGACTGCCAAGAGATGGCAAAAGTAGATTTCAAGGATAATATCTTAACTCCTAACATTCATTATTTTATTGCTTTATTTTCTGTGACAGAAGGAAAGCCATGGTATGTAAAAATATAATAATGTCATTTTAACTTTATTAAATGATACTTATTAATCACTAACGTTTTGTGAATTTCTATGAGTCATGTGGTCTTGAAACACCTCTAGATGTATATTTCCTCATTTGATCCATATGAAAAGCTTGTAGGCACTACAGTGACCTTTGTTACATGTATAGAAAACATCAGTTGCAGAAGCTGGAAAAGTACACAATGCAACAGTATTATTAAAAAATCCTTAGGATTTATATGCTGTTTCATTAAGAAACTCACACTCCTTGCTATAGTTCATGAAACTGAAATCACATATGTCATCACAAAACTAGCTCATGGTTTTTTGTATGTATGTAAGTTTTAGACTTGGACTCAGGCTCTGTGTGCTGTTCCTTAGTTTTTTGCTCAAGGCTGGTGCTCTATTACATGAGCCACAGTCCCATTTCCCATGTTTTTTTGTTTTTTGTTTTCTTGGGTGGTTAATTGAAGAATCTCATGTGCTTTCCACCCAACTTGACTTTGAACCTCTATCCTTAGATCATAGTATCCTAAGTAGCTATGATGGCACACATGAGCTACTGGCCTCCAGTTTATAATTTTAATCTATTCTTTTAACATTGCATATTTATCTATTAGTTCTTTATTACTTTATACAACACTATGCCATGTACAGAGTTCAGGGTTTCTTAGAGGGTAAATTCCAAAATTTCTGATTGGTTGAAAAAAGATTGGTGTTTTGTAAATGTTCACAGAAGTTACCTGCTTAATGTAATATATTTTTATTAAAAAATACTCAGCTCAGCCGGGAACACTGGCTCATGCTTGTAATCCTAGCTACACAGGAGGCTGAGATCCGAGGATCAAGGTTGAAAGCAAGGCCGGGCACAAAAGGGCCTGAGAGCCTTATCTCCAATTAACCTCTAGAAAATTGGAAGTGGGGCTTGGCTCAAGGGTAGGACAGTAGCCTTGAGCTGATGAGCTCAGGGACAATGCCCAGGCCCAGAGGTAGGAAATAGCATTGAGCTGAAGAGCTCATGGTCAGCGCCCAGGCAGAGTTCAAGCACTGTGACCCACAAAAAAATAATCAGCTCAAAAAACCCAACCCCCAAATCTCTATGTTGGAAAAATTTGTGTTCTATTTTTGAACAAGAATTCATGATTATAGTGTTCTGTGACAGCCGTATACAAAGATCAGTTATGGCGTTCACCTAACAGATGATGAAAAGAATGATTTGATTCTTATTACTAACAGAGTATTTTTGAATGGCATTTAACTGCATAAAATATGCTCTCTTTATATGCAGGAGAGCATGGTGAGCATACAAAAGCAGACAGATGGACAGACAGACACACAGACAGATAGGCAGGCAGTGACAAACTGACAGACATAAAGATAGGTAATTTCATAAAATTTTTGAAAGGCAGACAACATATAAAAATACATGGCTACAGATACATGTATATTTGTCTATACAGATGTATATATACATATATAGATAGATGTATGCTATCTATCTAGTTTATTTGATTTTTGTTCTCATCGAGGGACAATATTGCTATATGGCTCCTCCTGGCCTGAAATTCATTAGGAATTTGCAGTCCTCTTGTCTCTTCCCCCAAGGTGTGGGATTGCAGACAAGTGTTATAACATCCAAGTTATTTATACTTTTTTGTTCTAGACTTCTGATTCAATACCTTTGAAAGTACAAGTTTTGCAATACTGCCTTTTCTCTGATTAACTGACAAGTCTAGCTAAATTATTAGGCTCTTTTCATGTTCCCCATGGAAAAAAATCAATAAAGTTTCTTTTACTCTATTGAACAATATAACATTTGGTTCTGTGCTGATAGGATGGAGCTGTCACTTCGTTCTTCTCTAGAGAATGGTTTTGATTTGACACTCTAGACTGGGAATTGAGAAATCCAATATATTTGGACATTTCAGTTCAGAAAGTACCTCACTTTGCTGCTGTTGCAGCAACAGAATCACTGGCCTTTATCATAAACACTAACGCAGGCATCTCTGCATGATGACAGGTTAGCCAAAAATGTTATTTCTCATTCGTGGACAAAGCAATTGTTAACATATAACTCTTTGGCACCTTGAAATGTCAAGTTTAATCCTTGATGGGGATGATATAGAGGAGGAAAATAAGCTTTTACTACTAAGTATAAACTAAGCTGGTAATATAAGCTAAGCTGGTAACTATTAGTGACTAACTGGGCTTGCTTAAGGGCATAGAATGGGAGTGGACCAAAACACACTGTGTTGGCCTGATTTGTCTGTAAAGTTTAAACAAATTCAGTTAATTGCCAGTCTGCTCAAATACTTTCTATACTTTATTAGCTTCTAGCGTGCGTGTGCCAGGGTTTGAACTCAGTGTCTGGGTGCTGCACCTTAGCTCCTTTGCTCAAGGCTGGCATTCTATCACTTGAACTTCAGCTCCAATTCCACTGTATTCTCATCTTAATATGGAGTTATCTTTTTCTCTACAAATACAAAATTATTTGCTCTAGTTTTTTTCATAACACAGAAGAATGTTTCACCATGAATTAAAATGGCAACTTTAAACAACAATGTGAATAAATCAGTATAATATAGTCAAAACAATGGAAGATGGTCTAGAATTAAAGACAATTTATCAGTTTATTTTAAAGGATATAAGGAGAAATTGTGCCCTACATCTTTCAAAGCTTACCACTTGTGTTGTATTTTATTTAGTCTCATTCACTTTGGAAAAATTGTTATACTCTTTGAAACCAAAAGATACAAACACATGTATTATTTTATTCACAAATGCTTGTTGCATTTGAAAATAAATTAAGTGAAATCAATTTTGAAAAGATACAGTCTAACTAAGAGCTCACATTGGGAGAAATGACACTCCATGTAAGTCTATAACAAGACAAATATGGATGTAGTCAATATTTATGGATACAGACTGCATACCATCTCTTCTTGAGTTGATCCACAGACTCAATGCAATTTCAGTCAAAATCACAACTGATTTTGTGGAAATTTCATTTGTTAGCTTCATATTGGGGTCATAAAATGTCTGAGTATCTTAATTTGTAAAGAGGAAAGGCTGATCATTCTGGAGTTGGTAGTTAAAAATTTGGTGATCCTGTTTGTGGTGGTGGTGTTGGGATCATGAGTTAGGAAATAGAAGAAAGAGTGAAAGTGAAGGGGCTAGAGTTCGACACTTTTCTTTAAAGATACATTTCAAATGACTAGGCCCCACTTCTTCATATAAATCCACCTCCTAATATTGCTGCTCTGGGACCAAGCCCATAAAACATGGACATTTGGGCATTTGTTCTACGCGTGCAATTATCAACAAACTAAATAAGGTTTATATGAGAGGCAAAGGACCCCAAAGTCCCTAAACAATACTGAAGAAGAACAACGAAGTTTAGAGTAGTGAAAATCCCTGACTTTACAAGTTACTATAAAGCTCTAATAAGTCATGTGGCAATTGTGGAAGAAATGAGAAATACATTAATGGAACACAATGGAGGGACCAGAGATAGACACACATAAATAAAGTCAATTTGACAAAACAGAAAAGGCAATGAGCACCACAAAGAGAAGAAACTGGTTTCAACAAATAAAGAGCAAAAAATAAAATAAAATAAAGAATCCAGACTCAGAGTTCTCATGCTTTACTAGATTTGATGAAAGTGATTACCAGCTTCAATGTAAAATATAAAATTATAAAGTTTGTAGAAGGTGCACAGCAGAAAACCTAGATAACCCGGGAGCTGTCATGATGCAACATCAAAGATACTGTCCATCAGAGAAGGAAGTGATAAATGTAATTCTTGGTTACTAAGATTTTCTGCTTTGTATAAGACACTATCAAGACAATAAGAACATAAGCAACAGGCTGGAAGAAAATAATTGCAAAAGATACATTTAATAAAAGATTTATGCAAAATATTTAAAGAATTCTTAAGCCCCAACACTAAGAAAATAACCCAATTTAAAATGACTCAAGGATAATAGACAACTCACCAAAGAAGATAGCAGATGTTAAATAAGCATATGTTAAGATGTTTCACATTAAATATCATCTATGAGGTGGCACTTCATGCCTATTATAATAGCCAAATGAAAACTCTTACCAAAACCAAATACTTCGAAAAACATAAGTCCCAGAAACCTTCCACTTTGGCCAGTGGAGGTTTTATATTTGCCTTGAATGACAGAAATAAGTGTATCCGTATCTTCATTCTATGGTTTAGATATCATGCTCCTGACTTATCTTAAACAATTTGAAAATGGTTTTCTAAACATATACAAGTTAGTTAAATTTTTTCCTGTTACTTTTCAGTAGACAACAACAAATCAACCACAAACTTGCAAGTAAATTTTATCCTGAAGTAGATCTAGTTTTTTCTTTAATATTAGGGAAATAATTTTTTCATTGTGCTTCAGAATGCAACTCTAACTTTTAAAAATGTGATATATTAGCCCTGATTCTTTTTCATTTGAGTGAGCACCTAAATTACTACCACCAACCTTGTTCTGTACCCACATTAAGGCTGGTAGCCTTTATACTTGACATGGCACCTTGTTCCAACTAACCAGATAACTGAAGAACTATGTATTAAAAACTGATGATGAATAAGTAAGATCAAATGAGTATTTATGATATTCATGACATAAAAGTACTTGTTATTATATAATTATATATTGTGCCTGGGCCCACTGCTTACACTTAGGAAGTAGAGGCAGGGAGGTCATGCATTCCAGGTAACCTGGACTACAATGTGAAAACTTGTTTCACAAACAAAACCAAGATATCACAGTAAGTAAAATAAACTTTACTCATTATTGACAAGCTACAATTATAACAGAAAAGGTGGACCACAACAAAGATTGCAAATGTAACCATTCACTTGTGATTATGAGCTAACAACTATAAAAGAAGGGGAAAAAAACAGCTGTGCTTAGAAAAAGCACAGACACCATTAACAGGGAAGTCTAGCAGTCTAATATAAAAGTACAGGCTGACACCACAATGCTCATTTAAAAAAAAACTGTGGATTTAAAGATCCTGAAAGATTTTATTTAAGGCAAATGTTTTGTCTCAAATCTCCTCTCTTTCCAAAGAAGGTATGATGAGTTTGGAGCTCCTTACTTAACTAGATTCTATATTAGTCGCCCTGTTAAAGAGCTATAGCTTTTCTGATTTGAACCAGGGAAATCAACAGAAGGAAGAGAACATTGTTCAGTTAATTTTCTTGATATGACAATGTTTTATCTACAAGGGCCAATTGAGGCAGCTTAGCAGTCATTACACTGAGGCAATTTCAGAAATGATTTTGACCTTGGCAGTATACCAAAGCAAAGAGCTACTAGTGGTTTTCCAGAAATGCCACTTGATTCTAAACATTATTCTTGGGACTTTGCCTCCATCTTAAAGAGGTGTCATTTAGGATTAATCTTCCTCTTCCAGGTTAGCAAGAAAAATGAAAGACCAGTTTCAAACACTGTCTTGAATATTTTCTTAGCTGAAGCTAAGGTGGTGCAAATTTTTCTAGTTGATTTTCTAGTCTGTTTTAAAATCTGTAGAAAATTTGTCTTAATAATACTAAACAAATAGGATAGAAAAAGAACAGATTTGAGTCATTTGCCCTTGGACAGCTCCTGGGCTAATTATGTGATCAAGTGCATAGTTTATCTGTCCTAATAAATCAGAAGAATATTTATTCATGTTTTCAAGAAGAGAATGAATACTTCATAGAGCTCAGTCTTTAAAACAAATTTAATGAAGTCTTTTCGTTTGAAGAGACAATACTTTTTAGCACAGAAGAGCTGCTGTTAGAGAGTAGATTAACTTTGAATGCTGACCCACAGAGCACCACATTTTTCTTGACAGTATATTAGGTGCAGTATAAGGCCTGGGAGTATGAGATGCACTTATCATACTTATTCTACCATTTGTAATGAGACCTGAATATTTACTCTTTGGAGACAATGTTTTTTCGTTCTCTAAAAAGAAACTAGACTTAATGGAGCAATGTAAAATACAAGTTTCCAAGAACACATCTTGTTACATCAGATCCCTGGGTTTAGGAGGGAAGTTCATGGATCCCTAATCTTTGCAATCCTGACCCATACTTGATAGAGAAAGCTGTGGTGTGTACAAGACAGAGCAATTGTTAAATTCCAGGGATTTTAGTTGCAATAGTTGGTTCTGAAATTAAAAGTACTTACATGTGTATTGTGTTAAAATAAGCAAGCCACATATACATATATATGAATTTCATTATATGAAACTTAATCCATTCCTTAAAAATACAAAATCACACAGGAGAACAAGAACTGGAAATACTCAATAGATTTCTGAAAAATGACTTTCATTTCCTATCCATAATTTTCTGTATCAGACTTTGGCTACACATATTTATCCCACAGAATTAATGTGTGTCACATTGTTAAACACAAAACTTTTCAAGAACAAAGCCTGTCGTTTTCTAAAAAGAAAGAGGGAAAGGCTTATGAATACAAATTAATTTCCAGGCACAATTGCTCCTAAACTGAAATGAATTTACAAGTATGCCTTAGAATTCATCATTTGAAGGCACCTAGGGTGGCTTACTTATGAATCCACTTCCCTAGCCATGTCCCTCTCTGACCTAGAGGCTTCAGCTTTGCACAATGGCATAGAGAAGAGCTGCTGAAAGATATGGTCTTAAAAAATGTCAATCCATGCAGTGCAATATGTTTTACTAAGGGTAATGGGAAACGTGCAGATGCAGTGGTGAATTTGTTTTTCTTTCCCCAGGAGAAATTCAAGCACTATCTTAATACGGGAATTTATACTGAAATTAAAATAGCAGGTAGGCTGGGACTAGGAGCCAGCATTCATTCCAAGCAGAAATGCCCAGCCTAACTACTTAGAGAGGGTAACCAAAACATCTCAGGGTGGCCAGGGTCTAAAGAATCACATGGTCAAGAGCAAGCACTGGCACAGAAAAAGCTAATTAACAGCCAAGTGAGGGGAATTTCCAGGGCGCTATGAAAAGAAAACTTTAAAAACAGCAATAATGATGATGCATCCACATAACTCATTTATATAATTTCATATAGATAATAATATGCAAGTCATAATGACTTTAAAATTAAAAACCATAATGACTACCAAGTATAAAAGCCTGAATGTCATGGATTATCTTTTTTCAATTTAGATTTTTTTATTGTAATTAACAGAAGGAGTACATTATATTCATCAGATAGAAGGGGCATTACTTCACATACATTGATACCCTTTCTCATGACATGGTCCCCATTTCCCTCCCCCCACCCCCCACTCATCTTGATTTCCTCCCTTCCCTATCCAATTTCAAATAACAAATTAAGCACATATAAAATATATCAGATGACAAGGTGAAATATTGTAACAATATGAGATAACCAAGGGATAGCAAAAGAGATGAGAGATAACATATTACATTAAGGACAGCAGTCATCATTATATGGCTTTGTTTCCTTCTCCTGGAGGTCCTTATATTTAGTGTCATACTATTTGGCCTTATGTCTCTAGATTTTGGTCTATTGTAAATCTCTGTTCGGAGAGCCCAAGGTTCCTACTGATTATGACAAATGAGGGAAACTATTGGGCCTATGATCCTTTGAGTCTGGCTTATTTCATTTAATACGATTTTTTCTAAGTCTTTCCATTTCCTTACAAATGAGGCAATGTCATTCTTTCTGACAGCAGCATAGAATTCTATTGTGTATAAATACACTCATCAACTGAGGGACATCTGGGTTGGTTCCATATCTTTGCTATGGTAAATAGTGCTGCAATGAACATCGTTGTGCTAGTGGATTTAGTACGTCTTTGTTTCTGGACGATTGGGTAAATGCCAAGTAGTGGAATTGCTGGGTCAAAGGGGAGTTCTATGTTTAGTCTTTTGAGGAACTGCCATATTGCTTTCCATAGTGGTTGAATTGAGTTTGCATTCCCACCAACAGTGTAGTAGTGATCCCTCCTGGCCACATCCCCACCAGCATCTATTGTTATTAGTTTTCTTGATCCTGGTCATTCTAACTGGAGTGAGGTGGAATCTTAGAGTTGTTTTGATTTGCATTTCTTTTATGACCAGAGATGTTGAACATTTCTTCATGTGTCTATAGGCCATTTTTATTTCTTCTTCAGAGAAGACTCTTAAGTCTTTGGCCCATCTTTTAATGGGATGGTTGTTTCTTTGGAGATTAGTTTTGAAGTGATTCAATTTTTTAAGCTGTTGATACATCTTAGATATGAGGCCTTTGTCTGTTGTTTGGTTGGTGAAGATCTTCTCCCACTCTGTAAGCTTCCTAATTCATTTACTAGCTATGTCCTTTGCCATACAGAAGCTCTGCAGTTTAATGCAGTCCCACTTATCCAGCCTTTCTCTGATTTGTTGTGATTCTTGGTCCTTCTTAAGAAAGTTTCGACCTGTGCCAAGGGGGCCTAGTGTATCTCCTATTCCTTCTTGTAAAGTTTTCAGTGTATTGGTTTTTACCTTGAGGTCTTTGATCCATTTGGAGTTAATTCTAGTGCAGAGTGACAAAGAAGGATCCAACTTTAGTTTTCTGCAGGTGCTTAACCAGTTCTGCCAGCACCACTTGTGTTTCTTCCATTCTATTTTTTTTTTGGCTCCCTTATCAAAGATTAGGTGGCCATAGGTCTGTGGTTTATTATCTGGGTCCTCAGTTCTGTTCCATTGGTCTTCAGGCCTGTTCTTGTGCCAGTACCAAGCTGTTTTGGTCACTAAACCTCTGTAATAGAGTCTAAAGTTTGGAATTGAAATTCCTCCTGCACTGTTCTTTCTGCTAAAGAAGTGTTTTTGCTATATGGGGTCTTTTATTATTCCATATGAAATTTTGGATTGCCTCTTCTATTTCTTTAAAGAATGCCATTGTGATACTGATGGGTATTGATTTGAATTTGTAGATAGCCCTTGGCAAGATTGACATTTTCACGTTGATTCTTCCAATCCAGGAACATGGGAGGTTTTTCCATTTCCTCAGTTCTACTTAAATTTCCTTTTTCAGGGTTTTAAAGTTTTCATCAAAAAGGTCCTTTACATTCTTAGTTAAGGTAATTCCTTTGAGGCTATTGCAAAAGGAGTTCCTTTCCAGATTGTTCCTTCATTCCTCTCACTGTTGGCATAGAGGAAAGCAGTTGATTTTTAAGGGTTAATTTTATACCCTGCTACCTTGCCAAAATTTTGAATCAGCTCAAGGACTTTGGGCTTGGAGTCTATAGGATCCTTATGTACAGAATCATGTCATCTGCAAAGAGGGAAAGTTTTACTTCATCTTTTCCTGTTTGTATTCCCTTTATGCTTGCTTCTTGCCTTATTGCTCTGGCTAGGAATTCTAATACTATGTTAAAGAGGAGTGGAGAGAGTGGGCATCCTTGTCTCGTTCCTGATTTTAGAGGGAATGTCTTTAGTTTTTCATCATTAAGTACAATGCTAGCTGTGGGTTTGTTATACATAGCCTTTATTATACTGTGGAATGTTCCATGGATTCCTAGTTTCTCTAGAGCTGTTAGCATAAAGGAGTGTTGGATCTCCTCAAATGCCTTTTCTGAATTTATTGAGACAATATTGGTGGTGATGAGGACCCCTTAATGAATGCTTATTGGAGTGTCATTTTGTTGCAGAGGAAACTGAATGGAGAGAACATAAAGACAGAATTTAGTCTATCCACCCCAATGCTTACAGTAGAGACCTTGGTTATAGTGAGCACTCCATTCACCGTGACTGAAGAACACTCAAGGAAAATGTCACAGCCAGTACTATAGAAAGAATAGTCTCTAAGAACAAATTGCATGGAAGAAATTTAAAATGAACGAGTTAGGAGCTAGAGGTGGGGAACCCAGACACTAATGGCTCATGCCTGTAGTAATCTCAGCTACTCAAAACGCTAAGTTCTAGAAGATCAAAGTTCTGCAAGAAAAGTTAACTAAACTCTATCCTCAGAATAATCAGCAAAGAATAAGGCTAGAGGTGAAGCTCAGATAAATCAGCACCAGCCTAGCAAACATGAGGCCTTGTTCAAACCCAAGCACTTACCTTCAAAATAAGAACTAAAAATATATATATATAAGGGAAGTAATAGTTTTTAGTCAGTAAGTCAATTGTCCTCATAATTGGGGAAGTCAATGTGGTAACTCAGTGTTCCATGAATGAAATCCCAGAGTGAGGTTACATGAAGAGTGAATTCTTTCCTACCATAGAATCTCTCCTTTGCTTTTTGAGAGGACAAGTGACACTTCTTGGAGACAGCTAGAGTAAAGCAGCTCCTACAAATGCTGCAGGCATTCACTAGCAGCAGAATCAAAACAATCTACATCGGATAGCACTGAGTGTTATTGCTTAGATGCCCCCAACATCTTAAGGATACTTAAACGACATCTGAAATAAAATAACAACTCTAATATCCTGACATCATTAGTGTCTACTGTCTGATACTTTCTGCTGTTCTGTTTTTGTTGTTGTTGTGCCTTTGTTTTTGTCTGTTGTCATTCTGTGTTTGGCTTGCTCACATCTCCCTTTCAGATTTTTTTGTCAGTCGTGGGACTTGAACTCTGGGCTGAGGCATTGTCCCCGAGTTCTTCAGCTCAAGCCCATTCCCCTACCTCTTGAGCCACTTCCTCAGATTTTAAGTTCTAAAACTGCAGTCATCATTTCCCCTAGATTTACTGAGGTATATTCAACAAAAATGTATATGCATGTATACATATATATATCCTATCCATTCTCTTACACAATTACCATGTGTGTGTGTGTGTGTGTGTGTGTGTGTGTGTGAAGAAAACAAGATGAACTCTCTTAGCAAATGTTATTATTAACCATGTCATCATGTTGTCATTTTAATCAGGGTAAATGAGAATGAATATGGTTGCAGTATTTATATGCACGCATAATAATAGAACAATGAAGCCTGCTAAAATTATTTCAAAAGGTGAACATATTCTGTGCATCAGTGGAAATGTCACAAAGAATTACCTTTCAGTACAACTAAATCTTAAAATGAGAGGCGTGTGTAGGACTTCAATGGTATGGGCAATGATTTAATATAGTATTAAGTGAAAAAGTTGGAATTTCTTTTTGCCAATCCTGGGGCTTGAACTCAGGGCCTAGGCAATATTCTTGGGCTTTCTCAAGGTTAGTGCTCTACCACTTGAGCCACAGCACCACTTCCTGCCTTTTCTGGGTATGTGATACCAAGTAATCAAACAGAGGACTTTGTGCATGCTAGGCAAGCACTTTACCACTAGGCCATACTCCCATCCCAAAGATGAAATAATTTTTAACTCAAGCCTGTATTGCTTTCATTTGATAATCCCAGGTGCTTTGGTACTTAGATGGAAGATGTTTGGTGTTAGGGTTACACTGAGGGACAGGTACAATTTATCTTACTTAGAAATCTTACTTAAATAAATGGATGTAGTTTTGAATAGATTTAAAGGTTTGGTAAGAAGGGCCAAATGTAGAGATTCTGGGAGAAAAAGCTGGCTTCGTCAAGAAGTGAATAGGAAAGCTCCCCAGCACAAATGTAATGCTGTTGTTTTTAAGAATGGAATGTTTTTGCAACAATAGAGTTACTATCTAAAATACTCAATATTTTCTCCTATTTTAGGTGGTGGGGTTATGCATAATTTTTTTTCTTTTTTTTTAAAGACAGCGTTTCACTATATAGTCCCGGCTAACCTTGGTCTTGCAGTCTTCTTGTCTATCTTTCCCCATTGCTGGGATTACAAAGATTCACCATCATTCTTAGCCTTTCTATGTATTAGCATGTTTTGTAAGTTATAACAAATCCATACAATTCTTTGCATGCAGAACAAAACTATTTTTGGAGATTTATAGTAGCTAATTTATTATTTGAGATTCACCCAATGTCTGTGATAAGTTGGCCAGTATGTACAATAGGTGTTTATATCTGGTATATTTATATACATTTATTTGTTTATTTGAAATGGGAAAGGGAAGGGGATTAAACAAGATGATTGGGAGGGGGTGGGGAATAGGGAAATGGGGAGAAAAAACATGAGAAGGGATATCGATGTGTAAGAAGTAATGCACCTTCTGTCTGGCAAATATAACACTAATCCTTCTATACATTAAAATAAAATTAAAAATGAAAGCAATAGCCATTAAATCTTATCACCTATTCCTATTAGTTAATAATATTTTTGTTGTTTTTTTAATAGCAGCTCTCTGATTTTATTTCACTTTGGTAGATAGATGTTAATGTCGAAATGCATTAGCCCACAAAATAATGGGTCTATTTGGATACCTTATAAACATGCATATTCACTGTTCTTTTACATACAGAAGTGATGTGTTACCAGAAGCCAGCTATATAGTCTAACAAATCCTAAAGTCAATCATCAATTATATGTTCAACAAATACCATAAGGGTAAATGCTGTGAATTTCAGAAGGAAACTCATTCAAGAATGACCAAAGAGTAGTTGTTCAGTGTGCACATTTTACTTCCCTTTACTATTTGGTTCTCTTTTTATTTAGGGTTTCCATTTTTTATGTCTCTCTTGTAGTACATATGATTTAAAAAATTGCACAGCTGTTAAGATACAAGGCATGCCATCTTTTCCATGAAGTGGTTGTGTGCAAGATCATGGAAGCAGAGTGAACTAGAATATTGGTGAAATTTTTTTTAATTCCAAAGACATATTAAAACCTTGAGCAAAAGCCAGGGTCAGCATGATGATGCAAGATCTATAGAGTTGTCAATTTAGAAGCAAATTAAACAGGTAATGGAGAAAAGAGAAGAAAATTAGAAACTTAAATTGATCTCCCAGTATTTCTTCACTGCCAGCAATGAATCTGACTCCTCCCCCATATCATTATAATGTGTTTACTTGATAAAGTTAAATGGCTCCTTTAAAGACAATTTAATTCCATTTAATTAAAGAAACCTATTTTTTAATAGCTAGCACTTTGATACATGGGGAGCTCTCAGCTCCCAACATATTGAAAAGCGTTGTTCATTAGGAAATGCTTTAAAAAAATCATTTAGTACAGACAGTATCTTCTGCTTAGCAATTGCAAATCTATAATTCAGACTCAACATAATTGCAATACTATTCACATATTCAAAGCCAACAATAAATATCCTAACAAGTTCAGCTTCTTCCTATAAGATGGCTGGGTACATACACCCAATCAACATTTTTTAAATTATTTTTTCTTCATTTTTATTAAGAATGTTGGTACTAAAAAGAACTTAATATTATCTAGAGATTAACCAATCCATTGCTTCTGTCCCTGAAATAGCTTTAGAATTCAACATTAATTTTGTGGATGAAAGCAAAACTCTAAACTCCAAAATGTGAATTAAATATAAAGATCTATTCTCTTCACTGAGACAGGTTAAAGGGTAAGGAAAATGGCTTGATCTCATTACCTTGCTGCTTCTGGGATTGGTGCTTATCACAGAAGGTGTGGGATTTTAACAGAGAGCTGTGCATCTGGAGACCCTGGACAGAGGGCAGAGTGAGGGAAGTGTTTCCAGCTCCAGGTGGTCATTTCCAGGTAATTAATGCCTTGGGGGAAAATTCAGCTCTGTCACTGTATATATAATAGCCCAGTAAAAGGGCCAAGGAAGTGGCCCTTTTCAAAACAAATCTTTTTCTCACCCTCTTTCCTGTCAGTCATACCTCACCATACACGAGAGTTTTGCCTAACAGAGGAGCCAATTACAAGGCAAATATTCAATATAGGAGTTTTTTTCTAAGTCAGGCTGACAAAAACCAGGCTTTCTTTATTGACAGAATTCAAATTATTCTTACTATTGCTCTTATTTTTTTTGACAGTGCTAGTGCTTAAACACAAAGTTGCATGCATGATACACACTGTTCTTCATTTGAGCTACATTTCTACTCTGAGAATTTCCAGTGGTATTCATCATTTACCACTGTCTGGATTTCCTCAGGAATGGCTTCTACATTTTAAGTGTTTTATTTGTGCCACATACAAAATTTAGCATATACTATGCTTTTGTTTGGTAATTAAAACACTATAACAGCTTCAATAGTTTCATATGTATCAGAGACTCTTGTTTCCAAACAAGAAAGCTGTGATACTTATTACCTCAACCTGATCATGTCAGCTACTAAGTAGTCTTAGAAAATAAGAGTTAAGCATTTTAGATAATTTAGGCCTTTGTGAGGGGCTGTTAAACAGGTCTGGCATAATGAGCCATGATATGACAAAATGATGGGCCTTATATATGCCATAGGACAAACATTTCTCACTGCCAATTCTCCAGGTCCAATATGAGGGTATAAAATAAATCTTAACCTATTTAGTAGGAGTAATTAAGTATCATTTTTATTATAGTATTATGTAGCTAGAGATCAACAGAAGGCAACAAAAAACCTCAGAAACTTCAAAACTATGTACAAACTAAACAATATACTTTTCAAAATCAATGGATAAAAAATTAAAAATAAATAAAGTAAATGTAAATGGAATCATAACCTTTCACAAGGAAGAACAGTTCTAGGAAGAAAATTTATAGTGACAATTTCTTATATTAAGCAATGTACATTTAACTTTAAATAAATTAAAATAATTTATAAAAGTATCTTTCTGAGTGGAGGATGTAGCTCAGTGGTAGTGCTTATCTACCATATGATGGGCTCAATCCCCAGAGCCTTGATAAGCAAAGAAAAACATATTTTAACATTATTTTTTATATTTTGGGGTATTACTAAGAAAGTATGATTCTACATTGCCACTTGTTTAGGCTTTAATCTCCAATTCAACAATTTTAGTTGTGTACTAATGAATTTGTTAATCTCACATTTTTAATTTAACTTCCCACTTTAAAATTCAGTAGAATAGGGTTAGCAATAGTATACATCTCAGAACTGTTTGAATAGTAATTATGACACATTTGAAATAATTCTGTTTGGTAAATATTTTGTTGCACTACATGTTTTCCTGTATTATGTTTTAAGATAATTATAGTTATTTCATTAGGTTAGGTTCTTTAAAGAACAATTATTGAATCAAAAGTGTAATCATTTCTGAGGCCATTGACTGATTTTAACAACCATTTCCCAACTAGTTGAATCCATTTATATCACAGAACTCTTTTAGCAACACAGGAATTTTTACTTATTTTCCAAAATTAAGAATAGAAAGGATTGGGTAAAAATTGATTAAAGTTTATTGTCCTCCTGAAAGCTCAAGAAGAGAATTGTTCATAATCATGTGTATGTGAGTAGGTGTGTGTGTGTGTGTGTGTGTGTGTGTGTGTGTGTGTGTGTGTGTGTGTGTGTGTGTGTATGCAGGGTGTGAGGGGGGCAGAACTTGGGACTTGAACACAGTGCCTAGACACTGTCCCTTTGCTTTGTTTCTGAAGGGTAGCACTCTATCACTTGAGTTACAGCTTTTCTCCCCATTCTCCCCATTTTTTTGGTTGTTGATGAAAGTGTCACAGACTTTCCTGCCCTGAGTTGGCTTCAGAATGTGATCCTCATATCTCAGCCTTTTGAGTTGCTAGGATTATAAGCATGAACCACTGTTTCTTGGTGCTGACAATTTTTTAATATCCTCTATTTGAGAGATTCTAGATCTGTGGACTTAAAATAGTTTCCCCACTTTTATCCTTCTGATTAATCTGTTTAGGAAAAAATATTATTTATTCCACTTATTTTAAAAAGGAGGAGTAATTTATTGTTTTCAATCCCTCCTTAAAATAAAACTTAAGAAAAAAAGGCAATTTGACTTACAGAATGACCATAGTGATAGAGTAGCTACTTCCAAATCTCAAGAAATTCTTTATCTATTTGCAAATTAAAATACCTCACCTGAACCTACCTTGTGTTAATTACAAATTCTTATTCCAAGGCACATCTTTCATATACTTACCACACACAGGGCAAGCTCAATCATTCAGAGGTTAGCCCTCAAGCCTAGGAGACAATGACAAATGAATGCCATATGTAAAGAAAAAGTGGAAATCAGACAGAGGCTTCAGAAAAATACGTAACCAAAATATTTCACATAGGCATCTTTATAACATGTCAAGTTAATCATGTATAATTCACAGTAGAATAGGAAAAAAGAATTTATATGTGAAAGGAAAGTAAGCTCTGAAAAGCTACTAAAAGTTTGGGATTCTAAGTTTTTTATTGCAGCTCAAATATCAGTGGCCTGCAAGAAATAACAAAAATATGTGTACATGGATGTTACACATGAATGGGTATAACTAAAATGTCGTATGCAAATTATAGATACTAGTTTCTATATATACAGATTGTGCTAGACTAGAACTAATAAAAGTTTCCAATTTTAATTAGTCCTCATCAATGTCAGGAATAACAGAACAGCTTCTGTTGAACTAACTTTCCTGATTTCATTACAGTAAATCCTGGTGGGATACATGTGAACTTTTATTGGGAGAATGCCCTCTGATAAAGAATTTATTAATAGAGGAATAATGTGTTCATTGTCTTTGACACAATTATATGGCAACAAATATCACCGCTTCCAGATGTTGATTACAGACTTATAGATGTTTCTATTTGTAACCAACTCTCTAACCCTAGAGAAACTAAGATTACACAGGCATCCTTAGGGTCTGTTTCTCATTTCTTCTTTCATTAATGTCTCAACTGAATCAAATCTCTTGCCATTTTTCCTGAAGCACTTTGTCACACTTCATGTACATATATTGTAGGCTGTAATATTAGTTGTGATCCTCCCTCTGACCAACCCCTGTCTCCTAAGATTATATCTAGTTTTTTTTAAGAGAAATAACATCGTACATTAAGAACAACAATCACACCAGATAAAGCTCTTGTTTCCATATCCTAGAGATTCTTTCATTCGGTCTCATTCTATATGACCTTATGTACCTAGGTTTTGAGCTATTGTAATCCTCTGCTAGGAGAGTTCTAGATGTGCACTAATTATTAGAGATGAGGGAAACCATTGAGCCTATGTTCCTTTGAGTCTGGCTTACTTCACTTAATATGATTTTTTCTAAGTCTTTCCATTTCCTTACAAATGGGGCGATGTCATTCTTTCTGATGGCAGCATGGAATTCCATTGTGTACAAAAACCACATCTTCTTGATCCAGTCGTTTACTGAGGGGCATCTGGATTGGTTCCATATTTTTGCTATGGTGAATAGTGCTGCAATGAACATCGTTGTGCTACTGGATTTAGTATGTCCTTGTTTCTGAATGACTGGGTAAATGCCTAGTAGTGAAATTGTTGGGTCATAGGGAGCTTCATGTTTAGCCTTTTGAGGAATTCTCATACTGCTTTCCATAGTAGTTGAACAAGTTTGCACTCCCACTAATAATGTAGCATTGATCCCTCCTGGCCACATCTGCACTAGCATCTGCTGTTATTAGATTTCTTGATCATTGCCATTCTAACTGGAGTGAGGAGGAGTGTTTTGATTTGCATTTCTTTTATGACCTGAGATGTCAAGCATTTCTTCATGTGTCAATAGGCCATTCTTATTTCCTCTTCAGAGAAGTGTCTCTTTAAGTCTTTGGCCCGTCTTTTAATGGGATGGTTGTTTCTTTGAAGATTTATTTTGGAGATATTCAATTTTTTAGCTGTAGATATATGTTAGATATGAGGCCTTAAGTAGCTCTGATTTTTAAATGACAATTTCCCAGTAAGACTTCTACAAATCTTTCCTTATTATAAAAACAAAGCCATCTTGAAATCCTCCCTGAGCCTAAGATTTTTGCTTTTAGAGGCACTGAGGAGATTTGCATAGTAGAGCAAAGCAATGAATATTCATCTATGTAATACTGTAACTATGATTTTTAAAATATAACTTTCTTAACTGCATTTTTAATTTTATTTCTACAATTATTTAACCATGAGTAACTTTCTCAAGTTTGACTTTATTTTTCTAGCAACCAGTGAAGATATTTGGCAATTTTTGTGACATGAAAAATAGTCTAATCTGCCAACACTTTTGACATATAATGCCAGAAGCCATGAATTAAAAAACTGGTATTTTTTAATCCATAAATTCACACACACACACAAACACACACACTTCAGACTCAGGCTCACCAATCTTGACCCAGCAGCTATTAATCAATGGTATAAGAAAAAGGCATTTGGAAGGAGAAAGCCCAACTATTTCAGTTTATTCTGTACATACCAGATAACCTGTTGCATCCTGTCCTGAAGTTTTCCCAGTTTACATCACCCAACACCTGAGGATATTCAATATGGAAATTGAAAGAAGTTACTATTTGTTGCAGAAACTTTTATGTTTCCATGCTGAAAATGGAATCCAAGACCTTGAGATTGTTAGGCAATCCCTCTACCACTGAGCTATGCCAACAACCTCAGATAAACTTAGATTAATTGGAAGAAGATGTTGTTAGAAAAGTTATTCCTTTCTCTTTTTTATTGGAAAAAAGAGGGGAATGGGCTATGATATAATAAAAGTTCTGTAGATAATATACAAGAAACAACACTGAATGGGTACCAAGACATGTGAAAGGGTATCAATGTATGTGAATTAATGCACCTTCTATCTGGCAAATATCATGTAACCCTTTTACTAATTACAATAAAAAAATAATAAAAAAATAAAAAAAAATAAAAGCAAAAAAAAAAGAAACAACACTGGCTAGCTTTTATGGGGTGAAACTAACAGAGGAGGTGATCTATATTTTCTTTTTCATTTCTGCTTGTTCCATTTGAAGACAAGTAACGAAGGGTTTTATGATTTTTCTACTAAAGGTTAGTTAATAATTGTATTGTATTTGAAAATTACTGACTGAGTAGGGACAAGGTAAACCAAAAGAAGTCTGAAGAGTTTAAGCTGTCAAAACCACTGCTACTTCTGATGGACATTTCCGGCAACACTTGCGGGGTTGTCTTTTCACTGAAATTGCATATGAAATCAGAGAGCCACAGAAAGCAAAGGATGCATAAAACCGGTACAATCTGGATATTGTTTTTCTGAGATAAAGTCTGACAAATCCTTCCTTTCAAATTAAATGCCAATATCGGTTTAAAAGGTATACTGTTTCTTCAGAATAAAATTCCTGTAACAGCCCTAGGATTTAGCCACTGAGAAGGATCAAACTGGCATTAATGTCCAGGAACATGCAGTTCTGACATCCAGTTCTCACCCAGAACAACAATGATCTGCAGCAACAAATATCAGTAACATGAGCTATATTAGGGTGGAGTGAATCAGTACAAACAAATGAGCAGCAACTTAAGCAACATTTGACTCAAATTGCTTAGGTGGGAGATTGGAAACATTTTAGTTAAATACATCAAAAAATATAATTGAACCTTTTGTTAGAATGAGAAATAGATAAGGCAGCAAGAACTGAATTGGTTATTTAATGTTTGCATCTTTCCACTGGTGAGATTAGGTTAGACTGTAAGGTAGTGTGAGGTAGGAGAGAAATGGTAATTAACATCATGTATTTCTTTTTTTTATCTCACCAATTTAAAGTTAGAATTCCCAATAGCCTCCAAATGTGTCATAGGCAGGGATTCCCACAACTTCATGCTAGGAACATATAAAGCAGAAGTTTCTTAGCTACAAAATGAGCACATAAATCAGTTTTTATCATCATATCATTTTAAAAACAAAGGAAATGATGTTTCTTAGCATGTAGTCTAAACTAACTGGTGGCAATGCCAGGCAATGCCCTGCTCTGCTTGATGACATTTATATCCCTATGACCACACCAGATTTCAGGAACTGAAATTTGAGTTCATGGACTGATTGGGTAACTGGCAGGCTATCTACCAGGGTGGATGGATGAACAAATAAATGGGTACCTGACTGAACAGAAGTAGATTAATAACTGACTTACTGAATAATTGAGAGGATGAGTGCGTAAATGCAAGAATTATTAAGTTGATAAATTAATAGGTGAATTAATAATTGATCCATATAAAATGTCTATAATTTTATAGAAAAGTGCTATTTTTCCCCTGTTATATTACAATGATCTTAAATTTTCTCTGCACATTAAAATCTTTTGTAGATATTTAAAATATACCCTTTACCTTAGCCAGGAAATCTGACATCACTGAAAACTAGTGTGTTTCAGAGTATTTTTTTTAAACCATTAATAATTCTCCTAGTGGGAAGAACAATAGCTAGCCTACTCTATCAAGCACAAAATACTTGTTTCAACCATTCAATGTTTACATTTTGTCTTCACTTGAAATTCCCCAAGTTTTCATCTGTAAGTACTAATTCCCAATTTCTTCCCACAATGCTTCACTTCTGCAACTTTGA
The DNA here is from genome assembly GCF_031878675.1 of Megascapheus bottae. NCBI lineage: Eukaryota > Metazoa > Chordata > Mammalia > Rodentia > Geomyidae > Megascapheus > Megascapheus bottae. Next base: position 25,757,832 of record NC_143520.1, read on the forward strand.
CTAATGAATGGAGCCATGAAATTGAATGTACTATTTTTGACTAGTTAGGCTTTAGCTATCTTTACTTCAAAAGTATAATGTGAGTATTTTTCAGATCAGAGAGTCAAAAGTAAGAAGTAGGTGTAGAATAGGTCAAAATATGTTAGTTTAATAATCATTCTCCCAGAACTCAAATAAATCATGCTTGTAAGGTGAACAGATAATTGCTAATTATTTTATTTAAATTTACTTTAGTAAAGGTAAATATGATTGGCATTATAAAGTGTTCATATGCAAAGCATATGTACTAAAGTTTGTAGATAAAACCCACTTGAATATAAATAATTATATGACTGAATGCCAATAAATTATGTGAGATTAAAATACTACACCTCCCATTTTATATAGTCTGTCATGAAATACTTTTCAGATGTCCTTACAACTATAATCTCACTAATTTTATATCTTACATAATATTTTCTCATTAGTTAAGATTCATGTGCTTGTATAAGAAATTCCATTAAAACCAACCTCAAAAAATAAAAAATAAAAAGGTCTGGTCAAAAGGGACCAGGCAGTATTTTATCTGGAAAGAAGGGAGAAAACAAGAATGTACAGCTTTATTCTTCTAGAACTCTAAGTCCCACTTTCTCCATATGGTGTCTGATAACCAAAGGATTCTTTCATTATGTTTGCAAATGAGCCACTAGAGTTTATGGGACTTGTAAAGCTACTCACACTCAAAGAATATAGTGTTTTCTTCCTTCCTACCTTCTTTCCTTCCTTCCTTCCTTCCTTCCTTCCTTCCTTCCTTCCTTCCTTCCTTTCCTTTCCTTTCCTTTCTTTCATTTTCTCTCCTTTCTCTCCCTCCCCTCTCATTTCTTTCTTTCTTTCTTTCTTTCTTTCTTTCTTTCTTTCTTTCTTTCTTTCTTTTTCTTTCTTTCTTTCTTTCTTTCTTTTCTTTTCTTTCTTCTTTTCTCTTCTTTCAGATCCTTCTTGGGTTTGAATTTAGGGCCTTGAGTTTTCATGGGGGCACTCTAAAAGTCAAGCCATTCTTGATCCAAATGTGATGTCTTGGAGAGTGTGTATTGTGATGAGACCTCTGTATGAAGAGAGACTTACTCAGTGCTTGACTTCCTAACACACAGTTCACCTGTGCCTTCCTGAATCAATTGGGGTTTTAGAAGTGAATAGGATAATTTAATTTGTGTAGATCTGTTTTGCATGGTTACCTCAAATCTGCAAAAAGATCACAAAGATGCAGAATGGTGACACGTGACTTTCCAGATTTAAAAAAAAAGTGATGCTTTCAATTACAATGCATCTGTGCATATAGAATGAAAAGTGGATGAAAATGTCTTTCATTTCTATGTGTCATGTCTAATGATTCTGTGCCTACCCTAGATTATTCTCTAGTCTATTACTTTAGAACCTTTAAAATTATGTTTATTGTTATTGTAGAGGTGATGTACAGAGGAGTTAGTTACATAAGTCAGATAATGAGTGTATTTCTTTCTGAAGCATATCAACCTTTCTCTCATTTCCCCCGAGTTTTTTCCTCCAGCCCACCCACAAGCTGTACAGTTCATTTTCCACACAGTGTCTAGTTAGTACCACTGCTGTATTTGCTCACTCCTTGTCCCACCTCCCCACTTTCCCTCCCAGAGACAAACTAACAAACAAGACAAAAGGAAAAGACGACAAAAACTACAACAACAAAAATCTCTTGATTCCATTTTTTGGATTTTATTTTGTAAAATATTATTTTATATGCTCATATGCACATAGCTATTGATCTTTCATGATCTGTTCCTAAGAATAATTTCCTTTGGTCTCACTGTCTGATATTCAGAGACCTATACTATTTATCATATCCCAGTGGCATGTGTATTATCCTCCAGTGTATTTACTTGTAGATTTATAGGTACATCTAGTTACCACAAATGAGAGAAATAATATCAACTTTTATTTTAGCTATGTTTAACATGACAGAGCCAATAATTCATATCAGAATCACTTTTTACCAGTCCTGGGGCTTGAACTCAGGGCCTAAGAACTGTCTTTGGGCTTTCTCAAGGCTATGGCTCTACTGCTTTAGCCACAGCAATATTTCCAGCTTTTATCTATGTATGTGGTACTGAGCAATCAAACCTGGGTCTTTGTGCATGCTCAGCAAGCACCTTACCACTAGGCCAAACTCCTGGTCCTCATATCAGGATCTTTATTTCATCACTTCACTGATCATAAAATTGCCAACCAAGCATTAAGAAGTTCATCTCTACAGAAGATCTGGTGAAAAATAAAAAACCATCTGGCAGGTGTTTGGGGTCATATATTGTATGTCATGTTAGGTAAGGTACAAGGAGAGTAGGAAATATAGATTTTCTCTTGCCAAAACCAATGCTTGAGGAAGTCTAGGTTTTGTTTTATTTTATTTTTTTTATTATTTAGAGAATACTTTATTAGTTTCTGTAATCAAACCCACGTAGATAAGACCTTACATAATTAATACAGTGTAGGTTTTGTTTTAATAAGAGATGCTTGATCAATAATTAAATTAAAGAGTATTGAAAATTATCTCAAAATATCAGTATTCATTTGAAAAATAGGATAATCCTATGGAAATGGCTTCAATATTAATATATATATTCCCCAAATAATTACAGTTTGATTAATGATTCTCCTTGCACTTAGAGTTAGCAAGTGAGCAGTCATGGCCTCTGCAGTTTTTGGGGACCAATGATAATTATGTGCTGAATAACCATGTATTTTTAGAACACAAAGTACATTAAGTAAACACTGACTCCCATCCCTACATAATTAGAGCATGAGAATTCAAGCAGCAACAGGCTAATGTGGAATTCCTAAGAATTCTATTTCCTGCCTCACATAATTCTCTTTTACCACGAGTTTTGAATTGTTTCATGTGTATTAATGGTGAAATTTTAATGTGAAACAAAAAGAAGTACTTATAGAGGGAAAAATTAGTTTACACTCATTTATATTTAGTCTATAATTTTCCTTTTCATATAATATGTTCCTCTGGCTTTGTTTTCTAGATAACACTGAGCCTCAGAACTTTGGGATACTGTAGTCTTTGTCAGAGGTTTATTCTTTTTTTAGAGAGAGAATTTAGGTACATATGGTCATATAGGATAAGACTAAATGAAAGGATCTCTAGAATATGGAAACAAGAGCTTTATCTTGTGTGATTGTTGTTCTTAATGTACTGTTATATCTTTCTCTTTTTTTGCTCTTTGGTTAATCTCATATTGTTACAGTATCTGACTTTGTGCCCAGATATATTGTATCTACTCTTATTTGTTTATTTGAAATAGGAAAGAGAAGGGGGGAAACAAAGATGGTTGGGAGGAGTGGGGAAGGAAATGGGGATTAAAGCACTAGAAGAGGTATCAATGTGTGAGAAGTAATGCACCTCTTACCTGGTGAATGTAACTATAATCCCTCCATACATTACCCCTATAATAAAAATAAATAAATAAATAATGAAACCTTAAGAAAAAGAAAGTTTGTTAGATTACTACTGAGTCTTTTTATTATTTTAGGGCACTTTATATTTCCTATTTCTTATTGAGTACGTTTTATAGTTTCTGTGATTCCAGGAATTCATTCATTCCATGTAGGTTATGTAATATGTTAATGAACTATTGCTGGAAATATTCCTATTCTTGAGTTTCTATTTCTTGAGGATGGCAGCAATGTTTTTGATTCCACTCTGAGTCATCTCTCTTTCTACCTTTTGACAGACTAAAGGCTTGTCAGTTGTCTCAATCATTTGAAAGAAGCCTGTTCAGTTTTGTTGATGCTATTATTTCTTTACTCTGTTTCATTTATTTCTATTCTGTTATTATTTACTGTCTTACATTAAGCTTTGTGTTTATCTTCTGTTTTTCTAGTTTCTTAAGCTCAAGGTCCAATTAATGACTTGTGCATTTTTAATGCAGGCATTTACTTATAAACTTTCCTCTAAGTAGTGCATTTGTTTCCTTATTTTAGGTTTTGGTGTCTCTTGTTTTCTTCAGGCAGAGTCTTGAATATTTTGCCTTGGACACAACCCTGTCTAAACCTCCTACATAGCAAGAATTATAGATCTTCATCAACATATCTGACTATTGAAATGAAGTCTTGCTAACATTTTGGATCAAGTATCCTTGGGCTGCAGTCTGCCAATTCATATCTCAGAAAGCTGAAATATGCTTTCAATAGGGACAATTTTAAAGCAGGGTGATGATAAATACAAAAGGAAACTGTGGACAAATATAGTCATACTACTCCATGGACATATGTGAAATAGGAAAGTGTGGTATGACTGGTGTAGAAAAGAGCAATGTGAGGGGAAAGAGGATGATGGTAAAGGTGATTCTGACACAAATGGACATCTTAAATTGTAACAACCCACTTGTAGAATTCAAAAAGAGAATAATTAAATAGTTCAAGTTTAAGATAGTGTCAATCTTATTTGAAGACAATGTAAATTTTCAGTTACTTCATTCCCTTGTTTGGAAACCCTAGTGGCTTAATTCTTGCAATGTGGATTGCTTGATTTTAGACACACAAAATTCAATTGTCATGAGCAAAGCCTCATACATATTGAATAATTTAAACTAATTTAAAATTCCTTTTAGCATTTCATTTTTTTTTCATGTACCACCTCCTGCCTATTTGGAATTCATCCAAATCTTAGCTTCCTTTTTGTGTTATCTTCCATTCTAGTCTACTCTTGAGTCTTTCTTATTGTTTCAAGAGCAACAATATATACATTAACAAAAAATAGCCTCCACCCCACCATCATTTTTCTGTTGATTCTGGTGGTTGAATAGTTCTGTACACTGAAGCATGCAAATTTAGCCTCTAAAAACAACAACAACAACAAAAATTCAAGCTCTTTCTTCACCAAAGCTAACTAACTAAATGACTTTATTGTTAATTGTGTACAATAAAAAGCTCAAGAAAACTTGTAAAGAGCTTACTTAGAGAAAAATTGGACATAGGAAATTCAAATGAAAACAAGAGGTGGTTTTGATGAGGAGGACATGTGATATCCTTACCAAATTAAGAAATTTTGTTTTATTTAATAGTAAAGAAAGAGATAAAGTAACTATGCAAACCAGAGATGGTACCAACATCTCAGTGTAGGAAGATAAATGAAGATAAAATGGAAAAAATCAGATTAAATTCTATCAAAACTGTTTGGGAAGGTAGAAGAGTATCTAATAAGTTTCCAAAAGAGTTTTCTTAAATATTCATTTGCATTTATTTGCTTTTTAGTTTTACTGCCTAAAATTATTAAGTTGTCTTCAGTACTCAGTAGAGTTGGGACAATGAGACATTTCTATAACGCAGAAAATAAAAACAACCCAATGTTTTTATCAGCAATATTTTTACAGATTATTTTTGTCTTGTTTTTCAAGTGGGATATTGAATAACTACTTCTGTCTCTCACCCACACAAATTCTAATATAACTGATATTTTCTTGTTCGTATCTTTAAATCTGTTTCTGTGCAGAAACATCTTATATAAAACAGGCACTACAGAAATAAAAATGAATAAAAGAGTTCCTTTATATGTCTAATTAGAGAGCAGGATTAAAGGGGATTATCACTAGAAATAGTTCTTTTGGACATAGACTCATCCTAGTTTATTGTACATTGAAAGCACTAAGCTTATTTTAATGTAACATGTTTAAAATATGAATATTAAAGAAAGCTTCACAAATTTAAGTAACAATTTTAAATTTTAGTGTGTTATTTCTTACTGTCAATGCATATATTTTCCAAAAATTCTAATAATGATAAATTCTAGGTTTTTCTGTCCTTCACCTGAAAAAATGCAAAAATATTTATTCAGTGGTTTTAGAGTATGGACACAAGGCCATGTACTGTTGCTGAGCTTGTTTGCTCAGTTAATACTTTACTACTTGGGTCATGCTTCTACATTGGCTTTGTGTTCATTAATTAGAGGTGGAATCCTTGAGGACTTTTTGGCTTACGCTTGCTTAGAACTTCGGTACTCCATTGTAGTTTCCTGAGTATCTAGGATTACAGACAAGAGCCACCAGTGCCTGGATATATCTTGTCACTTTTGTTGTGGTAAAATATATCAGACCTACAATTTACTATCTTAATCATTTTAAAATGTATAATTCATAACATTTTAAATGTCCATTTTAAACATTTTATTATTCTCAATGTAGTAGAAGTGGTGCCATTTACTTTACTATTGTTACATATTTAGGACTTTTCAATTGTTTTCAAAACTATGTCAGATGATGATAAACATTAATTTATTAACTTGAAGGATTAAGAAGTTTTGTGCATTGTTTACCACAAATGAATCATTAGATGACATTGACTGTGCCACAGCAATATTTGAGATTGCTTGTTTCAGAGTTAACTTTCAACACCACTCTAATGAGCCTTTGTAATAATACAAGTATCTGTTCCCAGTTCATGAAATTTATTAAGCAGCACTCTATATTGTACATTGCAAGGTATACAATGACATAAAGCATGCAGAATCCCTCTATGAGCTTTCATAAGTGAAAGCAATGAGATTTAAACACCCATTGATAAGAAACATCTACATGGAAACAAAATAACTATATATAACTATATTTTTTGTGCCTGTTCCACTACTGGGCCTCCCATTCTTGCTTGGCTTTTTAACTCAGGGCTGTGCTTTACCATTTGTGCCTTTCATTTACAGTTTGTTGGGGGTTTTTTTGTTTGTTTTTTTGCTGGTTACTGGAGATAAGAGACTCTTGTGGGCTTTCCAACCTAGGCTGTCTTCAAACTGTGATCTTTAGGTCTCAGCCTCTTGAATAGCCTGGATTACAGGTATCTTTTTTTTTTCTCTGCTAGGCCTGGGCACTATCATTGGGCTTTCTCAAGGCTAGAGCTGTATCACTTGAGCCACAGCACCACTTTTGGCTTTTTCTGTGTATGTGGTTCCTGAGAATTGAACTTAGGGCTTCATGCATGCTGGACAAGCACTCTACCACTAGGCCATACTCCTAACCTACAGTATCATTTCGAAGACTAACAACATAATAATCACAGGTATGAAGATGGCTAATCCTGTTTAGAATGGCTATCTTGAATACAGTTGGAAATTTAAGACTTGTTTAGAATGAGGTAAACAAACAGAGCCAACCAAGTTTGAATTCAGTTTAAAGGATAGTAACATCACCACACAGGTGATTCTCCTGGAATTCCAGCCCCCAGGGAGGCTGAGGCAGGAAGAATGACAACATCCAGTCATGCTGAGCTGTAGAGCCATACTTTCTATTAAAACAAAGAAAACAGGCAAAACAACAAAAGATAAACCAATAGCAAAGACACAAAAAGTTAGAAATGTTTACATCAAAGGAAAATATAGCCATCAATGTACTCATAGATGGTACAAGTGTTCAGAAAATTAACAAAATTTAATGCCTATTGTCTCATGACTCAGTTAAGTTCTAAATTTACAAACATATATGTAGATATATAAACATCAAATATGTCACTACATAAGATTAATGCACCAAAGAAACCTAAGTTTATTTAGCCTCTTTTAATACATGGCATCTCATGAGGTCAATGATACTATTTCAACAAAGATATTTTAAAAATTATATTTTTATTTTCTTTAAGTACTTGTACAAAGGGGTTGTCATTCAACAAATCTGTCTATAATTATAATTTATTCAGATCACTATCATCCTTTATATAATCTTCTCCCTCCTTCCCAACCCAATCTCTTCCCTCAATTTTCTTAGTTTCATAGGTTTTGCATTGAATATTAAGACCCGTACTCCTTCTAAGCATCCAAGTTTTAGGAATCTCACATAATGTTTCTTCTGCATAGCCTTCAAAATCTACATGCTGTGCTATTTGGGGAAAGTTTCTTAGTCTCTTAAGACCTCATAATTTTTTATTTGTAAAAGAAAAGCATTAATCTCTGAATTCCAAATACATTATTTTGCTAATAAAGATCAAATGAGATTATATTCTAGAAACTAATTTTTGTAAAGTATTACTAACTAGAAAGAGAATTTTTTATATCCCTGGTTGTAAACAATTGCCGGATCTTAAAATCTGGAGGAGTTTGGGTTGTTCCATTGGATTCTGCTCCAGATCTTTTGATCTAATCCAGCTGGATCTGGTCTAAGAATATTTTTGAATCTCCCCGGTTATCCTATTAAGTAGTGTGTTGATCATCGTTTATCCAACAGAGCCTTCTTTACTTCCCTCTAAGTCTTATGTTAGTCTCTTTTTTTTTTTTGACAGTCATGGGACTTGTATTCAGGGCCCGTGCACTCTACCTAAGCTTTTATGCACTCTACAACTTTGAGCCACAGAGCCACTTTCTATTTTTATTTTTTGCGACCTTATTACTAATTATGAAATTCTACTAAAGGAATTTCAGCCACCATTGAGGATTTGAAGAGAATCTTTATGGGAATTCCTATATGCCTTAACATATTTGAAGGCCAACATTGGTATAGTCAGACAGCTCATCATCAAAAAATGAAATTCAAAAGCTATTCAGGCAGGCATGTGGTGTAAAGGACTATTGTGGGCTATTTTAAGCCTCAGCATCATAAAATGCAGCAGATTCTGTGACCAGGGAGTGTTTATGACCCACAAGCTTTTAGAATATTCTAGTGACTCATTTTGTTCCAGTAATCCCTCCCTCTCATCTGAAAACAAAGCCAGATTGTTCCCTGCCACCTTGGTATATAAAAATAAAACACTCTCACCATTAAATATCCCTGGCTAAATGTTTATTAATAAAGTAATGAAGTTGAGTTCAGAGATAAGTGAGTGCTCTTGTTTTACACATAAGAAGTTCTAAGGCATTACAAAACTATATAATAGCACAATAGCACAATACAGATTTTGAAGACCACATAGAAGGAACAGAATATGACATTCCTAAAAGTTGAATCCTTGGGAGATATATGGTTAGTTTTTTATATTCTTCATACAGGGTTAGTGCTTTACAATGCATTTTAAAAATAATTCTATTAAAGTAAAATTTCAACTATTGCATTACTTCTTTCCAGGACTGTAAATAAAATTACAAAATTAATTTAAAAGTTGTTTTGGGCCTTCACACATTCTCAACTCACAACTACTTTTTGCCGCCCAGTGTATTCTCTTTACTTTTTTTTTGTTTAGATTTTATTAGCACTGATTTTTACAAATAAGTATCCAAGAAGGGAATCTCTATATGCAATCACTGGCACATAGATTTTAGAATGAATTTAAATTAAGCTGAGGGTTTGTATATCATAGATATATATATATCAATTTATATAATAAAACATTATGTCTATAGAGTATATATCCCATCATAGTTTTTTATGTCTATGTAGTTCTATGTCTCCAAGACCATGTCCATAATCTTGGATACCCAAATATTGAGTCCTTGCTCTTGTACTGTTTGGATCTAATATCCACATATCAAGGATACCATGCACTTTTTGTCTTAAGGGTTTGACTTATCTCACTCAGTGCTCTAGTTTCATCCACTTTCCAGCAAATGCCATTATTTTATCTTGTCTAATGGCTATGTAGAATTCCATTATATATATACATATACATATGTATATATACATCTATATGATATATATATATCACATTTTTTGTATCCATTCATCTGCAGTGGGGCATCCGGATTGTTTCCATCATTTGGCTATTGTGAATAGTGCAGAGATAAACATAGCTGAGTAGGTGTCCTTATCATACCCTGGGTTATGATGCTCAGGGCAGATGCCCAGGAGTGGTATGGCAGGATCATAAGGAAGGTCTATTTTCAGTTTTGTTTTTTTTTTTAGGAAACCTCCAAACTGCTCTCCTGAGTGGCTGAACTAGTTTACAATCACACCAGCAGTGCAGTAGGGTTCGTTTTCCTCCACAACCCCACCAGCATTTGTCATTGTCTGAGTTCAGAATCTTGGCCATTCTAATTGGGGTAAGGTGGTATCTTAGGGTTGTTTTTATTTGCATTTCCATTATGACTCTGGATGATGAGCATTTTATTGTATATTTTTTTGTCATTTTGACCTCTTCTTTTGATGTCTCTCTTTAGTTCCCTTGAGCATTTAGTGATTGGTATGTTGGTTTGGGGGGGAATTAGTTTCTTGAGTTTCCCTTCACTTTTTAAATTAAAGGTTTCATCTGGACTGTGTCTCTCCTCCTTGGAAGAATAAAAGATGGAGAAATTTTGATGGAAATCACAAAACTATTAGTGAGATGAGATGGATGTACACAGTGAAACCCTGACCTATCTGTGTTGGTTGACATGAGCAAAATATTCTTTCTAGTTTCAGAGGTTTCAGTCCATCCTAACAAGGATAGGAGGGCAGAATACAGCAGTTCCCATCATGGTCCAGGAAACAAAGAAATGGCAAAAGAGCCTGAGCATATAGAATAGCAAAGACACACCTTCAGTTATGTACTTCCTCCTACCAGGACCGACTTCCTATGCTTCAGCATCTCATTACTGCCCTAAAGCCCATTAGCTCCAAATAAAGCTCCCAATAGGCTATAGGGATATTTTCTTCTAAATTTTCTTGCTGAGAAATAGTCTTGCCCTAGCTGAGAAATGGGTGAATCACAAAGAAACAAAGTCAAGACTCGAATATAACATTTCCTTCCTTACAGCTTTGCCTTCATTGTATGATGTGAAAATTACATGAAATTACTTAGCAGCTAGATTTGCAACTGTTGTAACAAGTCAAAATAATTTCCCTTATGCTTCATTGCCATTGTATTATATAACCTGTGAGATTATCTGTGGAGAATTCTACAATTAAGACTAATGGACTTCTTAGAATTCTCTTAATAGGATCTCAATTCCAGTATTACTTTTTTAAGGAAGGAAGGAATACTTAGGTGAACACTTCTGTTTCTGACATTTGTTCTAGCACTTTGGTCTAGATTTCATCTGTGATGCTCAATAATTTTGACTCTTCTTCCATCCCAATCAATTAATTTCACATGCAGGCATATAGCATTAGCAATGAAGCATCATCCAATTTTTACTAAACCCTGAAAATTCCCCTCATATGAAATTCACATAAGTAGTTTGAGGACTGATTTTTACATCACTTTCCTTTGGTCCCTTACTCATAGATACTTATTAATATCTACAGCATCTGATTATAGGTAATAGTCTATCCTACTATTCAATTACAATATGATAAAATTTTATCCAATGTCACTAACATTAATTTTAGAAACTCTCCTTAAAGTATTTTGGGGAGACTGTCATAAGATTCTGGAACAGAAACTTAGTGTCCATTGGTATTTATTTTTATTGTATTACCTCTTATTACACTATCCAACCAATGTTTTCTCCTTTGTACAGTAATGGGAATTTTTTTCAATACCAACACCTAAGGAAATAAAACCCTCCCTGTGTGTAAGACACTTAGACAATCCAAGAACAGCTGTTACAGTATTGCCTCACTTTGAGACCTAGCAGTAACAACTCTGGCTGTGATTAGCAGGAGAGAAGCCGAGGCAAATCTGCCAATCTTAAAAACAGAATGAGAACAAAATAAGTACACTGATCACATAGTGGGTACCAATAAAAAAGATGGCCAAAATGCTACAAAGAAACTCATCCACAAGATGGAAAAGTTAACCAATCTGGTATAAAATTAAAGGAGTTGAGATGAATATGTTAAGATGCCAAAAGGAAATTGTGTTGGATATCTTTCTCTTGTCTTCCAAATCCATTCCCTGCACTCTCCTACTAATGTCTCTGCAGATGGGTATAAAGGAATTACTGTTACATTCACCAGGTACATTACTTCTCACACATGGCTACCCCTTCTCATGTTTTTGTCCCTATCTATCTCCCCCACCCCCTCCCAATCATCTTGTTTCCCCCTTCCCTTTCCAATATCAAATAAACAAATAAACATATACTAATTCCCCTGCTTTAAAGAGCTAATTTATATTGATTGAGTATTCAGGCTCTCTTGAACTGTGGTTTCCCATTAGAATTAACTGAGGAGGAGGTATAGAAAATATTTGGATGGAAAGAGGGTGCCACTGGCTAACATTTGTATTTTCCACCCCTCCAATATATGACTGGATCCCCTGAAGCAGGTCAATGGCTACTGTAGAGTTGTGTCCAGGCCAACATTGGTTACAAGTTCTCATTCTTGCTAGCTCTTTCATATTGTAATATATCTCATTAGTTTTCCTATTAACTCCACCCATTTCTTTTATTTCTTCTCAGTTACCAGACTCATCTAAGTTGTTTCATAATAACATGCTAATTCAGAATTCTTCAAAGGAAGACAAAAAAGATGGCTATTCTCTGGAACAAAATCACAAACAATCCCTTAACAAAATCATTTTTCTGTTACTCATAACATTTTCATAATTTTCTTTCACCAGTATTCTTTTTCCAATAAAAATACATATTAATTGCACTTTATACAAAGCACTTCAGTCATATTCACATCAATTACATTGATTCTCTTCACTGTTTCTCACCCCCTGAGTTGGCATATTTGTTTTTGTCATTTTATTTTATTGTTATTACACAGGTGAGGTACAGAGGGATTGCACAGTATAAGTCAGGTGATGAGTCCACTTCCTTTTATGCAGGGTCTTCTGTTCTCTCTTTCCCATTCCCTCCATCCTATCGCTAACCACGTTATGTAATTTACTTTCAGCAATGCTTTACTTTTTTCTCTTTTTCCCTTGAGTTATGTGCCCTCCCCCAAACTCCAAAAGATATACACATTAATACTATATGTGTATATATATGGTAAAGAAAATAGAACCATCAAAAACTAAAATAAAAAGTCTTTGTTTGCATATCTTAGAGTTTGTTTCAGTATGTATAGTATTTTATATAATTATGAAGAGGAGCGTAGGCATTGCACTTTTGTGATTCTCTCTTGTGAGAAAATCTTTTGGTCTCACTGTATGTGAATATCTAGAATCCCATGTAATTTGTCGTTTCCCAGGCAATTTACATATAACTTCTGCATATCAGAGAGAACGTTCCCTGTTTGTCTCTCTGAGCTTGGCTTACTTCCCTTTACATGATTTATGCTAGTCCCATCCATTTCCCTGCAAATGCCCTTATTTTATTCTATCTAAAGGCTTTGTAAAGTTCCATTGTGAATAGGTACCATATTTTTTTTTGATTCTCTCATCTATTGTGGGACATCTGTCATGTGTACTTATATTGCCTATTGTGAGTAGTGTGGCAATGAACATAAATGTGAAAGTATCCTTATCATATCCTAGCACATGATGTTAATGGTAAATAGATACCCAGGAGTGATATGACTGAGTTGTAGGAAAGGTATGTGTTTAGCTTTCTGAAGAATCTCCAGACTTCTGTCCAGAGTGGTTATACAATATTGGCCAATCTTTGGGGGGTGAGATGGAATCCCAGAGTTATTTTGATTTTCATTCCATTATGGCGAAGGATGCTGAGCATTTCCTCATGTGTTTTTCTATTTTTATTTTTTTTTGCCATTCTTAACTCTTGTCTGTTCTTATCTCCCTTGCCCATTTAGTGATTGGTTTATGTTTTGGAGGGGTTAAAGGGAACAATTACAAACTCATTCTATGAAGCCAATATCACACTCATCCTCAAACCAAGGAAGGATGAAACAACAAAAAAAGAGAACTATGGACCAATTTATATGGTGAAAACAGATGCAAAGCTCTTCAATAAAATACTAGCCATTTGTGTCATTTTTAAAGGAGTAGGTTATGAATATAAGAGAAACCATACATATTTATCTTTCTTATATTGTTTAACATGATAATCTCAACTCCTATCCATTTTCCTGAAAATGACATAATTTCCTTCTTTTTATGGCTATGGAATAAATACTTCATTGTTTATACATATATTTCTTTCATCATTTCATCAGTAGATGGGTATCTAGACAGATTTCACAGCTACTGTGAACAATGCTGATATAAACAGGCTTGCACAAGTATCTCTCTTTTAACTTGATTTGCATACTTCCAGATAACATGGTCAACAGTGGCATTTGTTCTCCTTGCTTGATAATTATCTATTCAATTCATTTGCCCATATGTTAGTTGGATTGTTTGTACATTTGGTGTTTGGTTGGGGGAGCTGGTTACTAATTCTGGTTCTGAATCCTGATCCTTTTGAATGGCTAGCAAACACTTTCTCCCATCTGTGGATTGTGTCTGGATTGTGGCTGTTTCCTTTGTTTCACAGAAGCTTTTTAATTTAATGCAATCTCATTTGTCAATTCTTGCTCTTTTTTTCTGAGTATTTGAAGTCTTTTTCAGAAAGTTCTCATCTAAGACTCCTATAGGAGTTTCACACTTTCAGGTCTTCTTTGATATGTTTTCTAATTAAAGTTTATGCAGGATGGAAGATAGAGATCTAATTTCAGTTGCCATTGTGTAGATACCCAGTATTCCCAGTATTCATTTAAGAGACTCTTTTATCTTCAGTGTATACTTATGTATCCTTCATGTGAAAGAGTCTACACAGTGTAACATATCCTAAAGTGTGACAAGCTAAGAGAAAAACAACACAAGCTGTTTAGGGTGCATTTTAGATTGTATTATTTGACTTTAAATAACATATTTACTGGTATGGGTGGGAAATACATTTGTCTTTAAAGAGGTCTATGTTTGTGCTCTAAAATCAATTCACTTGAGAGAGTAGAAACTGAGAATTAGTAGAGATGATCATTGGATTATAGGAAAAATATCTACCTTAACCAAAAATAGAAATTCTATATAAACATACCATAACATTTTGAGGAATAGTACTGCTTTTGGTTGTACAATTGTAATAGCAAAAATAGGGAATCAGCCAATGATTGGATATAGAATATGTGAGATTGGCTAGACAGACAGGTGCATTTAGGCAAATGTAAAACTAGATATATATATAATGGAGTACTAGCCATAGAAAAGAATTACATTTTTTCATTTACAGGATAATGGATGGCAATATAGGTTACTATGTTAAGCAAGATAAGCCACACTCAAAAAAAAATAAACACCCACGTTTTATTCATATGCAGATGCTAAACTCAAATAATAATATATCATCATAAAATGGTGTTGGGGAAAACATCACAAGTGGGAGGAGAAGCAAAGAAGATGGTTTCAGGAGGTGCACATAACACAAGTACATTACATATCCATGAAAATAAAATAATAAATCCCAACAAAAACTGCTTAAATAGGAAACAGAGGAAAGATGGATAGAAAGAGTAATGTATATCAGGCAAATCTTATCAAAGTGCATTATATGTATGTTTTACATATAGTGAAGTTCCTCTTGGGCAATTAATTTATGACTTTTTAATGTTGAATTTTTTACCCTATAACTGACATGGGTACTTCTCAGGTGGAAGCTGTGTGAGCCCCCAGCAGAATGATCTTAAGAAGATTCAAAGGGTTTCTAACTGTCCTGAACTGTCTCACTATCCCACCTACTAACATATTTGAAAGAGTTTCCATCAATTATTCCTCGGGATTGGCTCAGCATTGTCTCTGTCCTTTTCCTTTCAGACACATTTGTCTACACATAAAAAACCACACATCTACTCAGGAGCTGAGATCTGAGGATCAAGGTTCAAAGCCAGCCCAGGCACAAAAGGACCTGAGACTCTTATCTCCAATTGGAAGTGGTAGGGTGGTAGCCTTGAGCTGAAGAGCTCAGGGACAACACCCAGGCTGAGTTCAAGCCCCATAACCCACACACACACAAAAGAACCACACAGTAAATCATGAATAACCTCAAGTGCAGTTGCTAGGGGATCCTTTCTTGTGAGCCACAGTCAGGAACCAGGGTGCCTAGGAGAATGAAGCCTTGTGTCTGTGAGACACTGAGCCAGCAAACAGAGAAGAGCCTGGCTGTAAGGAGACACAGTGCTTTCCAGTTCTTTATGAACTTCACAATTCTTCATATTTCTGAAGCCCAACTTTCTCAATAAAGCCCTAAAAATACAACAGAAAAAGACAAAATGAATGAAATAAAGAAAAAAGTCCTCTCTGATCTGAAGCCTTCTGTTAAAAGCATCTGACTAACTCAGGGGTGAGCTGTGCTAAACTAAATTAGCAAATCATTTCTGGCTTACTTATTCCTTACTTGCAAAGCAACAACTTGCAATTCTGTTCCTTTATAGACTGAGTCACAGCAACACAGGCGATCACCTCTGGCATTTAAAGGAACTCTAAAGGCATTTTCAAGTTCTAAATATTTAATAATGGACTATTCATCCTGTTGACAGATATTTGGGACAGGAGGCCTGTACAGAGGGTGATCAGATGGTCTGCAAGTATTGAAGCTTGCTTTTATCTGGACATTGGTGATTACCCAGATGCAAAGTTCCACTTATATTTATATAATCTCAACCCTCTTTGTGTTTGTGACTTAAGATCACCTGAGATTACTTAATTAAAATTACCTTACGATTACCTGAGTATCAAGGAAATAAAAAATACTCCGATATAAGAAGCACTGCAGAGATATGCCAAGAATAACAATGATGACAGCAGAAGTAGCAATAGCAAAGTCTCAACATACCTTGAATTCTCTTAGGCAACCTACTTTGTGTGTATTTCCAACAGTCTCTCAAAGGTCTGTTCTGAGACATCCTGGTTCAGCTACACCAAGACTTCCTTTATGCCCAGGTGTATGTTTTATTCTGGAATCATGACTTTTTTTCCTCTGTTGAATCGGTTCAATCACCAAATTTAAAAGATTTTTTTCTATCTCAAGCCTCTTTTCAGCTGACACACTGAGATATTCTCATTCAGAAGCCTGCTCTTACTGTCTTCAAAAGGACTATTTCACTGTGTCTCGATGTCAAAGCACATTTACTATTGTTCATCTCAGGAAGAACACTACAATGATTTAGTTCTTCAGTGGCACCCAGAATGACTCCTAATTATTTGCCTTCTTTCTTAATTTAGCATCACATGCAAGACTAAAATCTTGCTTTCCTATTCATCAATTAGTTTATACCTACACATTATAATCAAGTTGTTGTTCACTCACATTTATTAATTCAAGGACAAATCCATTGTGCAATACATGTAAATTTTAACTTATTTCTTATTCCACATTGTCAATTCCAAGAAAAATTATTTTCTTTGTGTACTGTGTATACCTTGCAATTTCATGCCTCTTCTTACTTCTTCATACATTTTCAGGTAATTTTTCATGTTTCCATATCTTAAATTATCTTTATTGCTTCACAGTTGCAAGCTGAAAAAAAACTTCCTTTGGGTTGACATTTAAAGGCTTATTATTCTGTCTTTGATATATGAGCTTAATGCTCATTAACACTAAAATGAACCAGCTGCAAAAAAGGGGGAGGAAACTGTCTTCAAAGATCCTAAAATAAATAATGTAACACAGTCCCTTCCTTCTCTCTTCACTAAATTGATAATAACCAATTCCACATTCCTTCAAAGTAAGCTTTTAAAAGTTTAATACTGCCTGCCTTCACTTTTCAAAGGTGTGCTAATGCTTTCCTGGAATCTGATTGCTTTGTTAGGAATTCTTTTTCTACAAAGTAGATTTAATATAATCTCTTCCATCTCATTTTTCTACATTTATCGTTTAACATTACATTTAAAAGACTGTTAAATGTAAAGCATTTAACCCTTTGGGAAACATCAAGATTACTTGATTCTCCAATAATTTGAAGAAATCTAATAATAGGTAAAATACAGGTATGTGTGTGTATATATACATATATGGAGATATATATATATATATTTATATAACATTTCTGTGTATACATGGCGTATGAAGTAAAACAACATGAATGTTTTTTTTACAGTTCTGGGACTTGAACTCAGGGTCTGGGCACTGTCCCTGAGCTTCTTTGCTCAAGACTAGCACTCTACCACTTAAGCCACAGGACTACTTCTGGCTTTTTCTGTTTATGTGGCACTAAGGAATCAGATCCAGGGCTTCATGCATACAAGGCAAACATTCTACCACTAAGCCACATTCCCAGCCCCAACATAAACATTTAAATCAATAGTCCTTCTTAATGAAAAAAATTTCCAGGGGCCGGGAGTTTGGCCTAATGGTTAAAGTGCTTGCCTAGCATGCATGAAGACCCGGGTTCGATTCCTCAGTACCACATACATAGTAAAAAGCCGGAAGTGGTGCTGAGGCTCAAGTGGTAGAACTCTAGCCTTGAGAAAGTCCAAGGACAGTGCTCAGGCCCTGAGCTCAAGCCCAGGACTGGCAAAAAAAAGAAAAAGAAAAAAGAAAAAAATTTCCAGGGGCGGGGAAATTGCCCTGGTGGTAGAGTACCTGCCTAGGATGCACAAAGACGCGGGTTTGATTCCTTGGTATCACATACATAGAAAAAAGTTGACAGTGGCACTGTGGCTCGAGTGGTAGAGCTCTAGCCTTGAGAAAACCCAAGGACAGTGCTCAGGCCCTGAGTTAAGGCCCTGGCACTGGCAAAAAATATTTCAGAATCTGTATCTATCTTTATCAATATTATTTCATTGTACATTTATTTCTCTTCTATGAAAATGTTTTAGGCTAATATCAAAATTAGCGTCAACCAAACATTCTGCCACATGAGTCTAACAACAATTTTATTAAATGTTTACAAGGTGAATTATCATATGTAAACCATGTTTAGAGATGATTTAAGATTACAGTTTCCTCTCTCATCATAAATTTCCAATGGCTAAAATTATTTACCAACATGGAATTTCCTGATATGAGTGACTTGGAAATCATTGAATGCAGAGTAAACTCTCAACAAGATGTGTGCCAATTATCTACCGGAAGTCTCCTATGTATCTTTTATTCATAGTCCCAGTATTGGATACAGAACTTCTCTGGGGGTGGGAAGTGTGGTCTCCTGTGTAGGTGGTAATTTCTGTTACATCCCATGATTCCCTTTCTCCAAATTTCCACTTCCTCATATTCTCTCTCCTGGAGTTTCAGTTCTTAATGAAGCTCAGCTTTATCTAAGGGTTCAGTTTTGTATGGCAGACTGAATATAGAGATAACAAGTTGAGAGCTAGAGTTCTCCTATCTGATGGGCCTCACTCCTGGGCAGCATGAATACTGGGGCAGCACTTTCCCCATTCCTGCTGATCACACAGAGTCCAAGACTGAGTGATCTTCCAATGTGCACCTCCACATATACTATGAAAAAGAAATAAGAAATAAGCAGATTCGATTCAGAAAACCCCAAAGTCAAGTGCCTGAAGTTTCAATTGATTCTCTCTCCACTTTTCTCTCCTGCCATGTCATCAGTATTTAATGTAGAGGTTTAGGCTCCAGGCTTTTATTCTTTTTATTCCATTTTGTTTTTTAATATCAAGGTAATGTATACAGGGGTTACAGTTACATTCTCCAGATAGTAGGTGCATTGTTTCTCATACACTGATAACCCTTCTTATGTTTTGTCCTGTTTCCCTCCCCCAACCCCCTCCCAATCATCCCCACTTGCCTTTCCTATTACAAATAAATAAACATATATATAATATAACAGATAAGAAAGTCAGATATAGTATCAATATAAGATTAACCAAAGGGCAACAAAGGAGAAGAGAAATAACATGGTACATTAAGAACAACAATCACATAAGATAAAGCTTTTGTTTCCACATAACCTTCCATTTAGTCTCATTCTATAAGACCTTATGTATCTAGGTTTGGAGCTATTGCAATCCACTGCCAGGAAAGTCCTAGATGTGTACCAATTGTTACAAATGTGAGAAACCATTGACCCTATGTTCCTTTGAGTCTGTCTTACTTCACTTAATAAGATTTTTTTCAAGTCATTCTATTTCCTTACAAATAGGGGGATGTCGTTCTTTCTGATGGCAGCATAGAATTCCATTGTGTATAAGTATCATATCTTCTCGATCCAATCATCTACTGGATTGTTTCAATATCTTTGCTATGGTAAACAGTGCTGCAATGAATATCGTTGTGCTAGTGGGTTTAGTGTGTCCTTGTTTCTGGACGACTGGGTAAATGTCAAGGAGTGGAATTGCTGGGTCATAGGGGAGCTCTATGTTTAGTCTTTGGAGGAATCGCCATACTGCTTTTTCATAGTGGTTGAACAAGTTTACACTCCCACCAAAAATGCAGTAGTGTACTGCACTGCTTGTTGGATTGTAAACTAGTTCAGCCACTATGGAAAGAATTTTGGAGGTTTCTTAAAGAACTGAAAATTGACCTTCCTTACGATCCTGCCATACTACTCCTGGGCATCTGTCCTGGACATCATAACCCAAGATATGATAAGGACACCTGCTCAGCTATGCTCATCTCTGCACTATTCACAATAGCCAGGCAATGGAAACAATCCAGATGCCCTACTACAGACGAATGGATACAGAAAATGTGATATATATATGTATATATATATATATACACACACACACACACACACACACACACACACACACTGGAATTCTACATAGCCAACAGACAAGATAAAATTAAGGCATTCGCAGGGAAGTAGATGAATCTTGAGCAATAATGTTGAGAGAGATAAGGCAAGACCAAAGGATCAAAAGGTGCATGGTATCCTTAATATTTGGCTATTAGATCCAAACAGTACAACAGCAATAGCTCAATGTTTGGGTACCCAATGTTATATACATGGTCTTGGAGATATAAACATAACAACATAGACATAAAAAATTATGAGTCTATAGACATAATGTTTTATTACATAGATTAATATGTATCTCTCACATACAAACCCTCAGCTTAAATTTAATCATGTTCTAAAATTTAAGTGCCAGTGATTGTATATAGAGATTCCTTTCTTGAATATTTGTCATTTGAAATATGATGTAAAAATCAATGTTAATATATTCTTTAATTTAAAAAAATGCAGTAGTGATCCCTCCTGGCCACATCCCTGCCAGCATCTGTTGTTATTATATTTCTTGATCATGGTCATTCTAACTGGAGTAAGGTGGAATCTCAGAGTTGTTTTGATTTGCATGTCTTTTTATCGCCAGAGATGTCAGAGCATTTCTTCATGTCTGTAGGCCATTCTTATTTCCTCTTCAGAGAAGTCTGTCTTTTAGTCTTTGGCCTGTCTTGTAATGGGATGGTTGTTTCTTTAAAGATTTGTTCTGGAGAGATTCAATTTTTTTCCAGCCCTGAGATTTGGCCTGAGCACTGTCCTTGGGCTTTCTCAAGGCTAGAGCTCTACAAATGGAGCCTCAGCACCACTTCTGCCTTTTTTCAATGTATGTGGTACCAAGAAATCAAACCCGGGTCGATGCTAGGCAAGTACTCTATCACTAGGCCAAACTCCCAGCCCAGGATTCAATTTTTTTGAAGGTAGATATATTTTAGTTATGAGGTCCTTGTCTGTTCTATGGTTAGTGAAGATCTTCTCACACTCTGTGGCTTTCTATTTAACTTGCTAGCTATGTCCTTTGCCAAACAGATGCTCTGCGATTTAATGTAGTCCCATTTTTCCAAACTTTCTTTGATTTTTTGTGTTTCTGGGTCTTTATTAAGAAAGTTTGACCTGTGCCAAGGAGATCTAGTGTATCTCCTATTCCTTCTTGTAAAGTTTTCAGGGTATCTTAAAACCTCTAGGTCTTTGATCCATTTGGAGATAATCCTCGTAAAGATGACATAGAAGGTTTTCTGCAGGTGCTTAACCAGTTCTACCAGCACCACTTATTGATGAAGATTTCTTTCTTCCATTCTATCTTTTGGCTCCCTTATCAAAGATTACAGAGCTTAGCCTAGTGGTAGACTGCTTGTCTTGCATGCACGAACATCCGGGTTCAATTCCTCAATACCCCACACATAGAAAAGCCAGAATTGTTGCTGGGGCTCAAGTGGTAAAGCTTTAGCCTTGAGAAAGCCCAAGGACAGTGATCAACCCCTGAGTTCAAGCCCCAGGACTGGCAAAAAAACAACAACAAAAAAAACTGAGTCCCTTATTCCTGATAAGCTGGTAACTCTCTGGGCATCTTCCTAGATTGCAGATACTGATTCTGTAGATTTATAAATCTGAGAGTTGTTCATGCTCCTAGATCACTTTTTATAAGCAAGTAACTTCAGAGGCTTAGGAAATCTCCTTGAGTGAGAGCCAGGGATGTGGTGACTTTGACCAAAAAAATGTACTCTCTACCTGACTTATGTATCTGTAACCCTTTATAATATCAATTTTAAAAGTTTAAGGAAGCTAGGTATGGTGGCTCAAGCCTGTAATCTTTGCTGCTTAGGAAGCTGAGATCTGAGTATCTTGGTTCAAAGCCAGCCCAGGGAACTAAAGACCCTGAGACTCTTATCTCCAATTAATCACTAAAAAACTGGAAGTGGGGCTGTGGCCACGGGTCTGGCAGTAGCCTTCTTTTCTTTTCTTTTTCTTTTTGGCTTGTTTGCTCAGTTTGCACTGTATCACTTCAGAGACTCCTTCAACCTGACTTTTTGCTGGTTATTGGGGGAAATCTCATGGACTTCTCTGTCCAATATGCTTTCAAACTAAGTGCCCCAATCTCACCCTCCTGGGTAGTTAGGATTAGAGGTCTGAGCTAAGAGCATCCCATTCTTCAAGCCCTGCCATTCTTCTCGACAGACCAACTCGAGGTATGCTGGATTTGGCTTTGGAGTGGAAAACACTCCAAGGTTCCAACCTTGGCTTTTCCTGTTACTCTGTGATCTGAAAAAAAACGTTCAACAATTCTTAGGCATGGTTCCTAGACCGAAATAAATTTGTAAAAGCTTCTGCATTGATGTACCAGTTTCACAGTGAAATACCAAGAAGATTACCTGTGTTCTCTGGTGGTACAAGTAAAACAAGCTCTCAGATGGATAGCCATCTGCACTGGCTGCCTGAGTCATTTAATACGGGACTCTATCATCACCTTCTCCCTGATGCTCTGCCAGGCCCATTTTCCACCCTTTGAAATATTCAGAAAGGATCACAGTAGTGCTCTGAGGGAGTCCTGGAACATGTTCACCAGGAAAGCCTCAGATGCTGGGAACCACAGCTCAGTACACTCTGGAGAGTCTGTCAAAGCAGCAGCTTCTTCTTGTGTCTGCCTCAGCCGCCAACCCTTCATGTCAGGAACAATTCCAGATGTAAACATGAATCCATAAAATATCAGTTTCCTAAGAGATCACCTCTCTCTTCACACTCCAATAAAGATCTTTAACTCACGTGTGTTTGTTTTTTCTCTCATAATTTAAAGATTTGGTTTAGAGACTTGTGTGATACAGAGATAAAACTTTGTTTTTCTTCTCTAATCAGAAAAGGAACCACTGATCTTTGGTGTTTGTATCCGAGCTGTCTCTGATGCTAAAGGGATGCTGATGTTTTTGATATATTGAAAACAATGCAACTGTCAAGTGATGTGTTGGCTCTTCTATTTCTCCCATTTCATTGACCATCTATTCAATCTCTCAGCACTCTATCAGTCAACAGAAAATACCCTCTCATCTTTCCAGCCCAGCTCGCTTTCATTTGACATCTGTTGTTTACTCAAGATACAGGAAGTTCCCACTGGGAAAGGATTGTAACTCAAAGACACGAGAGTGAACAACTTCTTGGAAATAGCTATTTGAGGCAGTCTAAAATCCAAAATAATGATTTTCAAACTAAAAATAAGTGAAATCAAATATGTAAATATGTGGGTGTGCCCAAATGAGGACGCACAATTTTTTTAATCCTTCCAACTCAAAACAAAACAAAGCTTTCACTCAAGTCAAGTGAGTTGCTGGGTCTCTCTGCACACAAGAGAAAAGGTGGGAGGAGCCTGAATGCTTCAAAGGCCTTCAGGAAAGCACATCTTTCCGCCCACATGCATGCCCTCACCTACTTGCAATCAGATTTTAATTCTTCACTGAACTGATTACTAAAAAGTTAACACTAATAATTCTTTACTTGAAGTAAATGAAGGTAATCTTGTCAATGACTTGACCTCCATGTGTGTGACTCTCCCCACTTTTGTAACTAGGGTAGGTGTGCAAGTTGGTTATTGGTATGAAGATAACACAAATTCAGTGGCTTAGGACAACAAAATAGACTGTTTATGTTCTAGAAGTCTATGTTCTAGAAGTATGAAGTAGGCTTCACTGGGCTAATAGTACCGTGTTGTCGGAACTGTGTGCCTTTTGAAAAGTTCTAGGAAAGGAACAGTGCTTTGCTCTACTTGGCTCATGGCCCTTTCCTACATTCTCCAAGACAGACAGACAAGCTGCTTTCACCATCACATATTTTCTGACCCCTCTACTTCCCTTTTCTTCCTTTTAGGGACCTTGAAATCACATTGAGCACATCCAGATAGCACAGGATGGGATCAAGAGAGTGATAAAAACAAAGTTTGCAAAAAAAATGACAACTATGTTTTTACCAATTCATAGATGCTTTATATTAATAGACATCTGCTCTGACATGGAAAATATGATGGTATTGATAGTGACTGTCTTTAGGGGTCAGTTGAGAAACTTTTCCATTATTCTATGTAACTTCTGTTGGTTCTAATCCAAGACTCACCACTCTTGCTGTGAAAGTACGTAGTCCTGGCTATATTTGCCTACCTGGCATGATCACAGTGGAGTCTAACATGTTTCTCTTTGCTTGCAATTGGTACTTCTTCATTACCTACTCCAATCAAAACCTCCAAATATCAATATACATGTGACCATGCTTCCTAGCTTCTACTGTGCCAATGTCAGATGTCTTCTGCCATCTCACAGTCTGTGTTGTAGGCATTGTGAACTTCCCTATGTTCTCCTACAGTATGCCCAAGCACTTCCCCTACTGTAACTCCATGGGACAGAGACTGTTAGAACCACAGTGTAAAGGTGACTTCCAAGCAAGTAACAGTTCTTAGTAAATGTGTTTAATAATGATACTATTTAAAATAAAACACATATCAGATATCCTATCATCTTTTTTTCTGACTAGAATGTGGAAGGTTGGTCTGTCGATGTCAGCAGCCCCTTGATAAGTACTTCTTCCAAGAGAAAGCCACTGAGATGAGAACTCAACAATCATTGAACCAGGAGAAAACCATTGTGATGAGAACCCAATGGTTACTGGTTCAGGAGAAGGTCTCTATGATGAGAACCTCAAAATTATTGGTTTAACAGAGAGCCTCTGTGATGAGAGACTAGTAGTCATTGGTCAACATTATTTGGTCCACAGTGATGTTCTTCAGAAAACCATATGGCAATGCAGATATATTACTAGCTAAACATGAACTACAACTGCAACCATGTGAGATGTACAGAATAGAAGCCATAGCTAGAAGCACACATAGAAATTTAAAGATAATTTTGAAACATTGATAGTATGAGTGTAAGATTTGAAAAACATCTTTTAATTTGCTGTATATGTCTCTTTTCAGGGAGAACGCTGCTAATATTTGCAGTGAAAGATGTAGGCAATATATTGTACACATATATTGCATACTTTTCAATCTACTCAAACAATAAATTATTCTAGAAGTCTTCAGACAATTTTATGCAAATTTAATGTTTTACAATTTGCCCATTAGTCCACAAAAGGACAAATTTTTGTTTTGTTTTTTAAAGATGAAGAGTGGGGCCGGGGTTTGGCCTAGTGGTAGAGTGTTTGTCTAGCAGGCACGAAGACCAGGGATCAATTCCTCTGTAGCACATGCATAGGAAAAAGCTGGAAGTGGTGTTGTGCTCAGGTGGTAGAGCTCTAGCCTTGATAAAGCTCAAGGATAGTGCTCAGACCCTGAGTTCAAGTCCCAGGACTGGTAAAAAAAATGAAGAGTGTGGCAGCAAATACTTAATTACTACTCTATGCACATATAATTTCACCCTATTTTCTGTCAGAAGTCCCAGAATTGGAAGAAAGATAAGGTATTAGAATCCATCTCAATAACAGAAGCTACCTTCCATTTTGGCTCATCCCAAAATATAGTTGGTGGGCTAGGAACAGGAGTTGGCACTGACCAGATAAGAAAAGGCTTACTTGGTTATGCATAGCACTCCTTCACTTGAGCCACTCCTCCAGTCCATTTGCATTACTTGTTTTTGAGATGATGTCTTGCATTACACCAACGTGGGGCTGGATTGTGAATCTCCTGTGCAGGATGTCAGGCATGTGCCAACATGACAGCTGTTGGTTCAGAAAGGAGTCTCCCAAACATTTTTTTAAATTTTATTTTATGGTCTTGGTAATGTATAGAGGGGTTACAGTTACATTCATCAGTTGGTAGGTGCATTACTTCTCTTATATTGATACCCCTTCTCGTGATTTGGTCCCCATTTCCCTCCCCTCACACCCTCCCAATCATCTTGTTTTCCCCCATTCCTTTCCCTTTTTCAAACAAACAAATAAACATATATACAATATACCAAGTAATAAAGTCAGATACAGAAATAATATGAGATTAACCAAAGGGCAAACAAAAGAGAAGAGAAATAACATAGTACATTAAGAACAGCAATCACACAATATAAAGCTCTTGCTTCCATATCCTAGACATCCTTTCATTTAGTCTCATCCTATATGACCTTATGTATCTAGGTTTTCAGTTATTGTGATCCTCTGCTATGAGAGTCCTAGATGTGTACTAATTATTACAAATGAGGAAAACCATTGAGCCTATGTTCCTTTGGGTCTGGCTTACTTCACTTAATTTTATTTTTCCAGGTCTTTCCATTTCCTTATAAAGGTCTCACAAACATTTTTGTTTTGGCATATATATATATAGGGGCATATATATATATATGGGAATGTAAATCAATATCCAAGAATATGCAGACCCATGTTTCTTGCAGCTCTGTTCCAACAGCTGAACTATAGAATAAGTTATGGTGCCCAGCAATTCATAAATGGATAAAGAAAATTTGGCATATAGGTACATGGGCGATTGCTCAGTCAAAAGGAAAAACAAAATTCATTCTTTTGCAGTAAAAGAAAAAATATACCTGTTTATCACCTTTATAATAATAATAAAAAGCAAATAAAATTTATAGAGGCAAGTGACCAGTCAGATATACAATTATCAATATAAAAATGCAAGAAATATAAACATTTAAGGTTGCATGAATCATCCAAAGGAACACAGAATTCTGTCAACAGACCCTAAAAGAGGATTGTGCTATCAGATTTACCCTCACTATGACAAATACCTGTGAGAAATAAGTTAAAGAGAAAGGCTTTATCTTGGTTAAGGTTTTAGTTTGACCTAGTCAGTGGACTCCATTGTGATGATGTGGAGCATCACAGCAGGGAGTATGGTGGAGTAGAGCTACTCACTTCATTGTGGAGAGAGACATATATGGGATGGGTAAGAAAATATAAAGGCCACAAGGAGAAGTCCCCACAAGGAACATGACCTACCTATCCTGATAGGCCCACCTCAGCATCTGAAACAGCAATGCCAACTAGGGACCACATCTTCAACCTATGAGTCTGTATGGAACATTTCATATTCAAACCGTGACAAGGATGTTCATGAAATGCTAGAAAAAGAATTCAGAATTATTTTTAATTAGAAAATTCTATGGCACGCACACACACACACACACACACACACACACACACACACAAACTATAGCTAGATCATTTGGTGAAATGGTGGGGTGTGATATGAATCAGAAATTCTGCAAAGAGTTTGGATATCAAGAGTCAAACTGAAATTACAGAAATAAAGGACTCAATAAGCCAAAGAAAACTATAATTGAGAGCCACAACTGTAAAGATAAGATCAATTAAGTAAAATAATTTCTGAACTTGAAGATTGATCTGTTGCTGAGATTTATCCCTCTCAGCAATACAATAACAAGAACAATAAAAATACATACAAAAGAAGAAAGGTGTACACTTATTATTCATGCCTATAATCCCAACTATACATAAAGCTGAGATTTCCGAGGGTCAAGTTTCAAAGCCAAATGTAACAGAAAAGTCTATGATAATCTTTTTTGAAAATAACCAACCAAAGACCAGGATAAAGGCATGGATCAAGTGGGAGCAGCCAAGAAAACAGGCAGAAAGAAAATTAGAGTTTAGGCCCCAGAAGCATCAGGGACAGAAGGAAGGAAGGAAGGAAGGAAGGAAGGAAGGAAGGAAGGAAGGAAGGAAGGAAGGAAGGAAGGAAAGAAGGGAAAGGAATCTGAAAAGTCCCTTAATTAAGTAATGTATTCAAGTATATGAAATCCATATAACCAGAAAAGATCTTCACTTCAGCATATTATTGCCTTATTCTTCATACCACAAAGAGAGAATTCTAAAATTATCAACAGAAAGGCACAAGTCATATTTAAAGAATATTCCATCACACTAATGGATTTATCAGTGAAACCTTATAGGCACATAGAAGACATGCATTTTGAAAGCCATGAAATAAAATAAAAGCTGCAGGCTAAGAACACCATACTCAGCAGAAAGTGAGACAGAGAGAATTTCTAAGACAAGTGAAAACAGGAAATGCATCAACAGCAGACCAGCCTCACAAAACATGCCTAAGAGAGCTGTACATCTAGAGATATAACAAAAGGTTACCACCAACATGGAAAGACATGGAAGTTCAAAACCCACTAAAAGAAAAGGAAAATCACCAGGCATGATTGTGCACACTTTTAATCCAAGCATTCAGGAGCTAATGGAAGGAAGATCAGAAGTTCCATTCCGTGTGTGTGTGTGTGTGTGTGTGTGTGTGTGTGTGTGTGTGTGCCCTTAGGTTAAATTTAGGCCACTGTATGGCTGCATGACTTCACAACTAAATTGCTAAAAATTATTTTAGCCAGGCACAGGAGGTTTACATCTGAGTCTTAGCTACCCAGGAGAGTAGCTTAGTCCTCAGATTTCATCTAAGGCAAGCCTAGGCAGGAAAAAAAATCTATGTGACTCTTATCTCCAATTAACCACCAAAAATCCAGACATGAAGTTGCTGTTCAAGTGATGAAGCGATGATCTTGAGCAAAAAAATCTCAAGGATAGAACCTAGACCCTGAGTTTAGTTCCCAGGATTGACACACAAAAAATATCTTAAAATACTATTATAAGTCAATGACTAAGTAGCAATGGTTATGACATAGATATTCCATAAAATATTATTCTTCAATACACTCTTCGTGAAGAATTTCTTTCTTTATTGCCAGTCCTGGAGCTTGAATTCAGGGCCTGGGCACTGTCCTTGAGCTTTCTTAAGGCTAGGTGCTCTACTACTTGAGCTACAGTATCACTTGCATCTTTTTCTGTGTATGTGGCACAGAAGAATTAAACTCAGGGCTTTGTGCATGCTAGGCAGGCACTCTCCCACTAGGCCACACTTCTGGCCCTTTATGCAGAATTTCTAAATATGTTAGTAAACTTAGTTTTGATGCATTCATATACTATTTAATAATTACCCTAATTAATTTTTAAAATAATAACAATACAATTTTAAAGTTATGACAGGGAATAATAAACTGTAAAATTATTATATGTCTTTCTTTAAAATAAGAATACCACTTCTTTACTCTGATTCTTGTTAGAAACTTAGAATACTAATTTATACAGATAGATTCCTTTAGCACAAACTTGATCTCATGTAGCAATGGAGCTGAGAAAAACAGATTTTATTTTTGCTAAAAAATTTTTCTTCAATCTAATAACAACAGATGCCGGCAGGGATGTGGCCAGGAGGGATCACTACTACACTGTTGGTGGGAGTGCAAACTCGTTCAACCACTATGGAAAGCAGTGTGCCAGTTCCTCAAAAGACTAAACATAGAGCTCCCCTATGATGCAGCAATTCCACTACTTGGCATTTACCCAATCATCCAGAAACAAGGGCATACTAAATCCACTAGCACAAGGATGTTCATTGCAGCACTATTTACCATAGCAAAGATATGGAACCAACCCAGATGTCCCTCAGTTGATGAATGGATCAACAAGATGTGGTATTTATGCACAATGGAATTCTATGCTGCTGTCAGAAAGAATGACATTGCCCCATTTGTAAGGAAATGGAAAGACTTAGAAAAAAATCATATTAGGTGAAGTAAGCCAGACTCAAAGGAACATAGGCTCAATGGTCATAATCAGTAGAAACCTTGGGCTCTCCTAGCAGAGATTTGCAATAGAGCAAAACCTAGATACATAAGGCCATACAGTATGATACTAAATGAAAGGACCTCCAGGATATAAAAACAAAAGCCATATAATGAGTGATTATTGTCCTTAATGTACTATGTTATCTCTCATCTCTTTTGCTGTCCTTTGGTTATCTCATATGATTACAGTATTTCACTTTGTTATCGGATATATTGGATAAATGCATATTTGGTTGTTTGAAATTGGATAGAGAAGGGGGGAAATCAAGATGAGGGGGGGTGGGGGGAAGGGAAATGGGGACCAACACATGAGAAAGGGTATCAATGTATATGAAATAATGCACCTTCTATCTGGTGAATATAATGTAACCCTTCTATTAATTACAATAAAAAATATATGGAAAAAAAAGAAAAAAAATTTCTGTGAGGGCTGGGAGTGTGGCCTAGTGGTAGAATGCCAGCCTAGCATGCAGGAAGCCCTGGGTTCGATTTCTTGGTACCACATAAACAGAAAAAGCTGAAAGTGGTGTGGTAGTTCAAGTACTAGAGAGCTAGCCTGGAACAAAGAAGCTCAGTGACAGTGCCCAGGCTCTGAGTTCAAGGCCCAGGACTGGAAAAAAAAATTTCTCTGAGACTACAGATTTCTGATCACCCTTGCTCTGTGTTTTCATGTTTATCTTTCTCCAATCAAATCTTCCAAATTTCTTTTCTGAAAGTAAGGACCAATGAGAGATCAGAAGTTTGGTTATGCTATCAATTTAAATTTTTGTAGAGCCATAAAGACTTTCTAGTGTAATCTATCACAGGAATTTGGTTAGGGGAAGGGTCCAGTCACAAGAACAACCACTTCTCAGCTGTGTTAAGAAAACCACTCTTGCCTCTGTGGTGCCCAGTGAGGATGCTCAAGACAATACCAAGAGTGACAAGAGCTGTTACTTGTCTCTGTAATGCACATTGCTATAGCCCTGCTGCTTTTGTAAGATGTCATGGAAGTTTAACCTAACAAGTATCACCATTCTTGTCATCACCATTTGGCTTTGTAACAATAGTGAGGACTTTCTCTTTTTTCATTTTAGAGTTAGTAGCAGAGTATCTTCCTTTTGATCCTGTTTTTCATAGCTGACCGGGAGCTTCTGCCAATTCCTCAGACCAGCACTGTGTTGGTTATAGTGGAGCCACCTCTCATACTCTTTAGACCTGAGATAACCTAGCTAGCACAGCTGTTTTGGCCCCAGGTTTCTTCTGAATGCATGGCTTCACAGCTTTTTAATCAGCCATCTTGAAAGAGGAAAAAAAGAAAGAAGGGGTAGTTCTTAACAAATAAATCGATTTTTAAATATGATATAGAGAGCAATAATAAGAAAATAATGGTGAATTAAAATGAATACATTAAAGTATAAAGGACTTCTTTTCATAGGATAAATAAGGACATAAGTGTATGAGAAATATGGAGTGAAAAGATTTTATATATATACAACTAATAAATGACTGAATGTAATATATAAATAACTCCAAGTTAATAATCAAAAGACAAAGAATCCAATTTAAAACAAAAGACCCACACAAGAAGGGTGATTATTCAATTTGCCAGTAAACATAAGAAAAGATGCTTAATTTAATGAATCATCAGAAAATACAAATTAATTGCACCATGTATCTACTGGAGATTTGAGACTATTTTAATAAAACAAAACTATTTAGAATATATATATGTATATACACACACATATGCAAAAATTTCTTTATGAAAAGGTATTTACATCTAGTTGGAAAGGGCAGAAAATTCCACATTTGGTTTGAGGAAAGTTTGCTATCTATTTATAGTAAGGTAATCACATTAATGGTCTATGATCAGTAATAGAGTTGTTAAAAGAAAATTTATTATTTATGTTGATCTCAAGGGGAAAGTTGCTTAAATCAAAAAATCAAGAATTATACATGAATCAAATTTAATAAATGTAAGTAAAGATTAAAGTTAATATAAAGATAGATGACAGAACAGCAATCAGTATATGAGACAAAACAATATTATCCATAATGTATAAAAATCATTAATAATCCATAAGAAAAATATGATTTCATTCAAAAGTAAACAAATATTAGGAGTAATAATCAAGCAGGAAATGAAATGCAAATGGAAGCATAAAATATAAAAAGATGTTTAAGCTCACTACTAGTTCAAACGCAAGTTCCACCAACAATAAAAAATAAATCATTTTGGCAAAACTTTAAAAGTAAATGAAAGCCTATATTGATGACACAGAAATCAATACTCTTGATGAGAATGTACTTGATAACTTGGTAATTTAATTATACTGATTGCAATTGGCAGAATCAATCAACGTTTTAAAGTTTTTCTATACTCTGGTCTCTAGCTGTACTTTCTGGGAAATATCCTAAACAAATATTGGCACATGAGTATAAAAGTATATTATTTAAAATAACAAAAGGCAAGAACAAATAGTTTTCTATGTCATCATTCCTATAATTAAAAACCTCAAACTCACATATATGTGCCTTTAGTAAAAATATCTGAGTACTTACACACCAAACTATTGACAGTGATTATTAATAGGGAATGGGGAAGCAAAAACTCATAGAGAAGGTTGGTGTTAAATTCTTTGACTTATGTATGAAATGTTCTTTAAATTCTTTGAGTTATGTATGAAGTATTCACATACTACATCTGTATTTTTTCTTCAAATATTTTTATTGTAATTAACAGAAGAATTAAATTATATTCACCAGATAGAGGGTGCATTACTTCACATACATTGATACCCTTTCTCATGTTTTGGTCCCTATTTCCCTTCCCCAGCATCCGCCCCTCATCTTGTTTTCCTCCCTTCCCTATCTGACTTCAAATAAC
Source organism: Megascapheus bottae (assembly GCF_031878675.1). NCBI lineage: Eukaryota > Metazoa > Chordata > Mammalia > Rodentia > Geomyidae > Megascapheus > Megascapheus bottae. The sequence goes on from NC_143520.1 coordinate 25,790,735, forward strand.
CAAATACGCATATATACAATATATTAGATAACCAGCTGAAATACTGTGAACAATATGAGGGCAAAGGATTTCCCAAAGTACTATGTCTGTATTTTAAGAAGAAAGAACTCCTGTACTCTTGGCTACTTGGAAGGCTGAGGCATGTGGATCACTTGTGCCTAGTTTATGTGGCCATTTTCAGCCACATCAAGAGATCTGATTTGAAACGCACAAAACACAAAGGACTTAGTTGCAGTTGAAAACTTGCCAAATGAAAGATGACAGAAACAGATGAATACTAATTACAAAGCCTCCCTGACCACACTGTAACATCTGCAGTGTTTGGGAAGATGAGAGTTCTGGTAACATTTCTGAGGCATTTTTCATCATGTTTATCCTAGTTCCTCTTGTACACAGAAGAGTACCAACATCTGGATGTAAATAGAAGATGGAGAAAAGCTGCAAGTTGAGATGTATTTAACATTAAGAGTGCAAAAGAAAGAATAGAAAGGACAGAGCTGAGAATCTCTCCACACCTAGTGAACAAGGTGCCTTTGACAAGTGCAGAGTTTGTAAAATAAAAGCATTTGGATTTACCCAAGATGCATTTGTGTTCTTATCTCCAGGTTCTAAAGAATCAAGTAAATGAAGCCATTTGCAACTGATGTCCAGTACTGAGGCCCTGGACTTCTCCCACCAGACAGCCTCTCCTGCATTCTCTACAGAGCTCTCCCACTATGGTTCACTTCTTTCTGCTTCAAGCAAAGCACAGTTACCTGAAGAATATCATGGCATGATCAAGATGCATTGTATTCATAACCTGCTTTGCTAAATGACTATTCCTTTGTAAAACTATTTAAAGATAATAAAAATATAATTTTTAAAACAGCAGGGACAGGAAGGTAGAAATACATTTCTAGATCACTGTCATATGTCCATATTCTGTTCCATCCCCCCCTTATAAAACAAACACAAACACCCACTGAGCCAACTCTCCAATAACCCAGACAATGATTGAAAGTTATAACTCATTTTAAGAGCATTTATGACAATTACCAGAGAAACCTCAGCTGAACATCCCTGCAGAATATCCCTGGATTGATTGCTGTTCTCAACAATAAAAAAAAAGAAATTGAACTTAAGAGAATGAGAGTGAAGAGAGACACACAAAGAGACACACAAAGAGAATGTTTGTGACATTCATTTCAGGAACTAATTAGAAATACAGAATATAAAACTTGGTTTCAAATATCACACAAAATTAAGTGATGATAAGATATATAAAAATCACATGTATTCACTGTTATATAACCAATAGACAGGACATTTGATTGTCTCCAGTGGAGAAAACTAAGCAAAAAAATTCAACCTCCTGTGATAGACAATGAAAATCAGCAGTAGTTTAATGTAATCTTTTTTGAGAACTTCACAAAGCCATTTTGATTCAAAAATTTATTTTGAAAAACACATAACTATCTTCCCAATTACCATGACTCTTCAGACACTTGGGTTTGAAAAAGCTTTCTTTCTTTTTTCTTTATTTTTTTAAATTTGTAGACCAAAGTGGCATTGAATTCACAATCCCCTGGTCCAACATCTTGAGAGCTAGAATTATAGGCATGTAATACCACACACAGCAAAATACTTTAAAATGTCATAATTAATTATAATAAATATGGCTAACAACAGATTATTAATGCACTGTGGAAAGAGTACAACCACTGGAAATACAGAGTACCAGCACTATCTTAGAAATAGGGTAATTAAAGCTGTGTGATTATTTTAGATAGGACCAAGAATGACATAGAGTACCATATTTTTGCCTAGTGCCCTTCTATGACTTGCAATTACCTCACATAAAATGTATAATAATTTGCACATCAATTCTATGTGAGATTCTGTAGTGGTAATAACATTTGATGTCAAAGTGAAGAAAACATTGTCTATGTGGTAGTCAAACTATTTCTAACTGTAGTTCCATCACCCACAGGTGTAGGGTCTTAGATAAGAAATTGCCATTCTAATCAGTATCTAGGACTTAGGTCTACCTAGACTAAACCTGATGCTGAGAACTTAAGTCTAATGCCTGGCATTAGGCGGCAGCCTGTAGTGCAGCAGTTCTGTCTTGCTCTCCATGGAGCCAACATGTCTGATATAAGGCCAGTAAACAGAAAGTAAATCACACATTATAATATTACTTTAGAAACCCAATAGGAAAATGCTACACATTTCTTATATAAGGTTCCTATATATTATCTGCATGCAGAGTTAAAAACCAGTTATCAAAAGCAAATTCTATACCAGAGATATTAGGTTCTTAGAAATCATCTTGTTGATAGATAAGATTTTTTTTTCAAATTTGTATTTTTTGCCAGTCCTGGGGCTTGAACTCAGGGCCCAAGCACTGTCTTTGGGCTTTCTCAAGGCTAGTGCTCTACCACTTGAGCCACAGCACCACTTCCAGCTTTCTTCTATGTATGTGGTACTGAGGAATTGAACCCGGGTCTTTGTACTTCCTAGGCAAGCACTCTAACACTAGGCCAAACTCCTGGCCCCTAGATAAGAATTTTTTACCTAGAGACCTACTCTATTCATAACTAAGCCTTTTTAAAAATTAGCCAATCTCAGGGCCAGGAGTTTGGCCTAGTGTTAGAGTGCTTGTCTGGCATGCACAAATACCCAGGTTCGATTCCTCAGTGCCATATACATAGAAAAACCAAAAATGGTGCTGTGGCTCCAGTGGCAGAGTGCTAGCCTTGAAGGAAAAGCCCAAGGACAGTGCTCAAGCCCTGAGTTCAAACTCCAAGACTGGCAAACAAACAAACAAACAAGAAAATAATCTCTTCAATCCTAGTACATTTCTGATCCCTAAGATCAGCTGAGTGGAAGAATGTGGTTACCTGAGTATTCTTTTTTTTCAATAATTTTTATTGTGATTAATAGAAGGGATACATTATATTCACCAGATAGAAGGTGCATAACTTCACAAACATTGATACCCTTTCTCATAACATGGTCCCCATTTCCCTCCCCCCCACTCCCGCTTATCTTGATTTCCCCCCATCCCTATCCAATTTCAAATAACCAATTAAGCACATATAAAATATATCAGAAAACAAGGTGAAAAATTGTAACAATATGAGATAACCGAGGGATGGCAAAAGAGATGAGAGATAACATAGTACATTAAGGACCACAGTCACTCACAAGCAGGTCATAAAAGATATGCCAGAATTATTGTGATGCCTTAAATTATAAACTTTATTCTCATGGGACTAGCCAAAGAGAAACCAGCTATATGTTAGCAAATTTAGCTTTCCCAACTTTGGCCCAACTGAATACTACTGAAAAAGAAAAAAAAATATAAGATGGCAAGAAGAAGGGCTGTTGTGGCATCATCAAGAATATACTGTTTTGGAATGATTGTTGTCCTTAATGTACTATGTTGTCTCTCATCTCCTTTGCTGTCCCTTGGTTATCTCATATTGTTATAGTATCTCACTTTGTTATCTGATATATTGAATTTATTTGTATTTGGATATTTGAAATTTGATAGGGAAGGGGGGAAAACCAAGACGGGTGGGGGGTGTGGGGGGGAGGGAAACGGGTACCAAGACATGTGAAAGGGTATCAATGTATGTGAATTAATGCACCTTCTATCTGACAAATATCATGTAACCCTTTTACTAATTACAATAAAAAAAGAATATACTGTTTTGTTTTGTGTTTTTTTTTTAAAAAAAGAATATACTGTTAACACACTCAAGTTGTAAACACTCTCAAGTTGTGGGAAGCATGAACAATTGATTTAAGGAAGAAAAAAATCCCAGGTGCTTCAGTTAGAATGGCAGGTTAATGCTATTGTGACATCCTTCTTGGGCACTGACAAGGGTCAGTGTGCATTTTCACATTTCTTTATCCAACAGTTGAATAATGCCACTCAGCACTACAGACAGTAACAGGCAGAGAGAATCCCATGTATTTTTCGCCTTCAAGGATGTGTGGAACAACTGCTATATTTAATATAGCATGACCACTAAACTTAATATTTCCTTTCAGATGGAAACCTTGCAAGAATGGGGAGTCATGGCTACATAATTCATTTGATACATGATTGGACAGACATATAGATTGTGTCTGTTCATTTGGTGCTGAAAGCCTTCCTCCTTGTGTTGGTAATTCTGTATGGCTCATAAGGATATTATAAATATCCAATGGGCCTTGTTGTAAAGATTTCATCAGTATAAGAAATATAAATTTTCATTTTTTCCATGTTAAGAATATGCTATATGTTGTGCAGTCTAGGAAAATAATAGCCAGGAAAATTATTCATTTGAATGCCATAATAAGCTTACCTATGAACCACCTCCTTACAGTTCCTTCATGAGAGAATATTTTCAATAAGAAAGAAGAATAGGGCTAGTAGCTGATCCTTTGTTGAATCTCAGTTTATTTCCCAAGACAACTTAGAGGAACTCTATTTGGGTAGCTGAAGGACATCTACCTTGAAATTTATGTGTACATTTAAGTTAAAATCCCAATTGTCTATGCAAATATCTAATTAACTTTCTCTACCTTCCATTACTAAATTGTATGCCTTTCCAGAATAAAAGATATGGCTGTAGTGCAGAATCCACAAGAACATGATTTTGGTCCTGTCCAGATGAGAGCTCTATTGCACACTGAAATTGCCATCGCATCACAGTGCCATTTATGAACCTTTCCCTGCAAACAAGGAAGAAGCAAACTTTCAACACCCTACAGCTAATTTGCCTCTATTTTTTTTCGATAAACAAACCCTGAGCTCAAATTTCAAATTTCTCATTTAAAAACTTCAGACAATTGTCTTGAGGTGGGAGAGGAAACCTAATGCGTCTGCTGGCACTATTCCAGCCTCTGTGTCATCAGCCTGCATTCTTAGGAGCATCTCCATTAGCTAGAGGTGAAAAGGCTAAAGTGAAGTTTTAACTGAAGAGAAGGGATCAGAGAGGAAGAAAAGCACACAACACGCAAAATAGTCATGGCACATTAATCAATATGGCCAGTAATCCATTAGTTAGGACAATCAAATAAAGCACCAGATTGCACACATCAACTAACATGTTGAATTGAATCCCCCTTGATATAATTTCTTAACAATAAAAGAAAGAAAAAGAAATCTGTCATTGCTCAAGTGTTATTTTTGACCATGAGTGATGTTTATAAATCTTGTCAGCCTGAGGTACATCTATCTTTTTAGATACACATGAACATAAATCTTACAGTAGTAGGAAATATGTCAAAAGTAAAAGAATCATGTAAAAGAAAAAAAGCATTGTAAATGTTCATGCTCATATATGAAATAATTTTGAGAATTATCTTTTTGCAACTATACATTACTGAGAATTTCACAAGACAAGCTTCAGACCATATTAAATTATCTGGGGGTGGCCCCTGGCTTTTAAAATCTTCTTGTCTGATTTCTTTTTGTCTTATCTAATGTATAGTCGCAAAAAAATAATTCTCAAAATTCAGTTCCTAGAAAACTGAAAGTTTATGTTCATTCCAAGTCTAGTGTCAAAAGGAGGAATAGAAGAAGTAAGCAAAGAGAATGTGTCCAGTACATGTTGGGAAGAAAAGAAGAAGTAAGAAGGATGTAGAATCTATTCAAAATAATTTTCAGATTGTGTATGTATGTGTTTAAATCATGAGTTGTAGTCATTCTAGGTGCAGATTATGACTTTACTGCCATCCTGGGTATCTTGGTGCCTTCTGTCAGGGATTGTGAGCAACAAAGAAATTAAAGCTATAAACAACACAATGAATTATCTGCGAACTCCACAGCACAGCATAAGTGAGAGCATGGCTTTCTGCCATTATGAGTCAGTATGAGGAGAGTCTGGGTTAGGGCAGCAAGGATACATACATCTTTTGTTGTAAGAGAAGCTGCTTGAGAGTGGTGTGCAATGCAAGAAAGCATTCACTATTATTGTTATGAAAGGCTGAAAATGCTGTGTTAAAATTTGTTTAGATTTCTGAACATGTCAGGTAGCTCAAGGCAAAGAAAGAAACATACACTCAGTACCTCCTGGGAGCCCACTTACAAGGAATTTTTTTAAAGAAGTAATTCTTCCTTAAATTTTATTAGAGTATTTGCTTATCCTCGCCCCTTAATGATAATAATCTTAAGCACTTCAGAATAAATGAGCAGGCATGACAATTTGTTGCCTGAACCAATCTTTCACCAGGAAAGCCAATCTTTCCTTTTAGGGGATACCTTCCTGCTCAGGGCATAATCAAAGGCTATGGGAAAAACAGGAACCACATATAAATATATCTGTTCAATTATTTAAAATTTTTAGCACATTTCTTGAAGTAAGAGTCCATGGCCTTCAAACACTCTTAGACTACAGAAGTAACGTTACTGTTCTCCCAATAACCAAGATAACTGAGGGTATGGTAATGGAATTCCATAACAGGATGAGATTAGCCAGTGCTGTTTCCTCTCTTTCCTTTCTCAGGATGGCTCCTCTTCTGCTGTCCCTTAAACTGCTAGTGAATTCCTCTTTTAAAAGTCAGAGATTCCTGTAGAGGAGAAGTCTAACGACATTTGAAAGAGTTTAAGAAGTTCTTTAGAAGAAGATAAAAACTGGGAGGTACTAATTTTTTTGACTGATCCTCACCAAATGCATGTTTTGCAGCCTATCAAACCATCAGAAGAAAGAAATGTATTTACCAGTCCAGAGATACTATTCATGAATGTAATAAAAGAGCAACTAAAATGAGTGATTAAAATAAGTGCATCCTGTGTGGACCCATTCAACAACAATCATTTACAGGAAATCCAATTGGTTTCTAGTGAAAAATGGCAGATGATTGTCACAGATAAGTGGTCTGTAATTTACTTGCACTTTACGAAAGTCTGCTGATTAAATACTGTATAAAGAATTTACCCAGAAGGTTAATAAATGTGGGCTCAAGAATAAGATCTTTGGGCATGATAGCAGTAGCCCAGCTGAGAAAGGAGGGTAAGCTTAGTGAGTGACCAGTCAAAATGTCACAAGCTTCAGCATCAAAACCAGTTTGCTTATTTGCTTGCAAGATTAAAGAGCTGAAGAAGAAAGGTGAGAGAGTGATGACATTTCTGATATAAAGCTAGAGAACTCTCAGATTGAAGATCTTATTCACAGAGAGATGAAACAGCATGAAAGGCATGTTTTCTAGTGCACACCCTCCCACAACTGAAAACAACATCCAGTAAGGAAGTGTGAAGACATATTGAAATGTAAGACATTTAGGACGAACTCACCAGAGAAATCTATAGGGTGAATTTTAAAAATAAAATGTATCAATAAACACTAGTTAACTAGGTATATAATACATATCATATATGTGTATATATGATGTATTACATATCATTGTCGTTATGGTTATCTATTTTTATGTTTTAACACAATACATCAGTTGATAAATACAATGTATCTTGATTATTGTCACCCCTTTCATCATTCTCCCCATCTATCCCAATCTCCCCATCTCAATTGTTCTAGTTCCATTTTCACATATATTGAATATTATTACTGTACTTACCAACACTTTCTTTTTTCTATCAGCTTTCCTTTGTCTCTGCCTTCTCTTTGACCTTACTCTATAAGTTTTTTTGCCAGTCCTTGGGCTTGAATGCAGGACCTAAGCACTGTTCTTGGGCTTTCTCAAGGCTAGAGCTCTACCAGTTGAGTCACAGCACCACTTCTGGCTTTTTCTATGTATCAAATGCAGGTCTCCATGCATGGTAGGCAAGCACTTTACCACTAGGCCAAACTCCCAGCCCCTTACTCCATAACTTTTTGACTACTGTTTTTTGAAAACAAAGTTTGTCAAAGCAGTTTTCTGCCTCAAACATCTGAATCTGGATACAAGCTTATCATCTATAAGATTTCTCCACATCCTGACAGGGACTTTGGCTTAGTAGTCGAGTGCTTGCCTAGAATGCATGAAGACCCAGTTCAATTTCTCGGTTCTACATACATAGAAAAGCTGGACACCCAGTTCAATTTCTCAGTTCTACATACATAGAAAAGCTGGACGTGGTACTGTGGTTCAAGTGGTAAAGTGCTAGAAAAAGTGCCTAGGAAAGTGGTAAAGTGCCTTGAGGAAAGCCCAAGGACAATGCTCAGGTCCTGAGTTCAAGGCCTAGAACTAGCAAAAAAAATTATCTATCCTTAATTATATCTCACCCATAAAGTCCTAGTGTACTTCAAAGAAGCTGTTCTACTTTTCTATCTAAGCATAATGACTTGGAGATAGAATAAAGTAAACATAGATTTATGTTGAATTTGAAAGACAGCTACAATTGGAGCAAGGATAATCCTGAATTTTTCACATCTTGTTATTGTCTTGATTCATTAAAATGTCCAACCAAATTGTACACAGTCATTTAAAAGTTAAGAACAGATCACCTAAACTGCCTTTGATAAATCAGAGTAATAGGCCTTCACATTTCAAAAGGACACGCAAAACACTTTTACTCAATTCCTTTATTTACAAATCACAGAATAAGGCATTCGATTGACATTTACTTAGGGTAAGCAAGGATTTTAATAACCAGAGTATATAATTCTAACTTTTCCAATCCTACACAGCTATCTATCATATCTATCTCTGCTAATTTGTAATTTCTTTTTGCTTTAAATCCTTCAACAACTCTAATATTGAATCTTAATCTGAGTATTCTGTATTACATTTACTGACTGAGTAACTTGTAAATTATATAAATCCATTTCCAACTCACCTCATTCCTAAATGTTTTATGTAGAAATAATTGATTTATTTGCCAAATCCTGGGGCTTGAACTCAGGGCCTGGGCACTGCCCTTGGACTGTTTTTTTCTTTCTTTCTTTTTTTCTTTCTTTCTTGCTCAAGGCTATACCTCTGCAACTTGAGCCACAGCACCATTTCCAGCTTTTTCTGAATATGTGGTATTGAGGAATCGAATCAAGGGCTTCGTGCATGCTAAGCAAGCATTCTACCTCTAGGCTAAAGCTTCAAGCCCAGAAATAATTTTTTTTCTGTTGTTATTGTGGTTGTATTTTATTGTTAGGATAATGTATAGAGGGTTACAGTTATATTTTTCAGGTGGTGGGTACATTATTTCTTTAACCTTGATACCCGTACTCATGTTTTTGTCCCCTTAGTATGGATATCTTAGCTATGGTAAATATTGCTACAGTGAACATCACTGTGCTAGTAGCTTTAGTATGGCCTTGCTTCTGGACACTTGGGGAAATGCCCAGGAATGGGATTGCTGGGTCATAGGGGAGCTCTATGTTTAGTCTTTTGAGGAACTGCCATACTTCTTGCCAGAGTGGTTGAATGAGTTTACACTCCCACCAGCGGTGTAGTAGTGATCCCTGCTGGCCACATCCCCACCAGCATCTGTTGTTATTAGATTTCTTGATAATGGCCATTCTAACTCTAACTGGAGTGAGGTAGAATGTCAAAGTTGTTTTTTGTTTGTTTGTTTGTTTGCCTGTCCTGGGCTTGAGCTAAGGGTCTGAGCACTCCCCTTGGATTTTCTCAAGGCTAGAGCTCTACCACTTGAGCCTCAGCACCAATTCTGGCTTTTCTCTATATATGTGGTACTGAGGAATCGAACACGGTTCTTCGTGCATGCTGGGCAAGAACTCTATCAGTAGGCCAAACTCCTGGCCCTCAAAGTTGTTTTTATTTGCATTTGCATTTGATTTGATTTGATTTGATTCGCATTTGTTTTATTGCCAGAGATGTCAAGCATTTCCTCATGTGTCTATAGGCCATTTTATATCCTCTTCAGACAAGGCTCCCTTTAAGTCTTTGGCCCACCTTTTAATGTTCCCGAGTAATTTTCTCAATATCACAAGTCTACTTATACGTAAGTAAAAGGCATCCTTCATTTTTAATACAATGGTTTGGTTTTTTGTTTGCTTTTTTTTTTTTGCCAGTCCTGGGCTTGAGCTCAGGGCCTGAGCACTGTCCTTGGACTTTCTCAAGGCTAGAGATCTACCACTTGAGCCTCAGCACCATTTCCAGCTTTTTTTCTATATGTGGTACCAAGGAATCGAACCCGGGTCTTCGTGCATGCTGGGCAAGCACTTTAACCACTAGGCCAAACTCCTGGCCCCAAAATGGTTTTTTTTTTTAATTCTCTAGCATTAAAGACATTCTTTCTTCTTGTATGACTGAATTTCCATTACAAGTTATCTAGCTTTTGTTACAATTCTTAGCATATTAATTATAGTTACTTGAAGCACCCCCTACAACTTACATCTGCACCACATCAGGGGCTGTTAGTGATGTTTTTTTTGTCTTTCAAATTGATTTCCTTGTCTTTTGGCAAGACTTGTAATTTTTTGTTGAAAGATAGACATGTGGTAGAGGGATAGAGAAAATACAAACTGAAGTAAATATATATGTATATTCACTGTGAGAATTCTATCGGTCTAACTACAGTTTATCCTACATTTAAAGTTTTCCAGAGTTTCAAATTCCTGTGTCCTTTCTTTGATTTCCTCTGGAATCTACCCTAGGGAAGGTACTCTGCCTCAGCAGAAGTCTGCACCTTGTAGCTTTTAGTGTAATCTACTATTTTTATACACTGGTATATTACTGTGATGGAAAGGTATAGGGAGAGGTAAGCGTTTTATGACCCGATTATCTTTCAGTCTTTCAATGGACTCGCATCTCCGGCCTGTGGCCCTCTCATGCATTTCGGTAATGCTGTAGTAATTTTCTCCTAGCTCCTTATTGCAGTACAAATAGTCTACCTCCTTGAATACTTGTCTCCCTTGTGTGAGAGAAGTGATCTAGACATGGATAAACTGGAAGGAACATCATCCTCTTCATCCTCTACTTCAATTAACATTCTAGATAGTAGCAGACCCCTCAAAATAGAGAACATTCTGGACCATGTGTCACAATGATTATCAAGAGCTATCAGATGGTTTTTCTCAAATCCTTATCACAAATTGCTAGAGATAAAGCTTATGCCCTTCTAAGGGTTCCCTGCGAAAGAATATGCTCCAACAGGTTCATGTATTTCCCAAAGTAGCTTAGAGCATTATGAAATGTACCTGAAGTTATACTTGAAGAATTTAGCTTATTACTGGTGCATAATGTTTAATGAATGTTTAATGAATGAATGTTTAATGAAATGAAAGAACTGTAGATTTACAACATATTTAATAAACACATATGCAGACACATGCACACACACACACACACACACACACACACACTCACACCATGTTCAGCCTGGTCTTAAGTAAGCCAACTAGCAGAAGGAAAACTAAGTATAAACAAATAATTTAGATTATAATGTTTACTGTACTGACAAGTACTTGATGTTCTGTAAGTAATAAAAATATTTTAAGAACTTATGATGTTATAGTACTTACATGTTATCTAGAATTAGTTGAAAGCTTTAATATTTAATTTAGGGATCTATAATCATGCCTATAATTCTAGCTACTCAGGAATCTGAGATCTGAGAATTGTGGTTCAAGGTCAGCCTTGGCAGGAAAGGCAGTGAGACTCTAATAAACTACTCACAAAAGCTTGAGGCAGCTGTGACTCAAGTGGTAGAGTGCCAGCCTTAAACAAAATAATTTCAGGGACAAGACTCAGGCCCTGAGTTCAAGCCCCAGGACCAGCACACACACACACACACACACACACACACACACACACACACACTCATACACACACACACACACTCATACACACACACACATACACACACACACACACAATTATTTTAAGGCCTAACTTGGTATTTTGATCTTCAAAAGCTAATGGAACCAGTATTACTATTATTATTGTCATTATTATTATGATTATCATTATTATCTTAGAGACCAGAAGAACCAAGAACCACTGAGAACACACTTCCCTTTCCAAGTTTTCACAACAAACTTCTGTTGAAATAGACATGTGAATTGGAAATTTGTAAATTTTAGGGTGGTTGCTTGTCAATTGTACTAAATTAATTATTTTTACTCCTGTTTATCAAGTAGATGAGACACTTTTTCTCTGTCTAGCAACCACCAAGATTAGAAAAATCAGGTGCAAATACCCTATAACCATGCTTGAAAGAGAGTTATCTGGCAGTCTATATCAGCTAAAACATGTCAGTTGAAAAATAGTTATATATGGCAAGTAGCCATTCTAGTATACTTTTCCAGTTATACATAAAGTAGATACAAGATTGTACACTGTAAAATGAGTGGGTGACTTGATCTTCAGGAGTCAAAATGTCAACACAGTTTGGAGAGTACAAAATGGCAAGATTGGTACTCACTTACCTCAGAACTTCGATTATCCATGGTGTAGAAATGGAAGCTCTAACATCCTTGAGATAACTACACATCTAGGAAATAATGGCTTAAACCATTAGTTAGTTTCTCTGTATTGATGGGTCATGACAACATAGACACAGTGAAGAAATATCCTACAGATCTACCTTAAGTACGAAAAATGGTCTTGACTTTAAATGGAAGGTTTTCATTTCCTACCAATATCTAAAATGCAATCATTTGACAGGAAGTTCATGGGTCTGGTCAAAACTGTCTTTGCAACTAAATTTTGTAAGTTTCCATCTGTGCTTAGCAATAACCACGCTACCATTTAATGCACTCTAAAAATCCTTTAGCCTCTTATAAGTTTTTTATCTAAAGGTGATATATAGAGGGGTTACAGTTACATAAGTCAGGTAACAAATTCATTTCTTTTTTAATGAGAATTTTTATTGTAATTAATAGAAGGGTTACATTATATTCACCACATAGAAGGTGCATTGCTTCACAAACATTGATACCCCTTCTCATGTTTTTGTCCCCATTTCCCTCCCCTCAACCCCTCCCCTCATCTTGTTTTCCTTCTTCCCCATTTGTACAATGTACCAGATAACAAGGTAAGATACTGTAACAATATGAAATTAACCAAGGGACAATAAAAGAGATGAGGAATAACATAGTATATTAAGAACAGCAGTCACACATCATATGGCTCTTATTTCCATATCCTGAAGATCCTTTCATTTAGCCTCATCCTATCTAGCTATGTATCTAGGTTTTGCCTTTCATCAGAAAGAACGACATAGTCCCATTTGTAAGTAAATGGAAAAATTGGAAAAAATCATATTAAATGAAGTAAACCAGACCCAAAGGAACATAGGCTCAAGGGTTCCCCTCATTTGTCATAATTAGTATAATTTCTTTTTGAACAGGATCAACTTTGCCCTCATTTTCTCCCAGTTTTTTCCTCCTTACCCCTCTCCCCCACAAAGGATGTAGTTCATTTCCAACATAGTGTCTAGAGAGAATCACTATTGCACTTGCTCACCCTGTGTTTCACCACTTCTCTGCTCCTTCTTTCCCTCTCCAAGACAGATAAACTTATATACAAGATAAAAGGTACAGAAATCCAAAATAGCAATAAAGGAGGAAAAAAAGCAAAATAACATAAAACCTCTTGTTTCCCTTTCTTGACATTCTTATTTAATTTTTCATTGTATTTGTACACTTGATATATCCAGGTACAATCAGAACATTTTTTGAACCATTTCCCCCTCTGTCCTCTCTCTCAATCCTATAATATATTAAGTTAATTTTCTACATAGTGTCTGGTGAGTATCACTATTAAATTTAGTCATCCTTTTTATACCTTTTATGTGCTCTCCTTTACCCTCCCAAATGCAAAGTAAGAAAAGAGAATGAAAAGAGTAATAGAAGCAACTAAAGAGTGTCTCTTGTTCCCTTTTCTTGGAGTTCATTTCATAGAATAATCTTTTGTATGCTCATCTGTCTGTAGCTATTGAACCTTTACCCACTACTTCTATGCTTAGCTTCCTTTGGCCTCTGTATGTCCCATACAATTTATCACGTTCTGAGTTTATTTATTTTTGTCATTCAGTGTGTTTGGGATTTATAGGCACATTCTACGTATCACACATGAGAGAAAGCATAAAGCCTATGTTTCCCTTTCTTGGTGTTCATTTCAATAAACATCATATGATCATGACTATTGAGACTTTATGATTCTATCATGTGAATATCTTCCTTTGGTCTCACTGTGTGAATGTCTAGACTACTGTATTATTTATCATGTCCAAGTGTAACGTTTTGTCTTTTACCCTCTTTACTTGTAGATTTGTAGGCACTTTCTACTGACAGCAAATGATGGGAAACCATGAACCCTATGTTTCTTTGGGTCTGACTTACTTTGCTTACTATATTTTTCAAGTCTTCCATTTTCTTACAAATGACACAATATCTTTCTTCATAATGGAAGCATAGAACATAGAATTCCATTGTGTGTGTGTGTGTGTGTGTGTGTGTGTGTGTGTGTGTGTGTGTGCATCACATTTTCTTGATCTATTCATCTACTAAGGGGCAAACGGGTTGATTTTGTATCTTGGCTATGGCAAACAATGCTTTGTGCTGGAAGCTTTAATGTGGCCTGGTTTGTGGTCAGTTGGGTAAATGTTTAGGAATGGGATTGCTGGGTTCTATGCCTAGGAATGGGATTGCTGGGTCATAGGGAAGGTCTGTGGTTAGTCTTTTGAGAAACCTCTGAATGGTTGAACAAATTTACATTCCCACCAACAGTGTAGTAGCATTCCTTTTTGGCCACATCCCTGCCAGCATCTGTTATTTTAATTTTTGTAACAATCGCCATTTCAATTGGGGTGAGATCAAATCTTAATGTTGTTTTGATTAGCATTTCTTTTATGGTGGTCAGAGATATTGAACATTTCTTCATGTGTCTAATGGCCATTTTTACTTCTGAGAAGTTGCTCTTTAAGTCTTTTGTCCATTTGTTAATTGGATTGTTGTCATAAGAAGAGACTAAATGAGAAATGATATATCTGAACTAGATGCATTGACATACATAGTTTTAATTATCCCCTTATTTGAGTATCACAGAAAGCAGTTTTGCAATGAAGTCTGGGTGAATGTGGTGCTCTTGTTTCATGTATATATCTAAAAGACATTGGGACTTACAGCGTCTACTTATAATGTTACTGTTTAAAAGTGTCATTCTCTTCACCTTACAATAAAAAAAAAACCAAGTACACTTGTTTTTGCCTTTGAACTGATCAGAGAGCCCAAAGCACAGGACAGTGAAGATCTAAGGAAATAAATGTAGGTACTGTTCATTTTCTTTAAAATGGGAGATGCTGCCAGAGGAAAGTTGGAATAATTTAGATAGAAGAGTTGCTAAGTTGGTAAAGATCAACATGGGCTGGAGAGTAGAAAGAATTCACAACCCCTTACAAGCTCTTCTCCAACGATTTTACTACCTGCACCCAAACAAACAACAAAGTCCACCTGATCCAATTCAGAGGGCTCCCCATAGGGTTCAGACATCAAAGAGGGGAACATGAGCCACTAAATGAAGAGAAGCGAACTCTTCACACATATTTTATCTCTGTTTCCATAAGGAACAGAAGACCTAGAGCAGAAGAAAGGACAAGCAGTGCTGCCCTAATAACACTGGAGGGAAAAATAACCATTCACTACAGGAAAGGAAATAAGATTTGATTTTCCTTCCCCGGAGACTGAGGCCAAAATAGATTTTAGCTTCAAAATAGTTCCTGGTAGAGGATTATGGCATGAACAAAACCTGAATTTCAGAGACCCTGGGGCACAGGGTTACAGAAGAACAAGATTGCTCAAGACTAAAAACTCCATCAAAACAGACAAGGACCTCTCCCTTTGCAAAACACTAGTGGAGGGGAAGGGGAAGAGACTATGGTAGGGACAATGTTGTTTAACAAAGAATAGAGGAGCATCAAGAAGGTGGAGAGAGAAGACATCTTTGTCTCCACTGATACGTTTAAGGCTTTACACATACACACACACACACACACACACACACATACACACACACACACACACACACACACACACACACACACACACACTTAGACATGAAAAAACAAGAGGTGTAACATACCCTAGGATGTGAAAAACTTTCATCAGGCTCAGTTAACTGTGATTGATGCTGAAAATATATCCAGTTAAAGTTGAAATTACTATTATTTAGGTTTTAAAAGGTACAGAATAAGAAGGATAAATTCACCAGTGATCTGGAAATCATAAGAAATAATTATAGCCAGGCATGGTGGCTCACACCTGTAATCCTAGCTACTCAGGAGGCTGAGGTCTGAGTTCCAAGGCTCAAAGCCAGCCCGGCATAAAAGGACCTGAGACTCTTATCTCCAATTGACCTCTAATGGAGCTTGGCTCAAGGGTAGAGCAATAGCCTTGAACTGAAGAGCTCAGTGACAGCTCCAAGGCCGAGTTCAAGCCCCATGACCCACAAAAAAAAAAAAAAAAAGTAAACATGGAGGAAATGAAAGTCACAGTAAGAGGAATGAGAAAAGCCTGATAACCACAATTGTTACTCAAACCAGTTAAGTAAGGGATCGGTGGCCTTAATGTATGATAGAAATTTTTCAAACTAATGTGAGACTAGAATTGTCTAAAGCATGACATGCATGTATGAAAGTGTAAGTGAAATTATCAATATGTAAAATTAATATGTGAAAGACAGTCTTAAAAATGAACAAATCTTACACCAATAAAAGATAAAACATATTCTCTACACAGCTCTTGTTTAAACTCGGAATTTACACACCATAAACCTTTCTATTAAAACATTCATTACCAAATAACTTCCCTGGGGAATTCTCCTCAATACAATGGAATAAATACTACCTATCCTTCGTAACGGCTTCCCCCAAGATTGAATATTTTTCACCTTATTTTATGAAATGATCATTAATCTGATACTAAACTCAGAGATGTTACAACAAAAGAAATTTATACACCAATATCTCTTTTAAATACACATACACAGAGTTCTAGTATATTGAATCCAACAATGTATAAAATGGATAATGATACAACAATACAAAGTAAAAACAATGAAAGTGATACAAGAGTTTAATATTTGAATAAGAATCAATATAATTCACCACCTTAACCAATGAAAAGGGAAAGCTGTGTGACAATCTTAGTAAATAAACTGAAAAGATCAGCACCCATTCATAATAAAACCCCCAGGAAACCAAAACAGAAAGAAAGTCTGATCAAAGAAAATCCACAGCCTTCTAAACACGGTAGTGAATTCTGCAATACTAACATTCAAGAAACAAGAGCAGGAATATATTTAATCCAAAGCCAATCTAGGCCATATATAGAGTCTATCTTTTAAAACAATTCTTCCTAATACCAAGAGTAATGCAAACATTGTCTCTCTAATTTCTTAAACTCTATACTAGAAATTTTAACCAATGAAATAAAGTAGGAAGAAAAATCTAAGACATGCACAGGATGGGAGGCAAAAAACTATAATGTTATCCACAGAATTTTTTCTCTTGAATCCTTAGCAGACTAGCTTTGTTGTGATGACATTTACCCTCACCTCTTCTGAAATATCTTACTGACCTCATAGTGTTCCTTCTTAGTGGGATGGTTTCTTTATGTTCTATTTATTCAAAATATTAATTTGCATTGTCAATAGTAAATTGTCAGGATTTATTATCAAACATTTATAGACATAAATATTGAAAAATCTTCCATAGGCTCCTTAGTCAATTCTTTCAAATTCCTACATTCATACTCCCTACACAAAACAGACACGTTATTTCTTTAGTCATCCAAGGGAGATAATTTACATGTGAGAGAGTGGCAATTTCCATATATCCTCATGGAAAACTGCATTGTAAAATGCCAAGTTATTTACACATTGTCAATTTTATTGCAGTTTTATAGAAGAACCCTGGAGCCTATAAATTTCAATAACTTGTTCAATGTCTTATAAAATTATAGGTGAGAGGGTTTGAAATGAGTCTTGTTTGCCTAACTGCAAAATCAACATTGTTGCTTTATAAAACACTAATAATTTACCTGAATGACCTTGCTGAAGACATGCTCTGGATGCAGGAAGGCCCAGGGTTGCAGCAAAAATTAATTAGTCCAAAGTCTCATTTGGTTTTTGAATTGTCTGCCGTATATCTGAGTTTCTGTGTTTTCTCTTTCCATTAGAAAAAAATGCAGCCTTTTTAGCATTTATAACCCCATGGACCTTTTAAGGTGTATTATCAGCTTTGATTTTAATTTATAGTTAAGTAAACACAAATTAAAACTTCTTTGAAGTTTGTTTCTCTAACAGTAAAATTGACCCTTTGTGATCTAAAATTATACAGATTTGGACAGAGTCTTTTATTTACATCACATTTATGATACCAAAACAGATCCATCAACCCCCACATTTCTTTGGGCTGAACATTTGAAGTCAACATTCTCATTCTAACTGTCGGCCACAACTGATTTATTTTTCATTATTAACATTCTGTCTTTTCCACAGTGTCAAATTAAAGGATCTGAGGAGTAAATCTATTTTGGGATCTCCTTTTGAGCGTGTGTGTGTGTGTGTGTGTGTGTGTGTGTGTGTGAGTGTGTTTGGGTGTGTGTATATGAATATATGTGATTACGAATTGATGGGCATGTGTATGTACACATGTGGTACTGGGAATTAATCCTGGTCCCTCATACATGTTTAGGCAAGACAAATGTGACACCACTGCTGCACATTCTGTCCCTTTATTGGGTGTCCTTTAATTAGCAAGAATTTGCTGAAGTCCAATCATACTGTTGCTCAAATAGATCCCTCCTCTTTTTCTATTGTAGCCACATCTCCCGGTTTGTTTATCTATTGACAGGTCGTTTCAGTTTTTTCATGATTATGTGTAAACCTGTAGAGGTTGTTGTGAGAACACAAATCATTATTTACCAGAAGAAATTTTTAGGAGTAGAATTCCTGGGTCACTGAGTAGTGGCTCTAATCATTTTTTATTTCTATCAGCAAGAGAGGCTTCTTTTGCCCTGAATGCTTACCAGCATATGGTAATGTCTGCTCATCCTTCTTTTGAATTTTAACTATTCTAATCAATATGAAATTGTATTTCATTGTGGTTTAATTTGCCTTTTTTCCACTTGAACATCTTTCCATGTGCTTATTTGCCATCTATATATCTGCCCAAGTAGTTGGGCCATTTCTTATCAAGTTGGCTATTTCCTTATTGTTGTTTGTTAAAATTTCTTTTTAGATTATGGATATAATACTTTTGTAAGTTTGTAAATAGTTTTATTAGTCCAACAGTATATTTTTTTATTTTCATAGTAGCATTTGTAACAGAAAATTTTTAAGTTTTTTTAGATAAGATCTCCACATGTTGTAGTTTAGGCTACTTTTGTAAGATTATTTAGTGTGCACCATTGTTCCTGGCTGTTTTGAATTTTGAGGATATTAAATTTCTCAATGATTTTAATGAGTTATATTTTTATATAACATTTGAAACTTTTTGCCTGATTTAAGATTCCAGTAATTTGCCTTTCATTTTTTATATGCCTTATATTTTAAAATTTTACATTTCATAAAACTAATTCCTTTTAATTTGGAGTGTAACAGAAATTAAATTTATTTTATTTATCTTGACATATGAATAACTATATAAGAATATTTGCTGATATCTTTACCCATGAAATTATCATTTTATCTTGATATGCTATTTATAGTCATGGATATATTTTTGACTATTTCCTTTCAGTGATCCATTTGTGTGTCTTTGCTTGTATATAGATTGTGTTCCTAGACTTTGGAAAGACTTGATATCAAATACTATTTTCTCTTCTATATTTTTCATTTTTACTTAAGTTTTCTTTTCTATTCATTGTAGGACTTGGAATTTACATAAGAATTTGCTAGTTCGTTTTGGCAAGAAAATTGCTGGAAGTATTGAAACTGTGGAACAGTGTAGGATTTTCTTGAGCCTTCATAGTTTTAAGACTTTTAGTACATGAATATGAGATGTCTTTCTATTAGTTTATGTTTAGATCTTCTTTCAATATGCCTTGTCATATTTTTGTTCATTCACAAAAGTTAGTACCATCTCTTTAGTGGATTGTGTTGAATGTCTAGTAGTCTAAGTGACTTTCAAAACTATCTACAACTCAGATGGGTTCCCATGGCTCATGTTTGTACTCAGGTGGATGAAATCTGAGGGCTATAGTTCAAAGCCAGCCAAGGCAAGAAAGTCTGTGACACTCTTATCTCCAATAAACTACCCAGAGAAAGCTGAAAGTAGTGCTGTGGCTCAAATGGTAGAGTGCTAAATTTCTGTGAATGAAGGTCAGGGACCGCACCCAGGCCCAGAGTTCAAGCCCCACAACAGGCAACACACACGCACACACACACACAAACACACACACACACACACACATACACACCAACTTACAACTCAAATTTCCCCGGTAGAACATCCTTGTTGACCATACATTTTATCCTGTTTTATATTTTTTGACTCATTTTTCTCATGTTACACATAGGACTTTTTTTTACTAAATGTTTTTTACAAATAAAATCTACCAATAAACTCTAAGTATATTGTTACAGAATCAAAGCACGTTATTCTTCATATTGAAATACTAGGGTTACCAGTTACCATTTTTAGTGTATGTTTGATGCCCCATTTATTCATATGTAAATGAACTGTGTGATCATAGCTATTGCATAAAGCTATTGCAGTCTGGTGGCCTATTATGTTAGCCAGTTCATGGACAAAATCCAGCACTTTATTTCAAACCCCAGTTCATGATACACACACACACACACACACACACACACACACACACACACACACAATCATATCCATTTAAATACTTCATGAACATAAAAGAAAAGAACTAAATTAAACCCATAGCAACTGTTTTTTAATGTGCAAAAAACATTTGTTCATGTCTAAAATCAGTGTTACATCATAATGATTCAAGTATCTTTCCTTCAAAGACAAGTTGAGTTATGGTCAGTACAAAATTTTGCCTCTATTTTATTAAGTTCTATTTTATTAATGAATATTAGTTTACATTTCTATTTCAATACTTTCATTATATTTCAATAAGTAGTTACAGATCACCTATTTTTTATTTTATCTTCCAAGAAATCCTGAGGGATGTTATATCCTTTCTATAGATGCAAGAACTGAGGCTTGGAGAAGTAAAGAAATTTGACCAAAATTGAACTTGTGTTAATTCAGATAGGACTAGAAATTCCGTCTATATCATTCTTCAGGTAAGTGCTTTCCAAAGTATTTCTGGAAAACAAGCTCAAGGCATATTGTTTGTAGTATAATGAGTGACAGTTCTTTACTTCTCCTATTTCTGCACATCCTTCCACTATCTTTCTAATGATTTTTGTATGACATTCTTAGATGATGGGGATACTGACAAGGTGGAAGGAAACTGGTTTCTGGACCAGGATAAAAATCATATCCTCATGTAGAACAAAGTAGTTGGGCAGATTTTGCTAACCATTTATAATATTGGGGGTTACCTTGGTGGAAACTCTATGTGAGTGTGTGTGTGTGTGTGTGTGTGTGTGTGTGTGTGTGTGTGTGTGTGTTGTGTGTTCCATCTGGACCACTCCTCAAAATACCCATGGGACTTGGTGGGAGGGAGAGAAACTGAGACAATGCTATCATAAAATTCTTGCTTCCTGCTGTGCTGAGTAATAAAGTCCCAGGAGTCTTGTTTATGACAGGCTAATTTGTTAGCTTGCAAGTTGAACAAAAATCACAGACCCTTGACAGTTCTTAAGAACAACCAGTATATTATATTCATACTGGTTGATTTCAAAACAATATATACCTAATTTCATAGAATTCAAATACTTTACATTTTTACAAATCCATGCATGCACTTCAGTATGAATTGCAATGAAAATAATTTTCTCACACTGAAAATACACTTTCAGTTACATAATAGTAGAACTTGATATCACCTATTGAATAGTAATACAAATGCCTTAGCTCTTCTATGACATCAAAGAATTCTTTCTATTTAAACCAAATCCATTTTCTATTCTGAGCAGTCAGCCTTACATAGTGGACTTACTATGTAAATACATTATGGTTATCAGATTAGTAATAATAAAAAAGTCACTCTCTAAAGTCAATGAGATTGGATTTCAGATTCTATTTTGTTTAATTGTGCAAAGATGGAATATAATCTTTCAATCTAAACAATAGGACTTTTCCTAACATCATTTAAAATCTATTACTTGCCTAGTTATAATTGTGATTTTGGTTGAGTCACAAGCAATCTGCCTGTTTTTAAGTAATTTAAACTGCAAATACCAGTGAAACTGAATCACCATCTATTTCTTTCTCTTAGAGATTGTCTTTCCCAATTATAGACCACTGATCATTAAACTATTTTGACTTAATTAATGAGCCTAATGATGCATTATGCGCAGGGGAAGCATACACTGTCCTTCAGAAGGCAATGTAAAATAATTAAAAAATTAGACAATGTGAGCAAATTAAGCCAGACTTTGAGTAGTGGTAATAAAATCAGGATACTAGCATTATATTTTAGAACAATTTACATTTTCTTTCCTCCGATAGGTTTTGTAAAGCTAGCATATTTATAAAACATGTAATTTGAAGAAGAGTGATAAAGGCATATATATTGAAAGAAAATAGAGAGATGTATTACACATCGCCTAGTTTTAAAATATTTATCAGTCAGATCACAGTTGAGCATGCCAGCTCCTAGGAAAAACTGGAATTGACAGAACACCCATTAGGACAAATATCAATTGCCAATATTTATCAGCATCAGCTAAGGATCCAAATATGATAAAATAGAATGTCATTATATACCATCATTGTAGAAGTATAACTCCAATGCTGATATTTTAATCTTAGTTATAATTATGCAGTTTAGTTCTTTGCATATGTAAATTTTCCTATTCTGCTTATGAAACTCTACTTTATTTAGCTATGTACAAACAAAAACCTTCAAAAAATCATTACATTCCCAGTTAGGTCAGTGTAATCCTGATACCAATATCAGAGAAAGACTTCATACCATAAAATAGATTACATGCACATCTCATAAATAAAAGTAATTACCCAAGCAAATTTAACAATATAAAAAATGGACAATCTAAGATTTTTCTATAATTCAATAACTAACTAATGTAATTAAGAATAATCATTGCAAAAACAAAACTATGTCATCACTACAAATGAAAAAAAAGACAGCAGCTGACCAAATCCAACAAATGCTCATGAGAAATTTTTTATCAGATTAATATCAGAGTTTTCCTCTACTTGAATTCATGAGGTAGCTACAGTTATTATTATTTTTAGAGTACTTTCTGTTACTCTCCTACTTACCACTGAACTAGGAGTTCTAGCCAGAGGTATGAAAAATGAATTTAAAAATAGGCATGTAAAGTTAAAAGAAAGAAAACTGTCTCTTTACAAATATGAATTATCAACTTAGAAAATCACAACAAAGCTATCTGAAATAAGTGAACTTAGGAGAGTAGAATGTTAAAAAAAGACACTGCACAAAATCCAGCAACTAATTAGAAACTGATTTTTTTAATTTTTATTTTTTGTGAAAGTGATGTGCAGAAGGCTTACAGTTACATAAATAAGGTAATGAGTACATTTCTTTTTCAACAGTTACCTCCTCCCTCACTGTCTCCCACTTTCCCTCAAAATTAAATTTTTAAAATAATTTTCAGCAGCATTAAAAGACATGAAATAGGGGCCGGGAGTTTGGCCTAGTGGTAGAGTGCTTGCCTAGCATGCATGAAGAACAGGGTTCGATTCCTCGGTACCACATACATAGCAAAAAGCCGGAAGTGGTGCTGAGGCTCAAGTGGTAGAGTGCTAGCCTTGAGAAAGTCAAAAGGACAGTGCTCAAGCCCTGAGCCCAAGACCAGGACTGGCAAAAAAAAAAGACATGAAATAATAGGGTTAAACTAAAATTATGCAAATTTTGTACCCTTATCATTACAGTCCAACACTAAGATATTTAAAGTATATATATCAAAGGCATAGAGAAATATTGTACTCAAAAATCATAAAATTTATATCAATAAGGTGTCAATTTTCCCCAAAGTGATTCAGACACTCAGTTTAACCACCATCAAAATTCCAGGGTGATTTTTTTTCTCTAAGTACTTAAAAGCTGATTTTAAAATATATTACATTATTAAAAAGACAAAGAAAAGACTAAATGCTTTTGAAAAGTAAGAATAAGGTCAGAAGGCTCTTATCTGACATCAAGGTTTATTTTAAAGCTACAACAACTGAGAGAGCATGGTATAAAGAGAAACTCATAATCCATGGAATGCATTAAAGTTCCAAAGGACACACATATACTCATTAAAGTTTTTACAAAGGTCCTTGAACTCTAGAAATTCAATGTTATTGTACATACAAATACAAGATAAGTGAACACCTAACCTTACCTTAAACCATTCCAAACAAATAAAAATGAAGTGGAAACAAATCACAGAACAAAATGTAACATCAAAAGATATGGCAGAAAAAAATTAGCTTGCAATTCAAGTCACACAAAGAAAACAAAATCATGGACATTTCATAAAGTCAATGAAATTGGAAAGACCAGGATTTGGCACTGTGATTCAGATCCATATTCCAATCTAGTTTGGAGGCAGAAAACAAAAGATTGCAACTTGAGTCCATCCTGCAAAAAAAATTTACTGAGATCCCATCTCCACAATTAAACCAGATGTGGATGAAAATACCAGTAATTTCAGCTACTGGAGAAGGACTAGGTAAGATGATAACAAGACCCTTTGTCAAAGAGCAAGACGATCTGAAAAGAAACTAGAACAAATGGGCTGATAATAGGGTTCGAGTGCTAGAGTGCGTGCCCAGCAAGTACAAAGCCCTGAGTTCAAAGAACTCATAATTGCACACACAAAAATGGTTTGTGTATTGTCCAGATGCACAATATTTTTAAAACCACTTTTGGGTGGAGATGGAAGCATGAATATGGGGAGAAAGAACAATGTGTAAAGAAAGAATGGAAAAATAAATGCTGGGAGTATAGCTATTTAATGATTTAGACATAACTGGAATTTAATTGACAGCTTTAAATTTTTTATTCATTTGCAGAAGAAATTGAGGAATAGCTCAAGTAGCAGAGCACTAGCCTAGCAAGTATAAGGCCCTGAGTTAAAAAATAAAACAAAACAAAACAAAAACCTCAGCATAATCAAAAAATTAGATGAGATACAAAAATTTATATAAAGTATTTTAGCAAGTTTTCACAGCCCATCATGTTTATCAAACCTCAGTATAAACAACACTTGAGCTTTTTTTTTTTTTACCATTTGTCTTCAGATAAACTTTCCTTGTCTTTTCTTTGTTTTATCCGATGAGCTCTCAGTAATATTCATCTTCATTTTTTCAAAATCAAGGCTTTCTTCAGGATGTCCTTTCAAGATTATTACTTTTACCACCAGAAACTTGCTTCCCAGTTCTTTACCAGTCTTGTTTGTACCTAGAACAACACAGATTTACTTGATCTATCCTAGGTTTATCTACTTGAAAAGTGAACTCTAGTGTCCAAACATCACACAGATCCTGAAATTGCTGTGCACATCATTTCAGCTATTGTTTTTTATAAGGGATGTGTGCTCTGTATTTGGCCTCTCTTGCTGAGAGGGCCCTGACTGTGTTTCTTAGTAACTTTTCTTAAGCAATGGACCTCTCAGGAATATTTACAATGTTTTCCCCTCAAGAAGCATTACGGACCCACTGAGGGCTACAAGAATGGATGGAAATTACCTTAAATTTGATTAAATAGTAGAAAAAATATTTTTATTTTTCAATTAAGGAATATTGATAAGTGAATAATTTCATCTGACACACATGTCAGCACACTTTGTCTCATAGGTAATAGTGGCCAGTAATTCAGAGACTCTTCAGCATGCTCATTTTCCTTTTATTCCTCCCATCAGGCAATGTTACAATCCACAAATGATCCATCTGCCAGCTTTCCCAAACTGCACCTAAACCAAAGCACAAATACTAGACAGAGCAAAAAAGTATGCACAGAAGAATATAGGCATAACTGAGGTACAAACTTTATCCTAATGAATACCTGGGATAAAGAACATAGAATTTAGATAAGTGGGTAGAAAAATAGGCAGATAATAGATAGATAGGTAGATAGATAGATAGATAGATAGATAGATAGATAGATAGATAGAGATACATACATACATACATACATACATACATACATACATACATACATACATAGATGGATACATAGAGAGGGTAATAGGATAATAGGTAGGTAGGTAGATATGATAAGTAATGAATAAGTAAAGAATAGATAGATATGATAAATGATATAGATAAAATTATCTCCATAACCATTTTTTTGTGGGTCATGGGGCTTGAACTAGGCCTGGGCGCTGTCCCTGAGCTCTTCAGCTCAAGGCTCCTGCCCTACCCATGGACCTGGGTGTTGTCCCTGAACTCCTCAAATCAAGGCTACTGACCTACTCTTCAGCCAAGCCCCACCTCCTGCTTCCCATTTCTGAGGTTAATTGAAGATAAGAGTCTCAAGTTCTTTTGTGCCTGGGCTGGCTTTGAACCTTGATCTTTAGATCTCAGCCTCCATAGTAGCTAGTATTACAGGCATAAGCCACTGCACCTGGCTCCATAACTATTCTTAAAGGTTCTAGATAACTTTTGAAAATATCAGTTCTGAACAGGATTTCTAAATTAAGTGATTTCAATGAATGGAACTAAAACAACCTTCAACTCAAAGGGGAAACAATTCTGGATTTTTTTAAATGAGACTTATAAAGATGTATATGAATCAGGCCCACATTTGCAGATATATAAGACTTACTGTAATGAGCTAGAATGGAAAGGACCTACTGGGCTAGATTAGATCACTGGGATAGATTAGATTGGATTGACCAGGTTTCTTAAGTTAAATTCATCCTATTCTGTTAAATGGGATGAGTTTAACTGAAATGAAGAAATATTATTTCTGAGAAATAAGAAAAGAGATGTAAAGTTACCAGAACAGCAGCTTGTGTTAGAATGGTTATAGGATTGGAAAGAATTGTCTTCCTTTTTTGTGATTTACTGTGTGATTTTATGTCATGATACATAAAAATAATGAAGAAATGTTTGGTAGACATGCAGGTGACAAATTCCTGAAAGAGGTTTTTTAACATATGGACACACAAAGGCAACTTTTGGGGGCTGGTGAAGAAAGAAAGAAGGAAAGAGAGAGAGAGAGAGAGAGAGAGAGAGAGAGAGAGAGAGAGAGAGAGAGAGAGAGAGAGAGAGAGAGAGAGAGAGAGAGAGAGGGAGAGAGGGAGGGAGGGAGGGAGGGAGGGAGGGAGGGAGGGAAGGAAGGAAGGAAGGAAGGAAGGAAGGAAGGAAGGAAGGAAGGAAGGAAGGAAGGAAGGAAGGAAGGAAGGAGAAAGACGAAATAAAGTCTGTTTGACTCGTCTTCTCTGTAGGGCATCAAAAGTTGAACATCAGCCATTTGGAATTTCTTCTTCAGTCAGCATTCAGAAGCCCATTTTCTCTTGTCTCTTCTATTGCGTCACTCAATACCTGGTCCCCATTTCCTCTTCATCTCAAGGCTCAATGTTCATTCCTCCCAGACCCTACCTCAGGTATGTACTTCTGTCCATCTTTCCCATGATTGGCTACCATACATCCAAGACAAAAGCCTACTCAATTCACCAGACAGAAGGTGCATTACTTCACATACATGGATACCCCTTCTCATGTCTTGGTCCCCATATCCCTCCTCCCACCCCCACCCATCATTTTGTTTTCCCCCCTTCCCTATCCGATTTCAAATAACCAATTCAATGAGTCATAAAATATATTAGATGTTGTCTTCAGTATTTTATAACAAAAGACCTTTGACTAGTGGATTTATAAATAAAGGAAATTTATTTGCTACAGTTCTAGAGGCTGGAAGTCAAAGGTCAGACAGGTGTGAGTAGGTCAGGCTGCTATCCACCTTCAGAAATAGTACAGTGTGTTGTTGCTGTGGACTCAAATGATTGAGAGATGAATAGGAAAACTTCTGAATTCCTCTTCTAGAAGGGCACAGGTGCCTTAAGGGGTTCTACACTCATGAGTCAATCATCTTCTCAAGACCTCACCTAGCACCATCTGAATGATGATGAAGTGTTAATTAATGAATTTCAGAAAGACACAAATATTCAGACCATAGCACATATGAAAGTGATAAGAACACAAAATAAGTAAGTTTTGTGTTCAACTGGAGCCATGTTCTGTCATTTGAGCTGTGGTACACTGGTCTTGCAAGATTTGTATTTCCCGCTTTATACCTCAGAATAAAGATCATTTTCTGCAAAAAATAATAAATAAAAGCTCTTTTAGGACAAATTTGAAAAGGAAAAGAATAAAATGACAAAATTTAGCAAGGATAACATTAAACTCCTTCAGGCATTAGATAAGAAGGTCTGAACAAGAAATTAAAAGCAGAATGTTAGTCTTCAACAATTTAATTCCCCATTTGAGGTCCAAGTCAGACCAAATTTTTATACAAAATCTGTTTTATACCAAAAGAACTGAAGTTCTCCAATGTATCAGTATTAAAGTAGTTTTATTGTCAATTTGGTTGGTATATGTTTTAGACCAAAATCATTCTTCAGTGTCAACAATAGTAAAATGAATCAGCTCTGGTGTTTTCCCCCTTTACTGTCCTACACACAATACTATTCAACAGAGACTTTTTTGGTAGTATAATGAGCTCCCCAAAGTACTATAGCTTATAACTTCTAGGTAGTGAACAAATTCATATTTAATAGTTCACAAAGGGTATAGAGGTATCCTAATAGAATTAAAAATGTGTGTACTTGTAGTTAAGGCATAATGGAGGATCAAAGTGATCCTAAAAATAAATACTTTAGTTTTTCAGAGAGACTACTCATTTTGGAGGAAAAGAGCCTTAGGCATAGTGAGTTGGACTGAATCATGTCTTCAGGGACTTACAGTTTACAGTGTAGTATGGTGACTGTTAATGAACTTGACCCAAGTGAGCCACCCTAGGGAGTATGTCTAGGAAAACAAAACTCAGTAAGTAAAACTAAAAAGTTACTTGGGTAAATCTGTAATACCTAGGAGCCCAAACTTCCTTTATGTAGAGCACTGGAGAGAACCAGTTTTCAGCACTTTCAAAACACAGGTAAAGAGAGGAAGCAAGATTTTTAAAAATCAACAAAAATTTCTGGCAAAGATGGGAAAGGAGAAAAGGGACCTGTATAAACTATTGGGTTGAATGTAAACTAATGCATCCTCTGAGGAAATCAGCATGCAGGGAGATTTCTCAAAAATCTAAAAATAGAACTACCATATGATCCAGCAATACTATTCTTGGGCATTTCTCCAAAGAAATGTATATAATGTTATAATAGATGCACCTGCACACTCACATTCATTGTAACACTACTCACAATAGCGAGGTGATGAAAACCAATCAGATGCACTACAACTGATGAATAAAGAAAATAGACATATATGTATATATATATATTGTACATATACACAATGTAGTAGTATTTAGCCATAAAGAAGAATAAAATTATGCTAGTTGAAGGAATAATGGATGGAGCAAGAGATCAACATATTAAGCAAAGTAAGCCAGGTTTGGGACAAAGATTGCATATTTACTTCTCATATGTAAATACTAGCCCTAAATGATAAACATATACATACACATTTGCAGATATATGAGATATATAGATATATATAGATATCTATCTATGATCATATATACTAGGATCTCAGATATATATTATGTATAGCACCATAGAAAGATAAGGTGTTTGTGATTCTAGGGAATATTGAAAGTAGGAGAAGGAATACATATCATCTGTGAATGAAGATGGTAAAAAAATAATTCACTGAAAGCTGAGTAATAGAGGTGATTAGAGATGAGGAAAGTGAGAGTAAGCAGGAGCGTCACTCTACTTAAATAGGATGGTACAACTCTTCAACAATTAACCTGTTTGTTAATGACTTGTTTGTTAAACATGTCATTTGAAATATGATGTAAAAATCAATGTTAATAAATTCTTTAATAAAAAAAGAGTTCAAAAACATGAATGACAGGAATGTAAAACATGTTGTTTTTGGGGGGTGTGGGTACTAGTCAGGGAAGGAGGGTGAACTGAAAGGGTAAAGGATAGTGAATGTAGTAGAAATACTTTGTGTGCATGTAAAATGCAATAACACAGCTTTTTGAGACTGGTTTGGGAAAGAGGAAAGAGAAAGAAGAGAAAATGATGGGGAAAGGGAGTTCGATCAAGGTATACTGCATGTGTATTCATGTACCCTTGTACAATGAATTGATACTAATAAAGATAAACATGGAAAACAAACCAAAAAGAATTAAGCAACCAAAGGAGCTATCAAGCATTACTCCATCGTGAAGGAACAATAGGGCCAACTGAACTGCAAGAAATAGCAAACATGTCTTAGACAAAGTAGGAGAGTAGGTTCTTCTAAGTAATGAGGATAAAAAGGAAATCTAAAGCGGAAGAGTATATAGCCACAATGATACATACTGGTGTTTAGGACTGTCAAAACAAGAAGATCCCTATTAATTCATATGAAGCTATCAAATAAGTGAAGGACTGGTGTGTAAATTGCAAGTATGCCACAAATTTTGGACCCCTTCACCCCTCAAGGGATACAGGATTTGGGGCAGACAAAACTCACCCTTTACTCAAGCAGTTCTAGCCCTAGCTGTTCCAGGAAAAGGTACAGCTTGGACTCAATGAGCATTATGGCAAGTTTAGAGACCCAGACAATGAACCAGACTAACTGCATGTATGTTCCAGGACCAAGAAAGGCTGAAACATGGCATACACAGGTAAGTATGAATGGACTAAGGTTAGAAGAAACAAGGCAGGGTAGATACCTGATAAGGGCAATTTCAGGCAAAATTGAAAATCTCTATTTGCAAATGTTGGATGATTCTCTTTGTGAATGATAGGAGTGATATTCAAGCAAGGAGGAGTAGAGACATAACTCCAATATCATCAGTACTTTGAATCTCTTGATACAAAAAAATGTTACTATATTCATAATCTACCTACATCATCCCAGGAATTTTTCACATTTCATTTCCTAGAAAACAGTTTTATTTAAATAATTTCTCTAATTTCTCTAATCTTGTGCATTTGAATAGTTAGGAAAAAAGTTTTGCTGTATATTGAAACAGTCTGGTGATGGTGGAGTGTGTCATTCCTTTGTTCAATACATGGCTTATCTCCTATATATTAAATGGTCCTCTATCTGTTGGGAAATATAGGAGTGCACAAAATGAAAAAAAGAAAGATCTTGTTTTCTTAGGGGCCAGCCTACATTGGAGGAGATAAACAAGCAAGATATGCATGTTTTACATAACAACAATTTCTAATGGGATAAACAAATCTGGGAAAGTGATGCTAGAGTTGTTATTTTAAACCAAGGGTCAACAGGGTGGTCTTACCAAAACAAAAAGTGGTAAATGAGTTCGTATCTAAAGAAACAGTTAGTGTTAGGATCTTAAATGTTGAAGACTTGGTCCCCAGTGCAGTCATGTTCAGAGGTGGGACATGGGAGGGGTGATTGGTTGGATCATAAGTACTCTGACATCATAAATGGATTAATCCACTTATGGATTCCTAGCTACATGGTTTGGAGGAAGGGACATTTTTGAAATTAAAGCAAGTTTTCTCTTTCTCCATTTCCTGGCTGCCATGAGGTGGCAACTTTGGCTCTGCCTCATGCTTCCTGCTATGGTGTTCTGCTACCTACAGGCCTAAAAGCAATCAGGACAGCCCAATATGAACTGAAACCTCTGAAAGACTGTGCCAGAATAAACCTATTCTCCTTCAAGTTGTTTCTCTGGTATTTTGTCACAGCTATGAAAATCTGCGACAGAAATATAATCAGGAATGCCAAAACCATCTAACATAAAGCTTAATGATTAAAAATTATTTTTTGTGGACCAGAAGTGTTGCCTAGTGGTAGAGTGCTTGCCTAGCATTCATGAAGCCCTGGGTTTGATTCCTTGGTACTACATACATAGAAAAAGCCAAAAGTGGTGCTGTGGCTCAAGGGTAGTGCACAAGCCTTGAGAAAGCTCAGGGACATAGGCCATTATTTATTATTTTTGTAAGCCATTTCTGCTTTTTTTCTAACTTAGAGACCTTATTTTCACTTGGTTTTCTTATTTACATCTGGTACTTTACTCCTTGAGCTACACTTCCAGCATGACTTTCACTGGAAAATTGATATGAAATCTTGGCTTCAAATTGTGACCTTCCAGGTCTCCAGCTCCACCTGACTAACTATGACTATAGAGGGGAGCCACTAGAGATCCAGCATTGTAGACCTTCATAGAAAAGCTGAAAGGAAGAATTTTGTCCTAGGACCATCGAGAGAGAACAGGACTAAGAAACCAGCTGCAGGAGAGATACAAGGCTGATCTGTCATCAACAACAGAGTAATTGCTCTCTTGCTTCTACTTCCAAAAGTACAAATTCAGTCAAGAAAAGAGAGAGGACAGTTGGCTGCCTGCTCTTTCAGACTATACTTTAAGCTCGTACTTCAACCTCATTCCTTTTCCCTGGACATATTATTAAATACAAAACCAACCCTACCTTCTGTCTGCTCCAGTTACTTCACTATGTCTTCCTATGCCCTGAATGAACTTCTTCATTCAACCTCCTACTCTTGTCTCATCCAAACATTGTTTAAATCAGAACTGATAACAGGGATCAATATACCTCTGAGTTTTGTTTGGCTTTACCTGAAAATCTGAGTCTTCCCTGAGGACAAGCCTCTGTAGTAGGAGCCAAGACATTATTCCATATCTAAAATGCATAGAAGCAAAGGGAAAAGAATCTTACCCAGCTCATTTTCTAGCACTGTATTCAAAGTTACTCCTTTACCTATCTGTAGACTTCCATTGCATATACACCATCTGACTCTACACAATGTCTAGTG
The DNA here is from genome assembly GCF_031878675.1 of Megascapheus bottae. Lineage (NCBI taxonomy): Eukaryota > Metazoa > Chordata > Mammalia > Rodentia > Geomyidae > Megascapheus > Megascapheus bottae. The sequence continues at coordinate 25,823,637 of NC_143520.1, forward strand.
CTTTTCCATTTATAAAGCAACGTGATGCCAGACTTATAGTCCTCCTCCCTACAGTGCTGTCATAAACCCAAGTGTTCCAATGTTCATATGGATAACGAAGCCGATACAATAGAATTTCTCTCTTTGGACCACATCATCTCTAATGACCCTCAGTTCCACTCCATTGGCTTCATTATTTAACATGGTCCCCCAGACTGTCCAAATGTGAATTAGCAAAAAATAAAATTGACAATTTAGCTGTCCCCTCACTTATCCCATCTCATATCCTTGTGTAATACTCTTGAATAATTATATTTATTTTTGTTAGTCATGGGGCTTGAAAACTAGGCCTGGATGCTGTCCCTGAGTTCCTCAGCTCAAGGTTACCACCCTATCCCATGGCCTGGGCATTGTCCCTGAGCTCCATTTTGAAAATACTAAGAAAACTGTCTACAAAAGTCAAATATTTACCCCATTTAAAGTTGAAGTCCAAGGAATCCTTTTCAGATAATTGTATGCCTCAAGTCCTGAAACACATCTGCAATTACCAAAAGTGTATTTACATGATTCTGAAGACATCACCTGCCTTCTTTATCCCATCTCAGAATGTGATTACATACATTTAGAAAGAGTAGGAAGTGCATATTTATTGCTAAATAAAATTCAGCTGTTGCACATAATATATATATATTGCATTCATAAACTGCTTTGTTAAATGGCAACTTCTTTGTACAACTACTTAAATATAATTTAAAAAAACAAGAAGAGGCCAGGCGCAGAGGATTACACCTGTAATCCTAGCTACTCAGGGGCTGAGATCTGAGGATCAAGGTTCAAAGCCAATCCAGGCACAAAAGGACCTGAGACTCATCTCCAATTAACCTCTAGAAAACAGGAAATGGGCCTTAGCTCAAGGGTAGGGCTGTAGCCTGAGCCTAAGAGCTCAGGGACAGCACCCAGGCTAAGTTCAAGTCCAATGACCCACAAAAAAAGAAAAAAAAATTTAAATGCTAATGCTAATGACAAGCCTTTATTGTGAGCACCCCTTTTCATGGTCATTTTCCCTTTGAATATACTCAAGTGAGTGGCTGGAGTGATCATTACTTTCTGGTAACTGTTAGATCTTTCCTAGGCCCTGGGTACCTTGAGCAAAAGATTGTTAGCCAACTAGCCACACTGCCCTCTGGCCAGCACTGGCTGCTTTGATAGATCCATAGATAAGGTGAGGAAGCTACTCAGCTAGCAGAACTGTTTGCTGCCAGAGCACAACTCCTATTCCTGAAGGGACTGTACCAGCCAGGAGTATTTTAGCAGTGTATGTCTGATTTAGTTTTTGCCATGCATCTTCTGTGAATTCTAGATGGGAGACACTGCACCTAGTGTATACACCTAGTGTATATAGAGAAAAGGAGAGCACTTTGTCTGGTGACCCAACAGAAGGCCAGTCTTTGGTTTGTGTGAAGGGACTCTCATGACTGGTGACATGAGGATCTAGGCTGTGGTTAGTGCAGACATAGTAAAGAGACAGGACAGTGGTAGAATAGGTCAGCACAGTGATAGAACAGGCAGCAGAGGCAGCAGAGGAAGTCGCTCCCCCAGCAGCAGGTGCTGGAGCAGGAACAGGAACCACACAGATGACAGTGGCCAGGATTATAAAGGAATGGAAACAATGAAGGGTGGAAGAAGTAGAGAGAACAGACAGCTGAAGTTGAAGAAAAATAGAAAGTAAAATCCATGGAAGAAAAACTGTGGGCTCTATTTGTGAAAAACAAAAACAAAACTCCTGAAAGCGTCAATACTCATTAGTACTGTGGAAGACTGAGGATCACAACATGCGGGCGGGGCTCAAAAACAGCACCACTGTTGTCAAGGACTAGAAATCTTGATGTCCAAAGACTGTAACACTTGTGAATATAGAGCAGAGGCTCCCACACCCTGGGCCTGACCAAGAGCTATAACATTAGAGAATGCTGCCCAATGCTGTTCATTGCCACTGCCAGCCAAGGTTTACAAAATCTACTAAGGGACAGGAAGAACTTCTCACTTACCCATAAGTCCTATCTGGGTAAAGAAATTGAATCCTAGCCGGGCACGGTAGCTCATGCCTATAATCCTAGATACTCAGGAGGCTGCAAGCTGAGGATCTGGGTTCAAAGTCAGCCAGGCACTAGAAAGTCTGTAAGAATCTTATCTCTAAGTAATCACCAGAAAACTAGAAGTGTCACTGTGGCTCAAGGGGTAGGGCAGTAGCCTTGAGCTGAAGAGCTCAGGGACAACACCCAAGCCATGGTATAGGGTAGTAGCCTTGAAGTGAAGAGCTCAGGAACAGCATCCTGGCCCAGAGTTCAAGTCCCATGACTTGGAAAAAAGAAAAGAAATAGAATCCTATCCAGCTGACTGGTAACAGTTTGAAAAAGAGGGAAACACGGTCCAACTTGGGCTATTGGCAAAGATAAGCAATTTACACAGAACTGAAAGGACATTAATGTATTATAAAATCAGGAAGACAGGAGTATAAAAGAACAAAAAAAAAAGACCAGCAAGAAGGAAGTGTACCAGAAAACCCATTGACCCCCAGCTAAGATAACCCTGGAATGATGAAGTAAGCTAGTAGAAAAAAATAGAAAAAAGAAAAACTTCAGAATTATGCATATTGGCCAAAGGTATGTACAATGTTTGCAGTGGTAAAAAGACCATACAAACTTCTAAATTTATAAAATTGTTGCTTTCAGATGAGGAATATTTTATAATAGCAACTTGTTTCTTTTATGGTTATTCTCTGTAAAGTGTATTAAAAAATCAGTTAAAGAAGTGAGTGTTTGTATTGTCCTGGAAAAATCCACAACTAAGAATTCACTTCTAAATGTTGGCCATGCTGTTTCCTAGCTTCAGCAAGCACAGTTGGCACGAGGATAGTCCTGTGAGATCCTCTTAACCAACTACCATGCCCACTCTCCAAAGTGCACATGTTTCTGATAATTGTACATTTCATAAAACTTGTGTTCCCTTTGGGTTTATTTTTGGACTATAGATCCAGAGTTGTTGAGGCATTTAACACCTTTCTCAATCCATGTTGCCTAGAACTGTCCAGTTGTTTTTTACCTGGTACAATAAACGGTAAGCTATGCTGCAAATATCAGAGCCCTGGGAGGGATCAGGCTGAGGCTGAGATTTTTGTGCCCCCATTTTTCCTGTGTTCTCTTGGGAAACTGCGGGGATCATAACCAAATTCTCAATGCAAAGCCAAGAGTCTTGAACATTCTAAGTAAGTCGTCTATCATTGAGGCACATTCCAAGCCCAAGATGTTTGTATTTGGTTAATCAAATTATTTCTTTTCATTTTATTAATCAAATTAATTTAATGAGTTACTTTTACCGTGTTTAAACAACTCATCAAATGAGAAAAATATTACTGAAGATTTAAGATTATAACAAAGAGCTAATGTTTCCACAAATCACCACACTAAATGATTCCTAAAATAAGTACATCTTGAATAAGAGCTAAATGTATGAAGTATTTTAATACCTTTTGTAGCCTTAAAACTGCTTTGCAAGTTAAAGATAAAAATAAGGGCCAAAAGTTTGGCCTAGTGGTAGAATGCAGGAAGTCCTAGGTTTAATTCCTTGGTACCACATACACAAAAAAATCCAGAAGTGGTGCTGTGACTTAAGTGATAGAACACTGGCGTTGAGAAAGCTCAAGGACAGTACACAATCTCTGTGTTCAAGTCCCAGGACTGGCTAAAAATAAATAAATAAAATAAAACTGAGATAAGATAAAAGATGTAAAATGTTTTATAAATATTAACAAGTGTATGTTTATTACAAGTTTGTACAGATAAAGGCTTCACAATATTATCTGATTGTATTTCAAAGTGCATTTGTGTTGTAGCGGTTTTCAGAATACATTTCCCCATTGATCTGTTACTGGTTTCTAACTTAACTGAAGAAACTATAATTACTTGCTTAAATCATAGGCATGGAAACTATAAAAACAGATTGCTCCTTGATAAAGCAAGCAAACAAAACCCCATAGCAATGATAGCAATTCCACTTTCTGGTGTGCTAAGGCCACAACTTGTTCCTATGAGCTCCTATCCTTCTAGGATAAAGCAAGCTGAAGCACTCATCGAGTTCCTTCATCCACCTTCAACAACATCATCTTGCACTCTAGCCTTAGACATACCCTTTCCAGCTAAGACTCTTGTGTTTTAATTGAACTTCCATTATTCCAGCAGTAGCTCATCAATCCACCAATGCATATGGAAAAAGGAATTCACTGACACCCTAATTTTGCATTGTCTTTTCAGGGAGTGGTAGGTACCATTCACAACTTTTTAATCATGAAATGAGAAGCCTATATGTAGACTAGCTGTATCCAAAATTCTAATAGGTAGTAGGGAACATTTCCCTAGTAATTTTATAGTGTTCACTATCTTTCAATACAAGCTGCATTAATTGTATAAAAATATGATTATTTTGTTCAGTATTTTGAACGAATATACTTTCAGCATGCGGTTTTATGTATCACAGATTATAAGGATACTGAATATTAATTCAGGGATAGAAGAAATGCATAGATTATACGGTCCTCAATCTCAGAATTTCCCAACTTGCTGGGAATTTCTCATCTTCTTAATGCTCACAGGTAAACATTTTAATATGCATCTTAGTGCATCCTCCTGGAATATTTATTTGTTCTAGGTTTAAATGCAGGGCCAATATTTTCTTTCAACTTTCAAAGTACCTAGCAGATAGTGAGAACAGTAAGAGCCAGAAAAGTTTTTTAGAAGAACATGAAAGGTGTGGATCATTTCACCAAAACAAAGTGCAATGTTCTGAGGATATAATTTCATCTGAAATTGTTTTTTTATTTGCCAGTCCTGGCTTGTATTTAGAGCCTGAGCATTGTCCTTGGCATTCTTAAGACTAGAGCTCTAACACTTGAGCCACAGTATCATTTCCAGCTTTTTTTTTTCTATGTATGTGGTATCCAGGAATCAAACCCAGGTCTTGTGCATGCTAGGCAAGCACTCTACCACTAGGCCAGCTCCCAGCCCAATCTGAGCCTTATTTTAAAAGCTGAATTTAATATGAAACAATAAAGTGCAGATCCAAAACAAAAACAGAGATGAGTCCAATGTATGGAACTCAAGAAATTTTATTCCTGTAATTGGTACAGATGTCAGGGTTTATAAGACTCCTTAAGATGTACTTTGTATTAATTCAAATTATTGAAATTTTAATATCTTCCTCTAAGAAAATATGCCAACTTCTATGTTCATACATTCTTGTCACCTCTGCATATCCTTTCTCAACTGAATTTCTCTTCTCTACTCTGAACCACATAGTGCTTACTTGATTTCAATATTAGCATGAATCTAGATGTGGAAAACAACCATTTTTTCTTCATTTCTATTCAATTATTATTTATGAAATATAATTACCATGAACTCCAGGAGAGGGAAATGAGCTTTATCCTTGTGGATATTGTTTTTAATGTAGTATATGAAGATATTTCTTTATTTCTTTTCCTTTTTATTTTTCTCTTTTTCTTTCCTTATGGTTTATCCTCTCTTGTTGTGGCATCTGACTTTGGTACCTGGTATATTGTATACACATTTATTTGTTTATTTGAATTAGGGAAGGGGAGGGAAAAATCAAGACGATGAGGCAAGGACAAAGGAGGAATCAGAGAAAATGTTGGAGAAAATATTAGAAATGAACTTTACAACTTGGGAGGGTGGGAGAGGGAAAGTGGGATAAAACATAGGCAACAATGTTCAAGAAGTAATGTACTCACTACCTAATGAATGTTACTGTGACCCCTCTATACATCACTCTGATAATAAATAAATAAAGTTAATATACATATATAATTACTTGTGAGAAAAATATTTTTGAAGGAAGGTAAGGCTCAGAGGAAACATTATCGTCTTACATCACTTAAATAACCCTGTTAGATAGGCAGCACTGTTTTCTCCACATTTATTAAATATGAAATATTGCATATTCATATAAATATTCTACCACTGAAAATGTACAAATTAAAAGCATTAGTTTATACTCAATATCTCAATCATTTCTTTTTTCACTTCCCCCTAAAGCATTATATTACTCTGGTACACACTATTTATCACCAACTCCAAAGCTATTCTTCACCTCTGTGAAAACTCCATTCTGGCTCAGGGCAGCAATCTTATCAACCCTAGGGTGAAATCATCCAACCACTCCTGTCCATCTCTTTTCATCAGACACTCTTTCAAGGCATTCCTTCCGGACAATGATGACTGTGCAACATAGCTCAAAATGACAGTCACGGATTCAGGAAGTAGGCAAAAAGTAGGGGACATTAGCACTTGGGGAAGTTCACATATCCCATTCCTAAAACATTTACACACACACACACACACATACACACACGGCACACCAATTTTGGTCACATGTCCCCATCTTCTCCAAAGTTCACAGTGTTCATGATCTTTTTCTTGCACTCTCTTGTACACATACTCTGGATCCAACTCTGGCTCTAACTCTGGCCCATATTTGCACATCATTTGCTTTCTTGCACATACTCTCCCACTTGCTCTGTTATGTACTAAACTCCTGCTCTCAAATTTTAAAAAAAATGATATGATTTTCTCACATACAGGCACAGAAGGCATCCCTGGCTTCCTAGGTTCATGCAAATATTTTGTGAGATGAGTTGAAATGGAAGTAAAAGAAATGGTGAGGGAAACACTGTCTCTGAAGCTATGCATGGGGCTAAAATCACACACAGTTGTGTCACCCTGCAGTACAGTCTTGCCAAACACAGAAGAATTCTGGAAAAGCCTATGTCATGTCATGAACATCATACAATTACGAAGCTGAAAGAGGTGAAGATGATCAGCCTTCTCTTTCCATAAATGAAAGGCCTGACACACAGTAGAGTTAAGTGAATTCTCTTGATTTAAGGGGCTAGTGCAATGACCTACTGTGGAAGATAGTTTTAGGAAACTGGTTAGTGTGATTATTAAAGCTTAGTGAACAATGCAGTGGCCAGTGGAATCAGCCAGTCTGTATCCCAGTCCTGACACCCATTATCCACATCCCAGAGGAAAATCACATCTCTAAACCTGTTTGTTTGCCCCTACATTGAATCAGAAGAGTGTTTACACGTTTGCAAAGAAAAAAGTTGAAAATCCATAGAATTTCCTTAGTCTTTCTCTATATTTACCAGGGCTCAAATATTTACAATATCACCTGACAAAATTCCATCTACAGTCAAGATGTTGCTTTCAGTTATATTACTCTCAATTTAATACAATAAGGAAACTAAGAAGAACATGCTTTCTCTCTCTAAAATTTCCATTCCCAGATACTGTGGAAACTAATGAAGCTTATTTTACCAGGGAAACAGAAATCACTCTTTTGAGTGCAGGGAGTGAGAGCAGCAAGAATTGGTTCAGGTTAAAGCGTTACGTATATCAATCTATAGCGAAAGATTCCTAAATCTTCTAAGCATGATCACATGACTGTACCTTCCCCAAGACAGATGCAGTAATGATTCAGATGGCCTCACTGATCCATATAACAAGACACTAAACATCACATTGAACCTGAAGACTCTACAGAAGGAAATCAATATTGAGGATAAGAACCAAACAAAATAAAATTATTGACTGGGAAATAAAAATAAAGGATATTGTAGCTTAACAATTGTAAATCATTAAAGAAAAGTTTTAGTAATACAATCTCTAAATTTTGAATTAACTAGCCACATGTTTTAGGTAGGATATGTTTTACAGTGCAATAAGTATCTTGTCATTTTCATCTATTCAATGTGAGAATCATCCAAGCATACCTTTGAAGATTACAATTTATGTTATAGATGAGGTAAAAGGGCTTTTCTTAAATGCTTTATGATTTTCCCACTGGAACTCAGTGGTACCTATGTGTTCGCAATATTTGTGAGGTACAAATAACCAAGTTGCCCTTGCCCTCAGCACACAATTGCCTGAGGTCAGGACTGGGACTCAGTCTCAAGTGCTATGTAGAACGATGGAAGGCTCTGTCAGTCATGACACGTACTCTATGTATGTCTTTAATAGTACTCAGGGATTTCCCTATCAAAGTCCTTCATGTGAACATTTTTATTCTCCTCCTCAGCTTCCAGCATGTATTTTCTGTTGTTTATATAATTCTCTGTAAATTGGAGGACGCACCTGTGTTGATACAAATACAACTTGGAGAGGGGAGGGAGAATGCTGATGAAGACCACATGAAGAGAAAACACTTGTCAGCATCTCATAAAAGGTGGGTGATGAGAGAGGGGGGCCACCCTGTGGAATTCCAGTGTTAATAGTTCCCTGACTGCTTTGAGTAGTATGAGAGGGACTAGCCAATAAAATCTAGAGCTTCAACTACTTATACTTACACCTACATGGCAAAGGATAGTGTAACAATGACTAGAATCACAGCAGCCTTACCAAGACAAAAGCAAGTTAGTGCCTGGTGTCCACCTGGTGGACTGTTCAGTACTGTGTGAAATTACATTCAGTGGCTTCCACTCACCATGTACATTAGGAAATAATCTCATTTCATATGTATTGAAATACATGAGATGGAGGCTCACAAAAAAAGAATTTATAGATAGAAAACAAAAGAGGGAAATTAGCTATGCTCCCTACATGCCATATAACATAGTGATGGGGCGAACACATGCTCTCAAGGAAGTCTTTGCATAAAAGCTTTCCACTAGCTAGCTCTTAACATAAATCAGTCTAAAGACATAATCAATATGATCTCAACCTGTAATTGTTACTTGCCAAAAGGGGAAGGAAGGACTTAGGATGCAGATCAATTTACTTCTTTGCTTTCCTTTCTCTGTAGGCTCTTTTGGACACATTGTCAAAACAGATAAGCATCCATTTTTATCTGCCTTCATCTTACATGTCGTGAATGCTTAACACAGCTCAAAATGACAACAGACACACTAAGTTACTGGACCTCAGAAGAGAATCCCTGTGCCACTGCTGTAGGATCAGACACAGAAAATGCTGCAGAGAGAAAGATTATTCTCACCTTACAAAGATGCAGATGGTGACAGGCAGATGGCGGGACCAGAAGGAACTGTGTGATTCTGTCTAATCAACAGAATCAGGAAAACACAAGAATTTCTTTTGCTGATGAAAATAGAACTATTCTCTCTCTGAAAGTGATTTAAGGTAGACCGCAATAAAAACTTGCAGGTGAACTCCTGTGCATTGCTCCATGATTAAAATAAATACAGGCCTATTAAAAGCAATAAAGAATATCCCACCTCCACCAGTCTATGAATTTGCTTTTGCTTTTTTGTGTGTGTGAAAATGCATATATTCATTCCTGCCTCAATAACAAATTATCTGGGATAGAGAAATTTATTTAGAGCAGACATTAATTTTTCACATTTCTGGAAGGTGAGAAACATAAGATGAAGGCACTGGTAGGATTGGCCAGAAAGAGCTGCTGACTACTTCCAAGATGGTGCCTTGGCACTGCATTACCAAGAGCAGAAGAACACTGGGCCTCAAAAGGGAGAAATTTTTGCTATTCTCCATAGCCAAACTACACTCTACAATGGAGGAACAGATCAAGAAAATCTATTATATATAAAATAAAAAGAAAATATAATATATACAATGGAATTATACACACTATTTTCAGGGAACTGGATGAACTTGGAAAAAATAGGTTGAATGAAGTAAGTCAAATTCAGAGAGATAGGGCTGGGAATCTGACTTAGTGGTAGAGTGCTTGCCTAGCATGCACAAAGCCCTGAGTTTTATTCCTTAGTACCACATAAACAGAAAAAGTCAGAAGTGGTACTGTGGCTCAAGTAGTAGAGTGCTAGCTTTGAGCAAAAGAAGCTCAGGCCCTGAGTTCAAGTCCCAGGACTGGCAAAAAAAAGGTATTTTTTTTAATTCAGAGAGACAAAAGGCACCTGTTTTCTCTCCTATGTAGTAATTAGAACTAAGTTACACATTTATTAAAACCATATACAGGATCATATGCATAAGCACATAAACATAGTGACCAGAAAGAATTGCAATGTTATATAGCTCCTTCAAACAACTAACTTACAGTTTAACTAAATAAATGCCAAAATGGTGAAACGTGTTGTCAGGGGAGAGTAAGTCATAAGGGGAAGATAGGTAAATGAATGGAGGAAGGAAAGGTGAGCAAATGCAGGGAGAATGAAGGAAGCAGTAACATTGGTTAAGGTGAATTTTAGTCATAAACTGACATGCTGAGTTGAAACTTCCTTTCAAAACCTATTTCTGGATAATAAAAAAAAATGTATAGTAAAAAGGACTAAATTTCTTCCATCAAAACTTTCTATAAGGTTCTATTTAATTCCACTTACAAGATCAAAGCCATCATAAATTAATTACTTCCACAAAGCCCCATCACCTCATACTGTGACAGCAGGCAAAGGATTTTAACAAGAAATTTGGGAGGGCACAAACTCAAACCATAGCAGAATGTTTCCAGACACACAACCCTAACTTGAGGATTCATCCTTCTATTTCCTAACCCAAACTCAAATTGAACTATATTGCCTATTCATCCCTCCCTGATTTAATGGGAAGAAATGCACACATGGAAATGTAGACCAATCAGATAGCCCTGCCTAGCCCATGAATTTTTCAAATTCTCAAAATGAAATTGCCTTAACCTTCAATTTAATGATTTTATTTTATTTTATTCAACTAACAAGCATTTCTTGAGCTCTTGCTAGTGTTTCTGGCAATGAGAAGATTCAGCAGACCCTATGACAAATAAGAGTTTGACTCCCACTCCGAAGACCACACTATCGTAATACTCATACATCTAAAATGATTCCTCTAAGGTACCACTCTGCTCCTACAGCACTGCCCAGCCCTTACCTAGAAGTCTCTCCATAGCACATAGCACTAAGTAGCTCATTTCTGATCATTATAAGTGAACTACTTAGCATACTTTCTCCCATCTTGCCTTCTTTTCTTTACATATTTTTATTGTAATTAATAGAAGGGTTACATTATATTCACTAGATAGAAGGTGTATTACTACACTTACATTGATACCCTTTCTCATGTCTGGGTCCCCATTTCCTTCCCCCCACCCCTGAACCTCATCTTGCTTTCCTCCCTTCCCTATCCAACTTCAAATAACCAAATACCAATATATACAGTATATCAGATAACCAAATGAAATACTGTAACAATATCAGATAACAAAGGGACAGCAGAAGAGATGAGAGATAACACAGTACATTAAGGACAGCAGTCACTTATTATGTGGCTTTTGTTTCTATATCCTGAAGGTCCTTTCATTTAGCGTCATTCTAATTGGCCTTATGTATCTAGGTTTTGTTGTATTGTAAATCTCTGCTAGGAGAGCCCAAGGTTTCTACTGATGACAAATGAGGGAAACCATTGAGCCTATGTTCATTTGACTCTGGCTTACTTCACTTAATATGATTTTTTTCTAAGTCTTTCAATTTCCTAACAAGTGGGGCAATGTTGTTCTTTCTGACAGCAGCATAGAATTCCATTGTATATAAATACCACATCTTGGGGGCCGGGAGTTTGGCCTAGAGGTTAAAGTGCTTGCCTAGCATGCATGAAGACCCGGGTTCGATTCCTTGGCACCACATACATAGAAAAAAAAAGCCGGAAGTGGTGCTGAGGCTCAAGTGGTAGAGCTCTAGCCTTGAGAAAGTCCAAGGACAGTGCTCAGGCCCTGAGCTCAAGCCCAGGACTGGCAAAAAAAAAAAACAAATACCACATCTTGTTGATCCATTCATCAACTGATGGGCATCTGGGCAGAGCTTCTGTATGGCAAAGGACATAGCTAGCAAATTAACTAGAAAGCCTACAGAATGGGAGAAGTCTTCACTAACCATACAACAGACAAAGGCCTCATATCTAAAACAGTTCAACAGCTCAAAATATTGAATCACTCCAAAACTAATCTCCAAGGAAACAACCAGTCCATTAAAAGATGGGCCAAAGACTTAAAGAGAGTCTTCTCTGAAGAAGAAATAAGAATGGACTATAGATACATGAAGAATGCTCGACACCTCTGGCCATAAAAGAAATGCAAATCAAAACAACTCTAAGATCCCACCTCACTCCAGTTAGAATGGCCATGATCAAGAAATCTAATAACAGATGCTGGAGGGGATGTGGCCAGGAGGGATCACTACTACACTACTGGTGGGAATGCAAACTTTTTCAGCCACTACAGCAAGCAGTATCGCAGTTCCTCAAAAGACTAAACATAGAGCTCCCCTATGACCCAGCAATTCTACTACTTGGCATTTACCTACTCATCCAGAAACAAGGACATACTAAATCCACTAGCACAACAATGTTCATTGCAGCACTATTTACCATCCTGCCTTCTTAATCACCTCTCTTTACTACCATTCTTACACGTCTTTCCTACTTCAACCAGTAAATGTGAAATAAGTTCTGGCTATGACCTTGCTTTTCTCAAGGACAGTTTTTTTTTAATCGAAAATCTGGCATGGTTGTAGTTTGGGTTTGTATTCAACATCTCCTTCCTACTTCAATTTATTCTTAGGACATTTATACAGTAATGAGGGATTTATTGCCTCAAGGGTTGGAGACTTAAGTCAAGTTGTAGGACACCTTGCCTTGCCACCCCAATTCCTTGAGTTGTTTCCAATATCACCAAAAAATAATATGTTCCAAAGTCAAAGAATTGTCTGTTCATTAACTCTAACACCATTTTTCTGTTGTTTCTGTCAGCTAGCAGTAGCCCTATGGCATGTGATACCTAGGCAAACATTTGTTTTGAGGCACTCTGTCAATAAAGTGATTGTATTGAATATATTATAAAATTCATGGGTCCTTGTGAGACCTGAATATTTATTGACAAGTGTTTAGAAAATAACTAGGTAAATATTCATGTATAATAAGTATACAAGAAGATGTTATGACATTCAAATGAATGATATTTTCTCCAGATCCAAGAATCATACTTGAGAATGAATCATTAGGAATGACAATTGTTTGAGGAGAGAGGTTTACTCAATTTGTACATATATCAAAACATCCCATGGTATACTGTAATCATGTACTGCTTTATATATTAGATAAAACAGTCTCGAGACAATTAAAACACAATGCCCTAAAGCTTACAGAATTCAGTTGAAAACCTTTCCTGGGTAAGTCAGCCTTACATGGCTACAGCTGTAATCCCAGCTACTTAGAAGGTAGAACTCAAAAGTATAAGTAACCGAGACCCCGTGGCATCCAATAAGCTTCCCATGGTGGTGTGAACCTGAGCTCTCAAAGATGGGTAAAATCATTCTTATCATCGGAAAATGTCCTAATATAATCATAACTTGATTATATAGCTTGATATTCAAGATGCTCTCATTCCAATGTAACCAAATATATGAGAAGTGATCAACCACCTCTCTGACATCTAATTTAGAGCATATTTATTTATATACAAGATATAAAAGATCCAGTGTGTCTTCTAATGCTCTGGCCTTTGAAAGATTTTTTTAAAGCACCACCATGACTTTCATATCCAAGTAAACTACCAAGTTCATTTTATACTTGAGATTTTATAGACATAACTTGTAATGTTCCCAATATTCTTAGTATATAATGTAAAGTTCTCATTCTCTGGAGGAGTCAGTTGAAGCTCCATGAAGATTACATAAACTGTCTTAACATACAAATAATAAGTGATGGAGTCAATATTAAAACCAAAGGTTGCCTGCCAGAGTCTAAGAAATATGAAGAAAATATATGATTGGTTTAATCTCCTAGGGATACGATTTTCTTTTTCTTTTCATTTCTTCAGCTGGCCTTACTCTTCCTCAATCCTCCTAAGGTGTTATCCAGACCTAGCAGTCTAGAGGAAGAAAAAGTCTCAATTATAAAAGTCACCTTTGCACAGCATTTTAACCGGTATATATTAATCATACAAAGAGGTTCTATTATGGTATTTTTGTATGTATATATAATGTGTTTTAGCAAATTCTTCTCTTTTTCTAAAGCCCTCTTTCTCCTCTTTTAAAATGATATTAAAGGGTTTTATTATTCTTCATTTATTATGCATATAAAGTATTTTGATCACATACATCCTCACCCCCACCCCCATCATCCTCTCTTTTCATCCTCCCTTAATATTTAGCTCTTATAAAACCATATTTCCAGCAAGGTGAAATAACTTTAACTGTAATCTTAGATACTTGGGAGAGAGCAGGAGGACTATGAGTTCAATAACAGCCACTCAAGGTTAGTGTGACACTATTATGAGGCATGGCACACATGGTAGAAACTTTGCCTAACATGCACAAGGCACTGGGTTCAGTTCCCAGTACCACAAAAATAATAAACAAACAAGTGAATAAATGTAATTCCTCAACTTCTGGTCACTGATGACTGTTCTCACCTGCACCAGAAATCTCAACTCATGACCTGCTCTCCTGCCATGTCATCATAGCTTCTTCTTGGATCTTACTGTTGCTCTTAGGGCTCACTAAATTTCAAGTGGTCTACCAGTAAGCCCTTGGATGAGAGGTCATGTTGTCATAACTTCCATGTTCTCTGAGATACTTCCCACCAAAATGCCATACTAAACTTTCTGTTTCCCTTTGTCAGGAAACTATCCATTCTCACTATATGAAAAACAGAAGAAACTTAGAGGAGCTGTTCCAATGCTCTGCCTCTGCCTACAGCCATTTTACACTGGTGCTATCTTACCAGCATGAGATAATTTTCTGTATATTTCAATGGTAGCTCAAATATCAAATAAACATGGAGGCAAAAAAGGTGCAGATTTCCATTTCCTGTTTGCTCTGTTTAGGACCTTCAATAAGCCTCACCTCTGCCTCACTTCCTGCATGAAACCTCTCATGGCATACTTTCTTCCCTGGGAAGACTAGTTCTCAATGGCATTAAGCTCATCCTTTCTATATTATTGAAATAATCTTATAATTTAGATGGTCACTTCTTCTTGATAAGTTAGCAGATAATTATCAATTAAAATCCCTTCAGCTGTAATTGACAGAAAATACTCCATTTGCCTTACAGATAATGCTTTAAAGAAAGCATATGATTTTTACCAAGACAGGGCCTTTCTGAATTTACCAATTCAGAGATCAATTATGTGCTAAGTGTTTCTTTACATTTTCCAGCCCTGCTATCCTCAGCCAGTTAACAGCATATGACAGCAGCAACTATTGCAGATGTCACTTACAGGTGCAATAACCAAACAACAGAAGATCAGTATTCTTTTCTCTGTTGAGTCTTCTGTAACCATTTGGTTTGGGGATTGTATTGTTGTTTGCTTGGTTTTGCTTTGTAAACCTTCATTTTGTGAGATGTAATATGCACCAAAAATACATAAGAGTGTCTGTTGTCTCACATTCTTGTCATTTCTCAAGTTGTCCCTTATTCTAGTAAGTACCTCAGTGTGGTTTACTTTTGCATTTCTGAATAATTATTTAATATCAATTAGATTAAAACAGAGCTACAGAAGTAATTAATTTTTGTGTACCATTTTACTAGATCATGTGCCTTTAAACTAAGTCACACTAACAATCAAGTATCAAGGAATACATCAGTTCACTCCCAAAACAACATTCCAATGTTCTAATGGCTGTGTATGTGTGTGTATGTGTGTGTGCACACGTGCGCCAGTACTGGGCCAAAAGTCAGCTGTGTTGTTCAAATCTAGCATTCTATCATTTGAGCTACAGCTCCATTTTTGCCCTTTTTTTCTTTTCAGTTGGAAGTAATAAGCAGTCTCACAGAATTTGCTACCCAGGCTAGCTTCAAACCAGGGCCCTCAGATCTCAGCCTCCTGAGTAGCTAGAATTACAGGTGTGAGCCATTGGTGCCATCCCAATGGTTTTCATAGCAAGGCAAAACTGGATTCAAAGCATTTACAATATCTCACTTCTCAGAAGCCCATCATGTCCTCAGGCTTCAACATACCTCTGACAAGGGGAAGGAGACCAACACCCATGATTCAGAGCAGCCATGATTCAGCCCTGATCTGGAAATGGAATATAAGTTCTGAAAGACACATGGCCCAAGGCCCACCCATGGAAGGAAAAGGAAAGTTATTGATTACTGAGTGAGAAAACAAAAGTGTAATCTAAAAATTCATATAAAAACTGATTCTATCTCTTGATATATTCTAGTCTTAATAAACATTTTCTCTAACTAAAGCCTTATTTTGTTCATCAAAAGCTAAATGACGGCTATATTAAACAAATGGATTAATCAGACTAGTCAGAAGATCATATGCATGGAAATACAAAAAAGAAACACATTTCAAAAACAATTTATCCTCTGAATTAAAATTAGTCTGCCACCAGAATGTTATTAGTTATAGTCTGAATTTCAAATGCAGAGATATTTGTTAGATAATGTTGACTTCATTTGTTTCAATTGGCTAATGGCCAATATGTATTTGAAAGTCAGTAAGTCTACTTTAGTCATCTAATGTATCATTTGGCTACAAACAGTATTATTTGGCCTGCAATGATTTTTTCCTATGTGACACATTGGTTCTTATCCAGATGTTTAAATCAAGTATAAATTTTGCTATGTATTGTCAAAACTTGCCTATTCCAGATTATAGCTGTAGCGTATTTATGTAGCAAGTATTTTCATGCTTACTATAAGACAGTCAATGAAAGATGTGAATCTCTCAAGTTCAAGATTGAATGTTCCACATTACCCTGGTAATAGTGTATTTTGTTATCAGTAATGAAATCTTTTAAATCTGATAGACAATAAAAAAATTTAAATTTCAACAACATAGTCTTTCATTTAAGGAAAATTACTTTTGAATATATTCACATATTCCTGGGAGGTGGCAGAAAATCAGATAGGGGGAATGAGGATAAAAATGATCAAAAATACTTTGTGCAAATATGTGAAAATGGAACAAAGGAACTTGCTGAGACTCATTTGGGACAAGACAATGAAGAGCAGGAAGATGGACAGAAAAAGGCTACTCTGTTCAAGGTAGTACATTGTGTGTATAAATGGACATATTACAATTAAACCTCCTTGTACAACAAAAGGATGCAAGTAAATTTTAAATTTTAATGTAAAAATAGGACTAATAATAAACTCCATTGTGATGTATTTTAATGAGTGTTAATGGATAAAATAAACTTAGTCAAGGAAAAAACATTCACTTTTTACCTTAATAAAGTTTAATACATACACGTACACACACATGCACACATACACTGTTTATCTGTTTTCTCCATTTCAAAATAATGGGATAGAATCTAGGATGGAACCTAGGATAATCAAATCTTTCTACAAAATATTGGCTCTGTGTCATTTTTAAACATATTTCTAATAAATAGAAATATGTCTTCTATATATTTTTCTTCCAAATTAAGGAAGAAAGGAGGAAGGAAGGAAGGATATCTTCTGATATAGTAAGATATCAATCAAAAAATTTCATGTGTAGAAAAATATAGGATGGAAATGTTAAGAATAATTACTTTACATACTCTCTGTAAAACTAAAAAACAGTATCCTATTTTTAGTTTTAAAAATTAAAATAAAGTATCCTAACTTAGCCTTATTACAATGATGTGCTCTCCAAATAAATCCTCAAGATTTAAGATTTCAACCACAATTTTCCTTAAATCCCCAAAGTAAACTAAGTAAGACTTTATAAATGTGATTATCGTTGCAATTGCCCATACTAGCTAATTAAATTGACTTTACTTAAACACTAAAGTCGGTTGGTTGGAAATAAATGTGCTCTTCAAGCCTTAATTTTGGATACGGTATTTACATAAGTTCTTTTCTAGACATGAAACAGTGTTACTCACAAGCTGATGAGGTAAAAGACCAACTTTTCTCTTTCAAATTCCATTGTCCATATCAGCAGACAGCTGAATCATAAATACTGTGCATTTGACCCCTTGAGAAAGTAAAGACTCTTCCCTGAAAAGAAAAAGGAAACAATGCATTCACAGATTTGAACTTGGTCTCAAGCTGCCAGTATTATATCTTCTGAGTAGTTTAGACATAACCAGGCTTTAGTGCAGGGACAGTCACCCTGGTGGTTCTTTCTAAATCTCTCGTGAGATCACGACTGCATACCTGAGAGAAGGGTCCTGGATCAAGAGATAATCACTAGACCTACAGTCCTCCTACCTATCCCTATCATCATGCAAGACACTGGAGTCTAGCAACTCCACCTTTCAATAGATACCTGTTCTCCTGAATCCTACAGGTATGTCCTTTCCAGAAGCCAGCCATACTGCCAGTTCCATCATCTTATTTCAGACAAGCCTTTCCTTCCTATACTGTATTTACCAAATACCAACTGGAATCATACCGGTCCTAATCTCATCTGGATCCAACCTGGCTTTGAAATCACTTCATGCTATATATTAGAACATTTGCCTATTCCTAAACCCAAGCAGTTTTCTTCAATTTCCAGTTGTGTCCAATTTCCCATTAACCTAGAAGGAAATTTGATTATGCAATGCATGTAGACAGGGTTGCTAATGACACATGGGGATGGGACATATCAGAACACTTTGTTGATAGCCTTCTATATAAGTCACAACATGAGCTGGTGCAAAGGAAGCAAGTGGCTACCCAAAAGCAAAAACAACATGATTTCTTCTCCTTTCTGAGCATACGCCATTTTTTACAATGTGGTTTCAACTTTGTTGCTAGAGAGCAAACAGCTGGTGAGGGAACTATAACAAGAAAAGAGATTTAAGGAAAGCTGTGATTTTTCAATTCTTCTAACAAATGTGTGATATAGTTCATCTGGAATCACAGGAAAAGGACTGAAAAATGAATGAAAAGCAACTTCGCATGTATGTGTTCTCCCCTTCAGTGACATGGTCAGGAACCTTTCTGGTGTAAAGTTCATGTGACAATGGTGAATGTAGCTTAGACTTATTATGTTGGTGCTTTACACATATAGTTAATCTTCATAGCAATCAGAGGACAAAATGGATATGAGACACATAAGGGAACCAAGTTACTGACAAGTTAAGAAACTTACATAAGAGCACATAGCCAATCAAATGGCAGAGTAATCAATGCAGAATACTGACTGTGTGTGGCTTTCAGTTGCTAAAAGAGTAGACCTTAAACACAGTGTTTTTCACCTTGCATATATAATTTTTTCAATTATGCTTCAACAAGGAAAAGAATTAAAAATTGTAGTTTAAAATAAATGACAGAGTAAGAATTGGAAGCACAAGTCATTATGGTGAGAGTGATTTTAAGTCAGTAGACTTGACCCTTGACCCATTACTCTGGACTCCACACTCACGTTACCCTTTGAAATTTTCCTTCTTAAAAGGTGAGAAGAGGCACCTGGTTTGGTTCCATATCTTTGCTATGATAAATAGTACTTCAATGAACAAGCATGTCCTTGTTTCTGGACCATGGGTAAATGCCAATTAGTGGAATTACTGGGTCATAGGTTAGTTCTATGTTTAGTCTTTTGAGGAATCACCACACTGCTTTCCATAGTGGTTGAATGAGTTTACACTCCCTCCAACAGAGTAGTAATCATCCCTTCTGGCCACATGCCCCTCAGTAGATGATTGGATTATGAAGATGTGATATTAATACACAATGGAATTCTATGCTGGCATCAGAAAGAATTTCCCCATATGTGAGAAAATGGAAAGACTTGGAAAAAAATCATATTAAGTGAAGTAAGCCAGACCCAAAGGAACATAGGCTCAATGGTTTCTCTCATTTGTAATAATTAGTATACATCTAGGATTCTTCTAGCAGAGGATTACAACAGCTCAAACCTTAGATGCATAAGGCCATATAGGATGAGGCCAAATTAATGGACCTCCAGGACATGGAAACAAGAGCTGAATTATGAATGACTGTAGTTTTTAATGAACTGTGTTTTTTTCTTCTCTTGTGTTGACCTTTGGTTAATCTCATATTGTTACAATACCTGACTTTGTTACCTGGTATATATATATATATATATATATATATATATATATATATATATATATATATATGTGTGTGTGTGTGTGTGTGTGTGTGTGTGTGTTTATTTGTTAATTTGAAATAAGAAAGGATAAAATAAATGAGGGGAGGGGAGTTAGAATGGCCAGGATCAAGAAATCAAATAACAACAGATGCTGGAGGGGATATGGACAGAAGGGATCATTACTGCACTGTTGGTGGGAGTGAAAACTCATTCAACCACTATGGAAAGCAGTATGGCGGTTCCTCAAAAGATAAACATAGAGCTCCCCTATGATCCAGAAATTACACTCCTTGGCACTTACCCACTCATCCAGAAACAAGGACATACTAAATCCACTAGCACAACAATGTTTACTGCAGCACTATTTACCATAGCAAAGATATGGAACCAACACAGATGCCCTTCAGGTGATGAGTGGATCAACAAGATGTGGTATTTATACACAATGGAATTCTTTGCTGCTGTCAGAAAGAACAACAGCAGGAAATGGAAAGACTTAGAAAAAATCATATTAAGTGAAACAAGCCAGACTCAAAGGAACATAGGCTCAGTGGTTTCCCTCATTTGTCATAATCAGTAGAAACCTTGGGCTCTCCTAGCAGAGATTTACAATGGAACCAAACCTAGATACATAAGGCCATATAGAATGTCACTAAATGAAAGAACCTCCAGGATATATAAACAAAAGCCATATAATGAGTGATTGTTGTCCTTAATGTACTATGCTATTTCTCATCTCTTTTGCTGTCCCTTGACTATCTCATATTGTTACAATATTTCACCTTGTTATCTGATATATTGTATATATGCTTGATTGGTTATTTTAAATTGGATAGGGAAGGGGGAAAAAACCACATGAGCGGGGTGGGGGGGAGGGAATGGGGACCAAGACATGAGAAAGAGTATCAATGTAAGTGAAGTAATGCACCTTCTATCTAGTGAATATAATGTAACCCTTCAATTAATTACAATAAAAAATATATGAAAAATGAGGGGAGCTGTTAGGGAGAGGAAATTGGGGATAAAAACATGAGAAGGGATATCAATGTGTGAGAAATAATGCACCTTCTGACCAATATAACTGTAACCCCTTTATACATTAAAATAAAATAAAAATAAAAAATTCAAAAGGTGAGAAGAAACCACCAATTCATCCCACAGAAAGAGCTTTTTTTTCATATTTTCATTTTCTCTTTCTCTTCCTTTGGCTCTTACCTGAACTGAAAATAACTAAGAGATTTGAAATCACCCAGCTTCACACAGTAGAATACCATTGTGCCAGCCCGTATTTCACCAAAACATGTGGAAACAGAATGACACATAACAGTCATCAGAGGAAAACAATACAATAAGGAAATCCACATAAAGAGATTCTGCCACTTGGAAGACAAAATTTATACTATTCTACCTGACCCTGTGCTTCACAATTATTCCTTTTTAAGAGGAAAGCCCAGATTGGCTGTTGGTAACCTAAAATCTCAGTTTACAAAGACAAAAGCGTTGTTTTATTTTTCCCTCCCACTATTAGTCTAACATTGATCAGATACACTCTGGTGAAAAGAGGAAAGCAAAGGTGGTCAATTCTAATCTTGTTCCTGTTTTTCCTGTCTGCATTCCAAGGGTCAAAGTAAGTCTCAGAGTCACTCCTTAGTGCAAAGGGCAAGAAGTCCATTCCTTCTCCTGGATGGGTATTGTTCATTTATAATGCCCATGCAAGCACGATTTGCTTTCAGAGAAGAGAAGTGAATGTTTTGAACAAAAGCACAATATGCTCAAAAATGTGTGCTTTGCCTAGTAGTATATTAGTTTCTGTGGTGCATGACAAATTACTAAAAATTTAGCAATTTAAAAGTACATAAATTTATTCTATGCTACATTTGGGGAGCCAAGGGTCTGGGCACAGCTTTTCTGGAATCTCTCCTTTAGGGTCTCCTTGGTTGTCACAAAGTTGCCAGCTAAAGCTTCCATCTCCAGGAGCCCTTGGGTTCTACCTAAGCTCACTTGGCTGATGGCACAATTCTGCTCTTTGCAGCTGGAGGACTGAGGCCCTCAGGTTTCCAAGCACCCTCAGTTCTTTAATTTCTCCCCCAATGAACTTCTCTTTATAGGCAGTCCACAATGTGGCACCTATTTATCAAGCACGTCTCAAGAGCTAGTCTGCTAGAAAGGCAGCTTTATATAATACTGCATTATCGTAAGAGCAACATCACACCATCTGTGCCACCGGCTATTATTAGAATCAAAGCAACAATTCCATTTAAACAGAAGAAAGGAAATTATGCAAGACTATGATGGTTAGAGGATAGGAGGTGACAGAAAGTCTGACTTCCACAGGTGGTAGACTCAAAATGGGTGAGAATTTTCAGACTTCCCTTCAAGATTAGAATGTCACTAATATATGCTTCACAAATGTTTTGCAGTACAGACCCAACACGTACATTAAATCCCCTGCCCAGGTGGTAAGATTACTCTATGGAAATGCTGGGAATATGGCATTGATTTTCTTTTAATCAATCACATTACCCCTATCCTGAGGCTCCTATTCCTCATTTACAGTGAAATCAATTAAGGAAAGAATACATTTGGTTGGGCTGGAGGAGCAACTCCTAGCCCAACACTTACCTAGTATATGTCATGATACCCTTGTACCCTAGATTAGATTCCTATCTCTGTATTTCCTCAGAACAACAACAAAGAAAAATACTTGGTCACAAGTTTGACCAAAAATATCTTTTGTTCTTTACTTTTGTTTATTTTGGTTTCCTTGAATAGGGTGGTATTTTTTCTAACATGTCCTAATCCTAATCATATCATAAGGCCTATTTCATCTGTTCCTTATGAACTATCAGCATATCCACATTAGTCACAGACATTGTGTGCCACCAAAATAGCTAATAAACAGAACCAATGAAAAACAGCTCACATTTCTTTCAAACTAAGAGAGAATGCCAGGCTCCGGGTTTCCACAATTAGTGTATATTATGTGTTTATGAGCCAAGCCACTCAAATGAAAAGCACTGCCAAAGAACAGACTGAATGAAAATGTTTGCTTACTAAGAAGGTACTTCTAAATGTTCATTATGACCAATTTGGGTTTTTTTCATAAGACTAAAATAATTCTGCAAAAGACTTTAAAATATGAGCTGGTGAAAATAAACCTGGCTGTTTGTAGCAGTTTATGGTCTATGTATTATGAGGAATATTTTGACTTAAGCAGTAAACACAGTTTTGAAGGGGAAAAACAAACATTGTGCAGAGCTAAGTCTATGTCCTGGACAAGTACCTGTGAGAAAGAGGCAAAAGGTTCCTCCAACTCTGTAATATGAAAGTACTCTTGTCTTTTAACATCCATTTATACTGAAATAATACTCTACCTATACTCAGCAGCTGAATGTCATTGGCAACCCAATGACAGTATGATTTCTGGCCCCAAAAGTTATCAATGGCACTGGAAGGCAACATGATAATCCAAAAGAAAACAGAAAATGAATTAAACTGGCTTTAGAAGCAGGTTAGAAGTTACTCAGCATGATTGATGACTAAGAACCTGCTAACTCAAACACAAAGACAAAAAAACCACAAAGAGATAGTATTTTATCTAATATACTGTCACAGATTAAAGAATTTGGAAGTATTAAGAAGTGCAGAAAGTGGGACAATAAATTGGCAGTGTTAAGATATGCATTTAAAATATTAAAATAGAGGGCTGGGTGATATTTGTTCATACATCTAATTCTAGCTATTCAGAATGGTGAGAGCCAGTAGGTCAAAGTTCAAAACCATTCTAGTCAGAAAAGATTACTAAATTTCATTTCCAGAATAACTAGAAAAAAGCAGGGCTGGAAGTATGACTCAAGTGGTAGAGCATCAGCCAACAAATGCCAGGTCTTGAGTTTAAACCCAGTACAACAAATAAGTGAATAAATAAATAGTGTCATAAAAATGATTGTAAAAATGTAGTGTGCAATATTAGTCAATTCTAAGGGTTTGCTGTAAAAGCAAGTGCCTAAAGTTGCTAATTCAATACTGTACATTTTTGAATGGGTTGAAAATAAATTTCATATTAAACTTCCTATTGTATAAGTTAGTAACATAAACAACTCAAGAAAGAACATAAGGGAGTTTGGGGAAGATTTAGAACTATTTAGTACCTGTGGTGAGGGTATTATGGATATATAGATTTATCCAAATTCATCAAAATATATACATTAGTATGTATCAGCTACTAAAACTAGACAAATTCAAATAAAGAAGTGGTAGAACTTCTCCCTAAATTTATAGTTATGTATTAGTATAAGGACATTTTCTCAAGTAATCTCTCTGAAACATTATTTGGTCAATATTCCTACTGTATACACTATGTATAATATAAAACAAAAAAGGCATAAAACAGATATGTGCACATGTGATGTTCTTACTCATAGAATTATTAGAGTATATCTTTGCATATACATTTTTTGTTTTTTGTTTTTCTGAGAGAATAAACAGGAATCTTTTATTTTTTTTTTATTTTTTTGGTCAGTTGTGGGGCTTGTACTTGAGACCTGGTTACTGTCCCTAAGCTTTTTTCATTCAAGGCTAGAACTCTACCACTTTAAGTCATAGAGCCACTTTTGGTTTTCTGGTAGTTATTTGGATATAAGAATCTCAAGGACTTTCCTGGTTTTGAAAAATGATCCTCTGATCTCAATCTCCTGGGTAACTATGAGTATAGTCATGAGCCACCAGCACCCAAGAACAAGAATCTTTTAGTGTGGTTATGTCAAGAAAAGGGGATTGAGTATGGATGTATTTTACTTGTTATCTTATAGCTGCTCGTACCATTTTGGCATTTTTACTATTCTGTAGTGTCATTAGGAAATAAATAAGGTAGAAATGACTTCATCAGAATGAATCAGATATATTGAAAGTCACACTTTAATTATAACTCTGAAATTAACTCAAAGTCATACTTTAATTATAACTATGAAATTATATTTTGGCTTCTTGGCCTGACCACACTTTAAGTGTCCTCAAGAGACAAAAGTCAATGATGTACATTGCCACTTGGAATACTAACTCCTTCCTGACATTATGCTGTCTGTTCCCTGGCAACATCTTCCAGGCAACAGTGACCTCAATAAAATCAATCTATTGGATTCAGGATCAATCTCCGGGTATAAACATTGAGATCTGGAGGAATCCTAACTCATGGATGGTATTAAAAAAAGGCATTGGTTAAGGACAGAGTCAAAATGGGATTAGAGAAATTTCTTTGAGATGTTTTCTTTATGCTCAAAGAAGAAGGCACTCCCAGGTGAACTTGAATTTTCAGAATGCAAACACAAGAAGGGACCAAAACTCTACCCAACTTGTTAAACCCACCTCAGTTTTCATATTGTATTTACTTTCTTGAATCTGATTCAGACTACCCCCTGGTGGTTGTCTAGAAGAGGCCCATTCTAAACCACTGGACCTTGATTAGACAAATCAAAGTTGATTGATTATGAAGATAAATTCCCCACATAAGAAACATATTTATATAGCAGATCATAAGTGGATAAGGTCACTGTTGATATAGGTGAATTTGCTGCTATCTTTGGTAGATGTTTCCTGAAGTCTCAGACTTATGTGGGTCAACCTGCTTCATGAAGCATTGTGCTGCTTTTTCATCTAGAATCCTCATCTAACTACTGATCTAGCCATCCTGATCAGCACAAGCATTGCCTCTGCTTTAGAGACCCTTCATTTAATCTCTTATAGTCGCTCATAATCCAGTTCTCCTTAAAGCAAGCATGCCTCCTCTGAAAGAATCAAGAACTCTGAGTGGAAGTCTAAACAATCTAATGATTGACTTAAACTTGGCTCTCTCCTCACTGCAATGTCCAAGGACAACACTTACTGTCCCAAGGGGATCTATGTCACCTACAGTCAGCTGAATAATTTAAGCATTTTCTCTTATTCCCTCAAAATCATCCTGGAACAGACAGCATATCTGTTCTGAGCATGTGCTTCTGTCTCTTCCTTGCTCCTGAGTCACAGAATACGCTTGTGTTGTCACCTTGTCCTTGTATCAGTTTATTGGATGATGGTTAAATCCTCTTGCCAACACAGGTGGCTAGCCAGTGCACCAGGATACAAACCAGAAACAAAAGTTAGCCTTTATTGAGAAACCAAAACATATTATATAGTATTTACAATTACTATACACACCACTTTCATAAGTCGTTGAGTTTATGTGACCTCCATCCCCTGAATTACAAACTCCTTGCAAATCTGACCATGCGTATTCTGTCCATTACTCTATCTGTACTTCTGACAAGATGACTTGCCCAGAGCAGGTACTCAATAAATAACTCTGAATAAATGAATGAAAAGATAAAGTCAACACAGTTTCTCCTATCCATAAATCTCTATTCTAACCCCAGTTCTATATCTACCCTCCTCAACTGTATTTCATTTGCAAGCCAGGTTGGTACATTCCACATTCCAAGGCTGTTTCTTCATGCAAATGTGGTAAGGATCAGAAAGTGTGTACATATAGAGTAAGATTACACTATATTGCTTTGATTTAACTTGGCTTTGACATAGAATCTTTAGTAAAACATCCAGTTTTTCAAATGCTGCACTGCCCTGTTGAAGCAAGCTCAAATGGAACTCAAGATCATATAACAACAAGGCATTTTCATAAATATCTCATGCTCTGAGACATTGAGCTTCCCTTAAGACAGCTCTGTTAAGTTATAGGTCATGGAAGCAGCGAAGCACTGTATGACTTCATTTTAATTCCCATCACCCCATTAGGTATAAATTAGACAACAAATTTGCATCTGTTTCTTGGAGTGAATTCACTCATTTTTGAACAGTAGAATATTTCTGACACAGAGGATATTTAAAATATATCAATATACAAAACATGAATATTTATGAGTGGCCATTTCTCAATGATTCATTATTTTTATATTTATTATTGGTCATAATAAGTATTTTTGTCATAATTTTACATATTACTTTAAACTAAAGAAAATTAACTTCAATTTCAGTAGTTGATTATTTATACTACTTTATGATATCACATCATGGGATTTTAGCGAGAAAATAACAAAATCTATAAGAAAAATCTTTTTTGGCAGTCCTGGGTCTTGAACGCAGAGCCTGAGCACCATCCTTGGGCTTTCTCAAGGCCAGAGTTCTATCACTTGAGCCGCAGCACCACTTCTAGCTTTTCTATGTATATGATACCAAGGAATCAAACCTGAGTTTTTGTGCATGTTAGCCAAGCACTCTACCACTAGGCTAAACTTTTTGTAACAAGCCAATATCTTGTTTTTACAATACTCAATCAATTACAAAAAAATCCTATTAAGATCAATTTGAGAGATCAATTTTAAGTTGAATCATTTCATTAAGAAGGCATCAGTCAAATGTGACATTAATCCATTGAACTAAGAAAATTTAATCTGTACATTAATTTTTGCATCATTATTGAAAAGGCATGAACGAGGGGGTTAGTTACATAAGTAAGGTATTGAGGATATATGTTTTTGTTTGTCCCTGAGTTCTTCAGCTTAAGGCTACCATCATACCCATTGACCCACAGCCCCACTTCTAGTTTTCTAGTGGTTAATTGGAGATAAGGGTCTCATGGTCATTAGTGCCCAGGCTGGCTTTAAGCCACCATCCTCAGGTCTCAGCCTCCTGAGTAGCTAAGGTTACAGGCATGAGCCACTGTGCCCAATGAATACATTTGTTTTTAAACACTTTAAGTCCATACCTCATTTTCACCTGCCTCCCCCCAAGCTGTAAAATTCATATCTAAAATGAGCAAAGTATCAATGATGCCATAGGCTCATCCTTTGTCCTGCTGTTTCTGTGATTCACTTTCCCTTCTACAGACTGAATAATCTTATTTACAAGACACAACGTACAGTAAACTAAGAGAAAGAAAAAAACCCTACATACAGAGCATAATAAGAGCCCCATGCTTCCATGCCTTGGAGTTCATGTTGATATACTTCATTTCATATGGTCCTATACACTAAGTACTTGCGTTATTGAGGTTCCCTATGAAGAATACCATAGACATATTCTAGGTCTTGCAAAGAAACCATGCAACGGGCTTTTCTTTGGGTCTGGATTATTTCACTTGGTATATTTTTTCAGATCTGTACATTAATTTAGAAAAGAGATAAAACTTGTTAGTTAAGCTACTGAATTGTCTTTAAAATAAACTCCCATTTCAACCACAACATAAACAGAAATGTAACAGGCATTTTATGTTTTACTAATCTTTCTCAGAATCTCTTTAATAATTTCTGTGAATTGTCTCTTTTTGTAGAACATTATGACCAAGTTAAGTATAGGTCCCATCCCATTGGAGATTTACCTATAATTACTACTCTGAATTTGTAGATTCATGTAGAAATAGATGTATTCACTATATTGGGACATCTAACCAGAACCTTCCTGCTTCTCAGTGTTTCCTGTAGATGTCAAGGAGAGGTTTTTATTCTTTTGAAAATATGTGCCATGAACCTTCTTGGTTAAGTTTGCTGTCAGGCATTTTAAACTTTTGGATACATATATAGAAAGATAAGAAACAAGAAAAAAAATACTTGAACTTTACAGTTCCTGAATAGTAGAACTGGATATGTGAGTCACAATGGAGGAGTAGTCTTTTCAATTTTTGATCAACACAAAAGTCTAACACAATATAACCTGAAGGAAGCAATTAGAAGATACAGACTTGTTCTAGTTAGAAATAACCTGAAGTAACCTCACAGAATGCATGTCACACTGCAATCGCTTCCAGAGCCCAGGCAAGAGAACAGAAGGAAAGCTTATTCCAGCAATTGCTGCCAAAAATGTTTAAGGAATATGCCAAGACAACGATTTTGAAATTTCAGTTTTATCACCTCTCCAAATCCTGTGTTAAACACCTGTGGCATTCTGAGTTTATGACTGTAAATGATAAACTAGAATTATACTCTCAAAACTGATTACAAAAGGCAAAGAGATGACTTGTTAAAAATAATGGTTTGGGATTGGGAATTGGATTGTGTTAATGCTTTAAAACCTATGTGCAGAGCTTTAATAGAAACAAAGTCATCTGTAAAATGTTTCTTCGCCATTTACCTCTGTCTCCAGCTTTTTCTCCTTTAACTTTAAAAGTTGCATCATAGCTGCCATCAGAAAGAACGACATCACCCTATTTGTGAGGAAATGAAACGGCTTGGGAAAAAAATCATATTAAGTGAAGGAACCCAGACCCAAATAGGCTCAATGATTTCCCTGATTTGTAATAGCTCAAAAACTAGATATATGAGGCCACATAGGATGAGGCTAAATGAAAGAAAGGATCTCCAGGACATGGAAACAAGAACTTTATATTGTGTGATTGTTCTTCTTAATGTACTATGTTATTTCTCATCTCTTTTGTTGTCTTTTGGTTATTCTCATATTGTTACATTATCTTAACTTGTAATCTGGTATATTGTATATACATTTATTTGTTTATTTGAAATAAGAAAGGGAAGGAAGGAAAACAAGATGAGGGGTGGAGGTGGGGGGAGGAAAATAGAGACAAAAGCATGAGAAGGAATATCAATGTGTGTGAAGTAATGCTCCTTCTATCTGGTGAATATAACTGTAACCCTTCTATTAATTATAATAAAATAAAATATATGAAGAAAAAAGTTGCATCAAATACAGTACCTGTAGCATTTCTTAAGAAGCCTCATCTTGTTCAATTCTTAGGAGATAAAGCAGGAACTTCACAAAGCTCCAAGAATAGTTTATCCTATTTAAGAAACACCAGATGGAATAGTTAATGCCATGTCTTGCCTCGTCTGTACTGTCAATGCAATGCAACTTCTACGTTCTATCAAACCAGAAAAAAATCTCCACTTACATGCAAATGGAGAGGAAACCTTCACATGCTTATTCTCTAGGCTTATCATTCAATGAACCCCTAGCCCAGGATTACATTCCAAGCCTTGATCCTATTAGGAATGACAACTATTGAATATATTTTCTTTAATTCTTGAGTTAATTTGCATTCATAAGGTGGAGAGTTTTCTGTGATTCCTCCATATAATCACACAATACGCTTTGAACAAATTGACTCCCATCACCATATTCTCTTCTCTCCTTGTCCCCTCCCATTTCAAATAGTTATTGGTAGATTTCACACATATATGAATAGAATACATATGTACATATATGTGGAGAAATATGGATATCTTTCTACCCTCTTTACCCCTCAATATTCTCTCCTTTGCTTCTACCCTATCTAGTAATTTCTCCCATTCATGTTGAATTACCAATACTGTTTTCATCAACGTCAACATTCCTCATCTTTTTAACTTCACAATTAAGTAAAAACATGTGATGCTTGCTTTTTTATTGCAGGGTTCATTGGTTCTTCCTCAGGTTCTTGTTGCCCAGGACCCAAAGAAACATAGGTTGTATTTGTAGTAATTAGAATATGCCTATAATGCTACATGTAAGCATAACGGTTACTAAAAGACTATAAATAACACTTGAGCATGATACCTTAACAGGACTCTCAACCTTCACACAGTGAGACCTAAAGAGGACATCCTTAGAAGAAGCTCAGTATCTATGTGGATATGATGATATAACATGATGCTTATTGAAATGAACTCCAAGAAACAGAAACAAGAGTTTTCTTATTTTACTTTCTGGTTTTTTTTTCTTTTCTTTTTTTCTGTTTTCCCCCTTTTGCTGATGTTTTTTATTTCGGTACCTTTCTTGTATGTAATTTTATCTCATTTAGGGAAGAGCAGGGAAAGCACAGAACAGGTAGAACAAAGGCTGAACTAATTCAGCATTAATACTCACTACACACTTTGTTGAAAACCAACTACACAACTTGTGGGGAAGAGAGCTTGGGAGGGAAAAAAAATTGTGAGAAAATACGGAAAAGGTAACAATGTTCAAAAAGAAATGTACTAATTACTTGCTGTATGTAACTGCAATATCTCTGTACATCTCCTTTACAATTAAAATTAAAAAGAATAAATCTATCCCTTAAGTTTTATTATCTACAATATCATCTCAAATAATTGCTAAAGAATAAAACTTTTCAAATATGAAAAAATTAATTAAAAAATAGGTACTTGAACTCAGTACCTGATGCTTTCACTCCTCAGCTAATATTCTCCCAACTGAGCCACCAACCTCCTACATATTCTGAGTTTAGATTCTCGTACTCAACATAACATCCAGATCCATGCATTCTTCTTCAAATAACCTTAATTGACTTTTTCCTCATGGCTGAATAATATTTCACATTATATATATGTGTGTATCATATTTTCTTTATGCATTCATAGGAGGTTGAGCACCTCATTTGATTCCACAGTTTGGCTATTGTGAACAGATATGCAGTATACATAGGTATGCAGGTATATTTCTGGCAAACTGATTTGCTTTTTCTTTGTATATATGCCTATGAGTGGTAAGCATCAACCCAGGGTATGACCTTTTAGTTTAAATTTTTAACTTCCCTGATTTAACTGATTTCTATAGTGGTTGCAATAGTTCCCACCACCAATGTATGAAGGCATTTTTATCCCACACAAAATTTATTATTTGTTGTCTCTTATTGTCATTTGGAATAGGGTGTCAGAATTTTATTATAATTGTGATTTGTACTGTAATCATGGCTGGGATACTGACCATTTCTTCATATAGTTGTTAGTCATTTATATTTTTTTCCAAGAACTGCTTGTTTGTTGTTGTTGTTTGCCTATTTCACTACTTAATTTTTAAGCTTTTGAATACTCGGGATACATAAGCCTTTATCTCTGGAATGCCTGGCAAATATTTTCTCCCATTTCATAAGTGGCCTATTGTTTCTGCTAATTTTTTTCTTTTGATGTGCAGAGCATTTTTAACTTGATGCAGTCCTATTCATCCATTCTTGCTCATTTGCTGTGCTATTGGAGCTCTAGTCAGATAATAATTATTCATGCCTTTATCGTTCTGAGTTTTTTTCATGTTTTCTTAGAGTAGTTGGAAAGTTCCAAATATTTATTTTGTAAGATCTTTTGTTTAATAAGATCATCTTATAGTTGATTTTTCTGTAATTTAGGAGATAAGGTTCTAGTTTTAGTCTCCATGTAGGTAACCAGTTTTCCCAGAATGATTTGTTGAAGACTATATTTATTCTAATATTTGCTTTTGGTTCTAATGTTAATGGAAAAGAAGACCTGGAAATAAATGAAATTGATGAGTTTTTGAGAAAGGATTTAGTTGTTAGGTTTCTATTGAGATTTCAAAGCAATGTAAGTTATCAAAATAAGTCTAAAAGAAGGGAAAAAAATAAAAGAAGTCACATACCAAATCTGTTTTATAATGTCGCTACTACTGAGTTTTCTGATGGCAAGAATTACTAAGAAGAAATAAAAACTCAAATGCTTTCATTGCCCATAAAAAAACACCAATCCTTCCTTCTCTTGAATATGTATTCAAATTCCAATATTGTTTGAAGAAGATGCAATCAAAATTGACTTACACTAGAGATAAGTGGACTGAAGATGAGTATTATAAAATACAAGAACAGAGGCTGCAAACTTCAGCATGAACTTGCCTTGTCTTTTGTCCTACCTTTTCTCTAAACCCTTAGGAAAGTATTTTAGAAACAAATCCAGCATTTTACCATTTTTCAAAACAGTACCCCTTCCCCGCTACTATCACATTGAGCTCCATCATCACTGCTTGACTGTTTGAAGTATTCTCTTAAGTCTTCACTCTCAGCGGAAGATGGCGGCGGTTCAGGGTGAGACATACTGAGCTCCTGCCAAGATTCATGTACTGGCAGTGCAGGTGACAGTCCTCTAACAGAAATTGATCCTAAGTAAGCTTTAGGACCACAGAGAACTCAGGCAGAGAGGAAAAGAAGGGGAAAAAAAAGGAAGAATACCAGTGCAAAAAGAGAGCATGGAGCTCCGCCATGGAGTGGCCGGGAGACAAAGGCTCTTCTGAATCAGAGCAGAGAAAGCACTCCACAGCAGCTCAGACCCGCCAGCTGCAGACAGAGCCACACAGAGCCTGCGCGAGCCCAGAGCCAACACCCAGCAGTGCACGGACCTGCCAGCTTCACGGAACGAGAATCCAGCAATTTGTGAGTAGCTCCAAGGAGAAGTTTCTACTTCTGCTCTGGGAATGGCATCAGATGGGGCCCCTCCCCCTCCAGCTGAGAGCAACGCCATCTCCACTGCTGACAATGACCCAGGCCAAAGCAATTGGAGCCTGAGAGGTGTTGCTGACAGCGCCACCTTTCTAACTGGCAAAGGATGTCCCCGAGATCCCTTAGCCGGAAATCCGGTCCCAGCACTGCTGAAGTCTATTGCCCTACACCGCCCTCAGACCTGGTAAACAAAGCCGCCCACGGATCTTTCAGCTTTGTTTTACCGAACAAGCAATCTCATCTGAAAAACCACAAAGCCAAAGCAAAACAGAAAAAGACTCTGTGAAGTGTTCAGATCCAGAATTTAGTGGAGACACAAGTTTCCTAACCTCTCCCCCCACCAAAAAAAAAAAAAACAACTGAAGAATACCTGTTTTTTTTATTTGCATTTTTAAATGTTCTTATTTTTCTCTTTGCTGTTTAACCTACACCTTTTTTTCTAATGTTATGATTCATTCCTTTTTTTTTTCTTTTTTTCTTTTTTTCTCCTCTCTTTTCCTGCAATCCTGCTGTCACTGTGGTCATTCCTAGAAACACAGTGACAGCTCCGGGTACATTTTGAATAAAAACGATATCCATATTGATACAGTCACCTGCTTTTTAAACTCCGGGTTCTCAATCCTAGTATCTCTTTTTTTTTCTTCCTTAAATTGGTATCACTGAAATCTCCTATATCAACCTCTCTCTTTTCTCTATATATTCTTCTTATTACTCTTCCATTTTGATAAGTTTTATTTAAGTTCATCTAATCTTTCTACACAAATACTCTACCTGTCTATCA
This sequence comes from Megascapheus bottae, assembly GCF_031878675.1. Classification (NCBI taxonomy): domain Eukaryota; kingdom Metazoa; phylum Chordata; class Mammalia; order Rodentia; family Geomyidae; genus Megascapheus; species Megascapheus bottae. The sequence goes on from NC_143520.1 coordinate 25,857,614, forward strand.
CCTTAGGTCAGTTATCCTTACACAAACCCTTTCTTCATTATTATAATATACTGACACTCCTGTATTATTCTTTTCCTACTTCCCTTGTCATCTTTCAGATTATTTTTCTATCTCTGGTCCTCTGTTCATCCTTCAACTCTTATAATGAATGGATCTACATTTGATGGTTGTCAAGTAATGCTGTGTATCTAGGTGTTCAATTATACTCTAGAGGGACTTAAATACAAGAGATTGGATTGAGGGACTTATTGTTTAGTCATAAATTGGTCATCTGTGATTGTATTAGATTTGTATGTAAGTGTACAAAAAGGAAGAGAGTGTTATTACCAATCTAAAAGAGCTAATATCAATTGTCATCCAACTAAAAAGGTCTAGGTTGGTTATATCTGAAAAATTATAATCCTGTTTAGTATTAATCTTGCTCCCATCATCAAATGGGCAGAACAAGAAACTCAAGAAAAATGTCAACTCAAGAAATAGCCTCTCCCACCCAACATAAACAGGCAATGGAGCAGTCAGTGGCAAATCTAGAGTAGAGCCTTCCAAGTGCTATACAAATGCAATTGATAAACATCATTAATGAAAAGTGTGAAAACATAAAGAAAGAGATAAGGGCAGAAGCCACAGCGAAACAAAGGAAAACCATAAACAAGGTGATATGTGAAAAAGGGGAAGCCATAAAGGAGGCCATAATAAAGGTTTTTCAAAGAAAAATGGACGAATTCATAGAATCCACAAAAAGGTGACTGAACTCCAACAAATGTCCAACAAGAATAAAGCTGCTGAGCTAACCACTCAAATGGAAATCAAGGAGCTAAAAAAATCCATACATGATCTAAAACAAGAGATGCAAGGCATCAAAAATGAGCAATTAGAAGCAAGGGAGATGAAGAATAAAGTAGATAGCTTTGATAGCAGGTTAGACAATGTAGAAGAGAGAATTTCTGGGGTTGAAGATAATTTAGTTGTTATAGAAAAAGAACAGAAAATGAGTCAATTCAAATCTAGGAAATATGAGAAAATGCTACAGGAGGTCCAAGATACAATTAGGAAGCCTAATTTAAGGCTAATTGGTATTGAGAAGGGTCTAGAGAAAGAGGTCAATGGTATTGAAAATATACTTCAGGAAATCATCTCAGAGAACTTCCCAAATATCCTGAAGGGAAGGCCCATCCAGATACAAGAAGCTTTTAGAACCCCAAACAGACCTCACCAGAAAAGGACCACCCATCGCCACATTATAATCCATATAGGATCAATACAGACCAAAGAAAGGATCCTAAAAGCAGTCAGGGAGAAGAGAACAATCACCTATAAAGGCAAACTGATCAGAATAATCCCAGATTACTCAGCAGAGACCATGCAAGCAAGAAGAGATTGGAACGATAGATGCCATGCTCTGAAGTCAACTACCAACCAAGAATACTGTATCCAGCTAAGCTCTCATTCATAACTGAGGGAACAATAAAAACATTCCATTCCAAGGAAAAGCTTCAACATTATGTAGCAACAAAACCAACACTACAGAAAATTCTCAAAGATGTTCTACACATGGAAAACCAACACAAATGCAATACAGAGAAAGACATGGCACCTAAAACTCATAACATCTAAGTACCAGAAAAACTATCAAGACACAAGCCCTAATGAAAACTTGTAAAAATGGGAGGAACTAAGAAATATTTCTCAATCCTGACTCTCAATATCAATGGACTTAACTCTCCAATTAAACAGCACAGACTATCTAGTTGGATTAAAAAACGAGATCCATCATTCTGCTGTCTTCAAGAGGCACATCTTACCCAAAAAAACAAACATCTTTTGAAAATGAGAGGTTGGAATAAACTCTATCAAGCTAACGGCCCCCATAAACAGGCTGGAGTTGCCATCCTCATATCAGATAAAATAGACTTCAAACTAAAATTACTGAGAAAAGACAAAGAAGGTTACTACATACTACTAAAGGGATCTTTCCTCCAGGAGGACATAACCATCCTAAATATCTACACACCGAACCCCGGAGCCCCGAACTTCATCAAGCAAACTTTACTTTGACTGAAACCATACATAGATTGAAACACAGTGATTGCTGGTGACTTTAACACACCACTCTTACTTATGGACAGATCAACAAGGCAAAAACGCAACAAAGAAACCTTAGAATTGAACAACTATATAGACCAACTAGATCTAATCCACATCTGCAGATTATTCCACCCAGCAACAACACAATATATGTTTTTCTCAGCAGCATGTGGAACATTTTCAAAAACAGACCACATTTTAGGCCATAAAACACACTTGGACAGATTCAGAAACACTGAAATTATTCCCTGCACTCTCTCAGACCAGAAGGGCAACAAATTGGAACTGAACACACAACTCCACCAACGAAATCCCTGTAACTCATAGAGATTGAACAACACATTGTTGAATCACCAATGGGTCATCAAAGAGATCAGAACAGAAATCCAACAGTTTATGAAATTTAACAATAAGGAGCACACAAAATACCAGCTCCTTTGTGACATGACAAAGGTAGTACTCAGGGGAAACTTTATAGCTCTGAGTGCCTACAATAACAAATTGGAAAAACCGCAAACCAACAATTTAATGTGCCACCTAAAGCTCCTGGAAAAAGAGCAACAAACCAACCCTAATCCCACTAGAAGGATGCAAATTATTAAAATCGAAGCAGAATTAAATGAATTGGAATCCAAAAAAACTATAGAAAGAATCAACAAAACAAGGAGTGGGTATTTTGAAAGAATTAACAAAACTGACAAACCCTTAACAATCTTACCAAAAAAGAAGGGAGCATACCAAAATAAACAAAATCACAGACAAAAATGGTAATATCATGAGAGAAATTACCAAGATCCAGAGTATCATGAGGGAATATTTCTCAAATCTTTACGCCAACAAATTTGAGAATGTAGAAGAAATGGATGAATTCCTAGCCAATATTAACATACCCACACTGAACCAAGAAGAACTAACTCAACTAAACAGGCCTATTTCAAGCACTAAAATAAGAGAACTTCCACCTAAGAAAAGCTCAGGACCAGATGGATTCACAGCTGAATTCCATAAGATCTTCAAAGCAGAGCTCACACCAATACTTCTCAAGCTCTTCAATGAAATTGAAAATGAAGGTTCTTTACAAACTCATTCTATGAAGCCACTATAACCCTCATCCCAAACCAGACAGAGATTCATCAAAGAAAGAGAACTATAGACCTATTTCTTGATGAACATCGATGCAAAACTTCTCAACAAAATACTGGCCAACCGTCTACAACAACTCATCAAAAAAAATTATACACTATGATCAAACAGGTTTCATCACAGGGAGGCAAAGCTGGTTCAACATATGCAAATCAATTAATATAATTCAACACATCAACAGGAGCAGGGACAAAAATCACATGAATGTCACAATAGATGCAGAAAAGGCATTTGACAAGATCCAACACCCCTTTATGTTAAAAGCTCTGGAGAAACTCGGAATCCATGGAACATTCCTCAATATAATAAAGGCTGTGTATGGCAAACCCACAGCTAGTATTATACTTAAGAGTGAAAAGCTAAAGCCATTTCCTCTAAAATCAGGAACGAGACAAGGATGCCCACTCTCTCCACTCCTCTTTAACATAGTGTCAGAATTCCTAGACAGTGTAATAAGGCAAGAAGCAAGCATAAAGGGGATCCAAATAGGGAAAGAGGAAGTAAAACTTTCCCTCTTTGCAGATGACATGAGCCTGTATTTAAAGAATCCTATAGACTCTACTCACAAGCTCCTTGAGCTTATTCAAAAGTTTGGAAGGGTAGCAGGGTATAAAATTAACCCTCAAAAATCAACTGCCTTCCTCTGTGCCAACAATGAGAGGAATGAGGCAACAATCAGGAAAGCAACTCCTTTTGCAGTAGCCTCAAAGAAAATAAAGTACCTAGGAATTATGTTAACTAATAATGTAAAGGACCTTTTTGATGAAAACTTTAAAACCCTGAAAAAAGGAAATTAAAGCAGAACCGAGGAAATGGAAAAACCTCCCATGCTCCTGGATTGGAAGAATCAATATCATGAAAATGTCGCTACAAATTCAACTCAATACCCATCAATATCCCAATGTAATTCTTTAAAGAAATAGAAGAGGCAATCCAAAATTTCATATGGAATAATAAAGACCCCGTATAGCAAAAACACTTCTTAGCAGAAAGAACAGCTCAGGAGGAATTTCAATACCAAACTTTAGACTCTATTACAGAGCTATAATTATCAAAACAGCTTGGTACTGGCACAAGAACAGGCCTGAAGACCAATGGAATAGAACTGAAGACCCAGGGGCCGGGAGTTTGGTCTAGTGGTTATAGTGCTTGCCTAGCATGCATGAAGACCTGGGTTCGATTCCTCGTTACTACATACATAGAAAAAAGCCAGAAGTGGTGCTGAGGCTCAAGTGGTAGAGCTCTAGCCTTGAGAAAGTCCAAGGAGAATGCTCAGGCCCTGGCATCAAGCCAGGACTGGCAAAAAAAAAGAACTGATATTAAACCACAGATCTATGGTCACCTAATCTTTGACAAGGGAGCCAAAAAAATAGAATGGAAGAAAGATAGCCTCTTCAACAAGTGTTGCTGGCAGAACTGGTAAGCACCTGTAGAAAACTAAAGTTGGACCCTTCTTTGTCACCCTGTACTAGAATTAACTCCAAATGGATGAAAGACCTAGAGTTAAAAGCCAACACTCTAAAAACTTTACAAGAAGGAATAAGAGATACACTAGACCTCCTTGGCACAAGTTGAAACTTTCTTAATAAGGACCAAGAATGACAACATATCAGAGAAAGGCTGGATACGTGGGACTGCATTAAACTGCAGAGCTTTTGTATGGCAAAGCCATAGCTAGTAAACTAATCAGGAAGCCTACAGAGTGGGAGAAGATCTTCACCAACCATACAACAAAGGCCTCATATCTAAAATATATCTACAGCTCAAAAAATTGAATCAATCCAAAACTAATCTCCAAAGTAACAACCATCCCATTAAAAGATGGGCCAAACACTTAAAGAGAGTCTTCCCTGCAGAAGAAACAAAAATGGCCTATAGATACATGAAGAAATGCTCAACATCTCTGGTCATAAAAGAAATGCAAATCAAAACAACTCTAAGATTCCACCTCACTCCAGTTAGAATGGCCAGGATCAAGAAAACTAATAACAACAGATGCTGGAGGGGATGTGGCCAGGAGGGATCACTACTGCATTGATGGTGGGAGTGCAAACTCGTTCAACCACTATGGAAAGCAGTATGGCAGTTCCTCAAAAGACTGAACATAGAGCTCCCCTATGATCCAGCAATTCCACTACTTGGCATTTACCCAATCATCCAGAAACAAGGACATACTAAATCCACCAGCACAACAATGTTCATTGCAGCACTGTTTACCATAGCAAAGATATGGAACCAACCTAGATGTCCCTCAGTTGATGAGTGGATCAACAAGATGTGGTATTTGTACACAATGGAATTCTATGCTGCTGTCAGAAAGAATGACATTGGCCCCTTTGTTAGGAAATGGAAAGACTTAGAAAAAAATCATATTAAGTGAAGTAAGCCAGACTCAAAGGAACTTAGGCTCAATGGTTTCCCTCATTTGTCATAATCAGTAGAAACCTTGGCCTCTCCTAGCAGAGATTTGCAATAGAGCAAAACCTTGATACAAAAGGCCATATAGTAGGACGCTGAATGAAAGGATCTCTAGGATATAGAAACATACGCCATATAATTAATGATTGTTGTTCTTAAGGTACTATGTTATCTCTCATCTCTTTTGCTGTCCCTTGGTTATCTCATATTGTTCCAGTATCTCACTTTGTTACCTGATATATTGGATATATTTGTATTTGGTTATTTGAAATTGGATAGGGAATGAGGAAAACTAGATGAGGGGTGGGGGTGGGGGGAGTGAAATGGGGACCAAGACATGTGAAAGGGTATCAATGTATGGGAATTAATGCACCATCTATCTGGCAAATATCATGTAACCCTTCTATTAATTACAATAAAAATATATGAAAAAAAAGAAAGTTTACAAAAAATAAAATAAAATACAAGAACAAGAAACCTGTTACAGGTTTCTCAAACTTTTTAATAGGTTATCCCAAATTAATGTCCAGCTTTCTGTGTTGCTAACTTGGCCATTATATGACATCTAGAATTAATAAAGATAATTATGAAAAATAAGGATCCTCCATAATTAATATTTTACAGTAGTGCAATGACATTATCAGTTAAACTTAATTGGGGAGATAGTACTTGAAACTAGGTCCTCACATTAATTATGAAGGACCTCTACCATTTTGGCTATGCTCCGTGTTCTACTTGCTTTCATTTTTTATTAAAGAATTTATTAACATTGATTTTTATATCATATTTCAAATGTCATGTTTAACGAACAAGTATTCAAGAAAGGAATCTTTATATACAATCACTGGCATATAGATTTTAGAACATAATTGAAATTAAGGTGAGGGCTTATATGTCATAGATACATATTAATATATGTAATAAAGCATTATGTCTATAGAGCATATAGCCCATCATAGATTTTTTTTGTCTATGTAGTTATGCTTATATCTCTAAGACTTTGCTTTCATTTTTGTTTTTTGCCCAGGCTCCCTGAACAGTGATCCTCCAATTTGTCCTTCCTGCAGAGTTTAGATGACAAGTCCAAATTGCAGAGACCTATTTGTAATTGATTGAGATGAAGTATTGAAAACTTTTTTACTAAAGTGACCTCAAACTGTGATCTTCTTTATCTCTAATTATCGATTGGATTATGGATATATGCCACCACACCCAGCTTAGCTTGATCTCCATATTTTATGTTGCCCTCTGTAAAGCAGCTGCCATCCCCATACATACCTCATGATCCTACCCTAGGAAGAAGTTATTTCTATATCACTTATTGACTCTTCATTTTTTAATTTTCTTATCACATTAATAGTTAATCACATTTAATCATATTTTTCTGAATCACAGTTAGAAAAGCCATATTCAGAAACAGATCAAACATACATTTTACAAAGCCCCATCACATTGTGAATAAGTTAATCACATAGGTATGTATGAGTATGTGTTTTGAAAACAATGTCTCAGTCTTCTCTCAAATGACAGATACACAGGCAATTTAACAAACTGATTCCCACTGAAGAGAGCAGAATTGAACCACAAAAGACCAATGGTAAAATGTATGATGTGTTCTCTCTCAAGTTGACTTAATAGGCAATGTATTAACTCTACGGGGTGTAAAGAACCATTAAAATCAACATACCTGTGCATTGTTCATTTCTTCAGGTTTTAATTTCTAAGCTTCACTAGTCAACATTGAAATCATTTTGTGCTTTAAATAAACATAAATTGTCTTGACATTTGCAAACTTTCAACACAAGATATCAAAGAAACTCTTGATAAGTGCGATTGCATAAAAGTTAAAAGTTTCTGTGCAGCAAAAGGACATAGCTAACAAGCTAAAATGACACCCACAGAATGTGAGGACATTTTTACCAGCTATACACCAGAAAAGGTCTAGTATCAAAAATATACCTAGAGCCCAAAAATAAAACATCTAAAATTAAACCCTCAGAAAAACAACAACCTGACTAATTAATGGGTGATTAACTTCAAGAGAGACTTCTCAAAAAAAAGAGCATTTTTAAAATTAAAAAATCATCATATAGTGAAATCAAAAGTCCTGTCTTATCAGAAAAATTCTGGAGTTCCTTCAAGTGGATCAAAGACCTGGAGGTAAAAGCCAACACTCTAAAAACTTTACAAGAAGGAATAGGAGATACACTAGACCTCCTTGGCACAAGGAGGACCAAGAATGACAACATATCAGAGAAAGGCTGGATACGTGGGACTGCATTAAACTGCAGAGCTTTTGTATGGCAAAGACATAGCTAGTAAACTAATCAGGAAGCCTACAGAGTGGGAGAAGATCTTCACCAACCATACAACAGACAAAGGCTTCATATCTAAAATATATCAACAGTTCAAAAAATTGAATCAATCCAAAACTAATCTCCAAAGTAACAACCATCCCATTAAAAGATGGGCTAAAGACTTAAAGAGAGTCTTCTCTGCAGAAGAAACAAAAATGGCCTATAGACACATGAAGAAATGCTCAACATCTCTGGTCATAAAAGAAATGCAAATCAAAACAACTCTAAGATTCCACCTCACTCCAGTTAGAAAAAAAATTCTGGAGTTCCACACTGCAAACATATAAATACTTAGTCAAAAGGAAAGTGTTGAAGTTCAATGTAAAATACTGGCCCTTTCAAGAAAACCTACTATAAATGTAGATAAAGTTATATCCCCTCCATTCACAATACAAGAACTAACCAATATTTTATATCCCATGTTTAATTAAGCCAATGTGCAGTAAATTTTACTACATCTAACTGCTGACATCAAAAGTGTCAAAGAGAATCAGGGCTTGGCAGAGTGGCCTTTCTCTGTAAATCTCAACTACTAATGAGGCCATAGTAGAAGGATCTCATCTGAGGAAAGTCAGACTGGCAAAATAATAAGACTCTACCTAGAAACAAATTGAAGCAGGAAGGGTTAGAGGTATAGGTCAAGTGGTAGAGCTTGGCAAATATGAACTATGATCATAAAACACAGTATCCCCCTGAAATGTGTAGGAGAATCAAGTAGGTCAAGAAGTCTAATACTACGATTACTTTTAAAGTTATTTGAGGAAGTAGAGAAATAGTTCAAGACATATATTGGCTTTTTTCCATAGACATGATTATAAAAATATATTTGACTAGAGTATATAGTCTATAAATCCAGAAGACACATCAAACTATGGATTCTTCATAAATTGGACAAACAGATCTTTACTTGTAAATCTTTTACTACTGAAAGTTGACCATTACCTTAAGACATCATATTCAGACAAAAACAGTCATTCTTCAATTCTTAATAAATTTGTTCTCTTATGATAGATGATACTTCTAGAGATACAATTTTGGACTCGACTGGATTATTTCATGATCTAAAATGTTTTTGTAAAGAAAATAAAACATAAGATATATTATATTAAAACAAATATTTCAAGAAGACAAGATAAAGTAGGGAGATTGAAATGCAATCGTCAGCCTACATGATAGGTTATAAAATAGTAACAAATATACTCCTAAATCTGAATAATTTGATGGTGCAAAAGTTTTTGTTTCCCACAGCATAAACACAATGCATTGGAAAACTTCCTTGGTGACTCTCAGAAATTGTGATTCAGAGTTCTTTTCACCTGGAGACACTGCAATCCTCAAATCACAAGAAGTTTGCTGTCCCAAAGGAACAGCAGAGACCAGGATGAGAAAAGTTAGCTCTTAATTGCTTCAGCCCAAGTGTCACATGAGTGATGTTTACCCTCACAGCATCATCCAGCTCTTTCAAACAGTAGGAAAGATAGAAAAAGACCTTTAGGATATAGAAACAAAAGCCATAAAATGAGTGATTGTTGTCCTTAATGTACTATGTTATCTCTCATCTCTTTTGCTGTCCATTGGTTATCTCATATTGTTACAGTATTTTACCTTGTTATCTGATATATTGTATATATGCTTAGTTGAAATAGGATAGGGCAGGGGGGAAAATAAGATGGGGGGGTGGAAATGGGAACCAAGACATGAGAAAGGGTATCAATGTTTGTGAGGTAATGCACCTTCTATCTGGTGAACATAACTCTTCTATTAATTAAAATAAAAATATATGAAAGAAATATGATTTTTCTTATGCCTAGAAAAAAACAGAAAGTAAACCCAAAACACACCTCTCCCATGGAAGACATGGGCTTTCAAGTTGAAAAGATGATGTAAGATTTTTATGAAAACTGGTACAAGTTGCCTAGCCTCTCCTTGCGTAAACCTCCCATCTTTTTTTTTTTTTTACCAGTCCTGGGGTTTGCACTCAGGGCCTACGCACTGTCCTTGGGCTTTCTCAAGACTATTGCTCTACCACTTTAGCCACAGCCCCACTTTTGCCTTTTTCTGTGTATATGGTACCACGGAATCAAACCCGCGTCTTCAAGCATGCTAGACAAGCACTCTACCACTAGACCAAACTCCCAGCCCCTGAACCTCTCATCTTTACAATAAGAATAATATTACATTTTGCAAGACTGTAATAAAAATTGAATCAATTATTTACACAGTCTATCTGAACTGAATTTATATCAGATACATGTAGGTTTGACCTGGAGAGGTAATTTGATCATATACAAAGATAGAAGATAGGTCTATGTTCTTTGCTTCCTAAGGAATATTTCAACTATAAACTTCCTGAAGTGTTAACCTGCTTGTGAGAAATGCCCTGAGTTTTATTACTTACTTTGACAATTGCTTAGTATTATCTGCTCTTTTTTCTTATTTTTGATGTTTAAGCAAAAAAATGCAATGGAGTTAACATTCTGTCAAGAAAGTAGCTCTTTCAGGGGCTGAGAGTTGGCCTAGTGGTAGAGTGCTTGCCTAACATGTACGAAGATGCGGGTTTGATGCCTTGGTATCACATACATAGAAAAAAAGCTGTAAGTGGTGCTGTGGCTCAAGTGGTAGAGCTCTAGCCTTGAGAAAAGTCCAAGGACAGTGCTCAGGCCCTGAGATCAAGCCCCACAACTGGCAATAAATAAATAAATAATTTTTTTAAAAAGAAAGTATGTCTTGCAACCTAAAGGCTTGTATTCTCAGGAACTAGTTATAAAACATTAGAATGCTTAAGTGCTGTAATAAGCAATAGAATCTAGGTAATAACACTGCCATTAGTTCCCTTCTAACAGCCTCATCCAGTTAAAGAGCTCAATTTAACACCAATCAGTGAATATGCCTTGTACCCAAAGCTGTCCTGGATTGAAATACAAGGCACACTAAGTTTGATCTTTCTTCTTCTAAATCCCTATCTTGAAAAAGCTAAATAAGGAATAAGAAAGAAAGAGTGAAATAAAGGAAGAAAAAGGCAGGTGAGAATAAAGTGTTTTTTTTTCATTGTGTTTTTAAATTTTGACTTGCACTACAAATATCTGTCCACACAATCAATCAAATAGCAAGAAAGACAGCAGCTGCTGCCTAACTGGGAACCTGAAATTATTCCTAGAGCGTGTGTCCTCCAGTAGGGATTAGATTAACTCAAGATAGATCTGCTCTCTCAGGTGTATGGTAGCAAATCACAGCTGCTAGTACCAGAGGTTTCACAAAGAGGCATTTGACACCCACAAAGGAGTTATTTAAAAATGAAATATGAAGCATTCCAACTGTTTCTAGACTATCTTTGCTGTGTTTCCTAATGAGATTTTTTTAAGAAATGGCAGCTTTTGTTCTATTAGACTTTCTGAAAATGTGCTTGTGCATATATCAACCTTAGTCAAGACAAAATTGTTGAAATACCAGGCATCTATCTACTGGAGGTGAAGGTCTTCTTACTCAATTAATTGCTAATATTTTACCATGATTCAGAGACAATTCTCACTTCAGCATGTTCAACTTCCACAGTATATTTTGGCTCTGATTGACAATTCCTGTGACGTTACTGCTACTGTGACCTCCTTCCCTCCCACACACCTACCACCATTTTTTCTTTTTTAGGAAAAATATTCAATCCTCTGACCAAGGCCACATGTTCCGGATAAACTGACAACCAAGAAACTGGTTTTCAATGGGACAGGGCAATCACATTATCCTTTACTTTTCCTATAAAGCCACTGATCTCTCACTTACCCAATTCCTAAAATCATGTTGCTTGTAAATGATGTATTATAGCAGGTGACTGGGCAGGGTCACTATACAGATATTATTTCCATTCTTTATAAGTAACATTAAAACTTGGAAAGGAATTAGGAAAGAGGCTCATGATTTTTAACTCCTTATAAAGTGAGTCTAACAAATGACAACTCCCCAGAACTTACACTCTCTCTCCCTCTCTAGAGTTGGCCTCATGGACAGCATCTCTAAAATCATCTCAACAAGAAGAAAGAAACAATGCAGGATTCAAAATATCTGGTTTTGCTATGTGTTTGCTCCTAAGAAAACACTTTGAGAATGAGTTTCAGCCCAGAGTAGACGTCATGCCAGGTGTACTTGGCTTCTGTAACCTAAAAAGTTTGAATCAAGTCAGATCATATTCTAAGTGGTCTGTATATTTACCTGTAAGCAGAGCTCCATCAGGATTAGAGTTTATCTTTCTCCCTGGTTCATAGTCTTTCATCTAAAAAATGGCACAGGTATACATCAATGAGATTCTATCCTCTATCTTCCTTTACCTTGCTCTGGAATAAATTGAAAGTAGTGAAGAATAGAGAAACAGAATGTTTATCCAATTAAATGAAATTGTAAGATGGAGACAGTAGAGAAAAATACATAGGAAAAACTCAAGGGGGGAACCTATTCTCTTTGCTATTGGTCTCATGAGTAAATGCCTCTATGACCTTCACATAATAAAATTTCTACTATATAATGAATACTATATATGTAGTTGTCAACTAACTGTCCAGAATTAAAGCTTCTCTAATGTCAATCATGTTTTATCTAACTTAATCTACCATACTGGAATGTATGTGACTAAAGAAACGTCTGATATAGGCCTCTCTGATTCAGGAGGACTGGATGAACTGACACTCCAGGGGTGAAAAGAGAGGATGATAAGTCAATGTGATCAGTGAGCACATTTCTGTGATGCGCCTAGCAGTCAAAAGAAAGTGCTAAGAACCTGTGCCTAAGATGGAGGAATTGTAATATTCAATTAGAATTTCTTTATCATGAGATTAGTAGGGGGAGAGAGCCTCACTCTACTTTGGAGTTGTCAGAATAAGAGTTTCTCCAAACAAGAATATCTGAGAAAGTCTGTCCCACTAGATTCAGAAGGAAGAGTGAGAGTAAACTTGAATGTATAAACATTGGCAAATAAACTGAGAAGGAATAGATGAGTTGTGTCTTCAGACAAAACAGAAATAGAGTTCTATTGTTTGCGGAAACCACCTAGAAGCCTTGAAGAAGATGATTTGATAGCCTGAGTTGATGATAGCCTATGAGTATGTATACAACACTGTTTCTGATGGTCACAGAAAAGCTGTGCACTAATGTCCCTAATAGATCAGATTTCAGCCTCTAAGTATGTAACTTCTTACACATTCCAAGTTTAGAATAATTGCACTAGGAACCATCTGCCACCAAGTATCTAGTTGGTATTGGCCCTGATCCACCCCCAACAGGTGCCTGATAGTGACACACTCTGAAAATCCCAGTGCCAAGATTACACATGAATCATGGACCTGGGGGGTACAAAATGATCCAGTTAATGAGTATTCTTTTTAATTGAAATCACCTTAATGTTTAAGGCTTTGTTATTTAAGGATGATCACTATTACATAATCTGCAGTCTGATATAAAATTTAACTCCATGCTTTCTTTTATTGTATTTTATCTTTGGGATAATATACAGAGGTTTTACAGTTACATTCATCAAGTAATGGGTACATTACTTCCCGAAAGTTGATATCCCTTCTCATGTTTTTGTCCCCCTTTCCTCCCACAACCCTTCCCAATCATCTTGTTTTCTCCCTTTCCTATTTCAAATAAACAAACAACTATACATACAATGTATCAGGTAACAAAGTCAGGTGCAGAAATCACACGAGATTAATCCTAGGAAGGAAAAAAAGAGATAAGAAACGACATAGTAAATTAAGAAAAACAATCACAAAGATAAACCTCTTCTTTCCATAACCTAGAGTTCATTTCATTTGGTCTCATCCTGAATGACCATATGTACATACATTTTGAGCTATTGTGATCTCTGCTAGAAGAGTCCTAGATGAGAACTAATTATTGCAAATCCTGAAAGCCATGGATCTTATTCTCCTTTGAGTCCGGCTTACTTAAATTCATGTGGAATAATAAAGAACCCTGTATATCGAAAATGATACCAAACTTCAGACTCTATTACAGAGCTATAATCAAAACAGCTTGGTATGAGCATAAGAATAGGCCTGAGAACCAATGGAATAGAACTGAAGAGCCAGAAATCAACCCACAGATGTATCCTAATCTTCAACAAGGGAGGAAAAAAATAACATGGGAGAAAGACAATCTCTTCAACAAATGGTGCTGCCTGAATTGGGTAAGCACCTGTAAAAAACTAAAACTGTATCCTTATATGTCACCCTGCACCAGAAATAATTCCCAGTGAATCAAAGACATTGAGGTAAAAGTAGATACACTGAAAACTTTACAGGAAGCAATAGGAGATACACTAGGTCTCCTTGGCACAGGTCAAAACTTTCATAATAAAGGCCCAGAGACACAATAAATTTTAAAAAGTTTGGACAAACGGGACTGCATTAAACTGCAGAGCTATATGGCAAAGGACATAGCTAGCAAGTTAAATAGAAAGCCCAAAGAGTGGGAGAAGATCTTCACTAGCCATCCAAAAGACATCCTTATATCTACAGCTCAAAAAAATTGAGTCTCTCCAAAGCAAATCCTCAGAGAAACAACCCATCCCATTAAAAGGTGAGCCAAAGACATAGAGAGACTTCTCTGAAGAGGACATAAATTGGCCTATAGACACATAAAGAAATGCTCAACATCTCTGGCCATAAAAGAAATGCAAATCAAAACAACTTTGAGATTCTACCTCTCTCCAGTTAGAATGGCCATAATCAAGAAATCTAATAACAACAGATGCTGGCAGGGATGTGGCTAGGAGGGATCACTACTACACTGTTTGTGGGAGTGTAAACTCATTCAACCACTCTGGAAAGCAGTATGGCAGTTCCTCAAAAGACTAAACACAGAGCTCCTCTATGACCCAGTAATCCCACTCCTTGGCATTTACCCAGTTATCCAGAAATAAGGGCATACTAAAGCTACTAGCACAAGGATGTTCATTGCAGCATTATTTACCATAGTGAAGGTATGGAACCAACCCAGATGCCCCTCAGTAGATGCATGGATGAAGAAGATGTGATACTTATACACAATGGAATTCTATGCTACCATCAAAAAGAACTCCATGCTTTTTTAAAAGCTAAAAAATATTTCCCACCAGGATTTGACCACACTGTTAGTGTCGTTAATGTTTACATATTCCTATTTTTAGAATTAATATATATGTATTGAACATCTTTTCAGCATTACAATAATAATATAAACTGGCTAATATTAGACAAGTGGTAAATACTACTATGTTGTATTTTCTGGTGATCATATACATGAAACTACCATATTCTACACTGTCTTTAAAATACTCATTGAAGGCACAAAGCTTTGTTACATAGAGAAGCAAACTCCTGTAATCCAAGTACTCCAGTGACTGAGGCAAGAATCTCACAAATTTAAGACCAGATTGGTCCCCAGATCAAGACACTGTCTCAGAAAGAAAAAAGAGCAAAACAAACCAAAAGAAAACTTAAAAATTAAAAAAGAAAGGAAAGAATAAACAACAAAAAGAAATTTCTGTACCCCTATGCATCCCAGAAAACAAAACATTTTGTATTTTTTAAATTTTCCTATTCCTTTTTTTAATTACCATAAGCAGTTATACAATGGAGTTGCCATTTAACAATGCAGTTTATGAGAACAGTGCGTTGATGATCAATGTCACCCCTCTCAACATTCTCTCCCATCCTTCTCAACCCATCCTTTCCCTCACTTTTCTTGATTTTGTAGGCTATACATTGACTTCATGACTGCACTCTCCTCTTTATCCTCTTTATTTGTCTACACCTCTCCCCTGGACACCATCCCCACTCTTTCAAGTATCTTGGTTTTTATTTCCTGGTTTTGTATTTTATTTAACTTGGACTTTGCCTTTAACTTGGACATTACACTATCTGAGTTCTCCCTTGAAACTACCATGTTTTAGTTAATATGTTTGTATACACTTACACACCACCTAGTATATTTACTTATGTACTTATAAGCGAATTCTAGATTCCACATAAAAGGGAAAACATGCAACCTTTATTTCTCAGGGACTGACATAATTTTTCCAGGCTTTTCTTTTTCTTTACAAATGATGCAACATCATATTTCCAATGGGTAAGTAAAATTCCATTGTGTATATAAACATACTACATTTTCTTGATCCCTTTGTTTCTTGAGGGGCTAATTCCATACCTTGGCAATGATAAATAGTGCTGAAGTGAACATGGCTGTGCCTGTAGCTTTGCTGTATCCTGGTTTTTAATCTTTTAGATAAATGTCAAGTAGTGGAATTACTGTATCATAGGATAGCTCTGTGTTCAGTTTTTTTGTTTTTGTTTGTGTTTTCCATTCCCAGATTATTTTATTAAAGAATTTATTAACATTGATTTTTTACATCATATTTCAACTGACTTGTTTAACAAGTATTCAAGAAGGAAATCTCTATATACAATCACTGGCACTTAGATTTTAGAACATAATTAAAATTAGGCTGAGGGTTTGTATGTCATAGATACATAATAATCTATGTAATAAAACATTATGTCTAAAGAGTCATAAATTTTTATGTAGTTGTGTTTATATTTCAATACCATGTCGATAGCATTGGCTACACAAATATCGAGTCCTCGCTCTTGTACTGTTCGTGTCTAATAGCCACATATTAAGGACACCATGTGCCTTTTGTTCCTTTGGTCTTGACTAGTCTCACTCAACGTGATTGGCTCTAGATTCATCCACTTCCCTGCAAATGCCATTATTTTATCTTGTCTGTTGGCTATGTAGAATTCCATTGTATATATATACCACATTTTCTGTATCCATTCATCTGCAGTAGGGCATCTGGATTGGTTCCATCACCTGGCTATTGTGAATAGTGCAGAGATGAACATAGCTGAGCAGGTGTCCTTATCATATCTTGGGTTATGATGTTCAGTTGAGAAACCTTCATACTGCTTTCCAGAATGGCTGAACAAGTTTACATTCCCACCAACAGTATATTAGTGTTTTCTTTTGGCCATATCCTTGCTAACATCTCTTAATAATGGCCATTCTAACTAGGTAAGGTAGAATTTCAGTGTTGTTTTGATTTGTGTACCTTTATGGTCAGAGACGTTGAACATTTCTTTGTGTGTCTATTCACCATTTTTTGTCTTTTTCTGAAAATATTCTCTTTAGCTTATTCACCCCTTTATTGGGTTTATTGAGTTGTTGGTCCTTTAAGGGTTTAATTTTTTTCCAATCCTGTGGCTTGAACTCAGGGCCTGAGCACTGTCCTTGGGCTTTCTCAAGGCTAGAGCTCTACCACTTGAGCCACAGCACCACTTACAGTTTTTTCAATGTCAAAGAAATGAACCAGGGTCTTTGTGTATACTAGATAAGCATTCTTACCACTAGTCCAAACTCCTGGCCCAAAGGTTTAATATTTTAAACTCTCTCTATATTCTGGCTATGAAGCCACTGTCTAAAGTATTTCTAGCAAAAAACAAACAAAAAAAAAACCCTTCTCCTTTTCCATGGGCTGTCTTTTTAGCTTCTTGGCTAAGATCCAGATGCACAGCAATTCAAAGATAATGATAAATGGGATTGCATCAACTGAAAAACTTTTTGCACAGCAAAGGTCATAGCCAAGAACATTGTTTTTACAAACAGGATTTCAAGAGTTTGAGGAATAAAACCTTGTCCACTTCTTATCTCCTACTTCTTATTTACTATTAATAATTGGAATAATGGCAATTTCAAATTGTGTGCTTTCTATTTGTAAAACTTATGAAAGATTTTATGTATATAATTTTTTGATATTAATATGGAATAATTTCTGATATTCCCTCATTTTATAAATCAAGTGAAGTTCAAAGTCAAGCAAAGTTCAAGGTAAGAAAATCATCCAAGAATAAAGGCTCAGATATGGCATATTGGGATCCTTCTGACTTCAGGGACTATTACCTTAATTATTTCCTTCTTCTACTCATGGATGGTTTTCTCTTCTGGCCTCTTATTACAAGAGGCTTGTGAGAAAGTATGATTCTGTTCCTAATAATACCAGTCAGTGAATGAGCATCTTAAACTTGTGTGAAGCAAAAATTCTACCTCCTTTCCACTTCAGTTTAGCAGACTAACTTTTCTCCCTTAATGGATAAGTTGGAACCTTGAGTGTTCAAGCACTCAAAACAGGATTCTAGAGTCCTCTAAAATACCAGAGGAATTATTTATCTCATGATATTGTAGGATCCAATGCTTAGATTGACCAAAGAAACTAGGAAGATGAAGATGAGAATAAACGTTCTCCCACTCTTAAAAAGCACCATAAGAATCAGTTGAATCCTCTCATCCTCCATGTTTGTACTCCTGAAACGAAGGGAATTTCCTGAGCTTACACAACTAAATAACCAAAGTCAAAACTAAATCTCCCTTCTCTCCATCAGAACCGACTTCCATAGCATCATATTCCATCCCACTGCAGTACTCCAAGTCAAACAAACACCAATTTTATTCAGGGTGATGCAAGGATTTTTCCAATGACCCTTCCTTCCATGGAGCTTTCTAAAAATGGTGAAAGGACTTATTTATAGCTCTTATTTCAAGGTGCTTTTCAGCTATCTAATTATCCAATGACCCACATGAGAGCTAGAGGTGGCAAAGGACAGTGGACTTGGCTGCATATTTGTAAGCATTCATGTGATGTCTGAAACTTCACTGCTTAGGACAATGAATGCCTAGGGTGAAGATGCTAAGGACTGAAGGCAAACATCTGTGCCTGTCATTTAAAGATATGCTGATGATAAGGGAAAAAAAGTTGAAACTCTTTTAATCCTTTAGAGATAGGAATCAAAGTATTTTGATCTTTAAATAGTATCAGCATGCTTTTCAAGAGTTGTCTTAGGTACATTTTTATTTTGCTCCATTCCGTGTTTAACGGAGATCCCTTGGGTATTCTAATTGACACACACAGGATAATATAGTTCTACATAATGCTACAGACTGTAACTGGAAGCATTTGCAAAATGGCCCATAAGTCGTAGAAATGCTTTCATCTAAACAATTAGACTATTTCCATCTGGCAGACTTTGATACTTTCTGGGAGATGAATGGGCCTGAAACAACGATAGCTGCTTTTCAAAGTTTCGATCCATTCAAGGCAGCATTCTCAAATGCAAGTCTCACTTGGTTTCATTATTCTGAGGATACAGCATGACAGTTATTGTAGCCCAAAGAGTAAGATTACCTGCTCTGAAATTAATCTGACAAAACAGTTATATTCACAGATCATGGGATCTGACTATAAGTGTTAACAGTCATGAGTCACGGAGCTGTGTAAAAAATAAATGCATAAGAGACAAAAAAAAGACACAAAAAATATCAACATTACAAACATATTTCTAAGTCTGGGAATATAACTCAGTGCGCAAATTCTCTGCCATGCACAGATCCTTGGTTTGATCCCTAACTCTAAAAATAAATAGTTCTTGTTTTCTGTTTTCTTCTTTACACCATTTAACTCATGTTGTCACATAGTATCTTCAAAGGAACACACACAACCTATTGCACAACTAAGACATGATCTGGGGTGGAATTATGATATCTGAAAATTTCTACCACAAATAATCTGAAAATACAGCTCTCTAGGTCACTTCCTTGATGGTATGGTTTTGAATAATCACTCAACTGGACTTTTCTTTAGCCACCAAATTTCCTATTTATATATTTGAAGCTTTTCTTTATGGCCTTGTTTCTTTCTCATATTTACCAACTAGTGGCAATTTCATTAGAAAATTATACTCCTTTTTATCCCACAGGCTGCAAAAGTAGGAGGCTATAATCAGTTACCATCACCATTCATTTCTATGCTACATGGGCCTCAGGAATGCATTCAATATCCTATATTCTGCCTTTGATTTTATCTAAGGTCCATAACTCAATATGACAATGACTTTTCATGGACCTCCTTGTCAGTCTCCCTACCTCCATATTTACATTTACACAAAAAAACCACTTAAATCTGCCAAGTCTTATTTGAACTCTACAAACCTCTCCCTCTCTCACCCATTTCAACACAGCATGATGGAAGCTCCACCCTGAGTTCACATAGCCAAGAGCACTGGGCTCTGTCTTCTCTTTGCTCACCCAGAGGATTAGGCTGCCAACATTACCCACAGCCCTTTTCCTATAATGTAAAACAATTTAGGTGAGGGCAGGTGAAAGGTCAAAAGCTATCTTCTACACTACCAGTACTTACAAACTTAGAATGTCACTTAGTTCCCTGGGTTTTTAAGCTGGACCTAAGTGAACCCCACTACAGCTCATAGGGCAGAAATTTCAAATCAGATGGTGAATAGCTGCTGCCTCAGACTGGCATCCTTGTTGTGCAGTTCAGACAGCATGACAAGTAGCCATTGTATAATCCTAGGCCCAGAACAATGGTGTAATGGTAGTGACAAAGACAATCATAATAGACATGTTTGAAACTATCCCCAGACACACAGACATTTATTTGGATCAAAGTGAAGGGACATGGATAAAATGTGTTAATTTACATATCTAATATTTAATAAAAACATATGAGACATATAAAGTAACAATAACCAAGACTATGTGACTTACACAGTACAGGAAACAAAAATTGTCTTTGAAAGTCCCCCAAATCAGATACTGTGAAGTCTTCAAAGCAGTTATTATAAATATATTTGAACAACTAAAGAAATTCTTGTCTGAAGAAATAAAGGATTACAGTTTTTCACCACATATAGACTATCCATAAAAACAAACTATTTGTTAGAAATCATTAAGAGTTAACCATCAACAGCTCATGACTCTAAACCTAGCTTTTCAGGAAGCTGAGATGCAAAGGTCACAATTCCATGCCTAAGCAGACAACTCTACAATATTCTTATCTCCCATTAATCATCAGCCTGAAGTGGATACGTGATAGAATGCCAGCCTTGAGTGAAACAGCTAAGGAACAAAGACCAGGAGAGGGGTAAGAATTAACAGGCACATTGTCACCATATCAAAATTCTAGAGTTAAAAGTTACATTCATTGAGATGAAAATAATCACATGGTAGAACTGAGCTGGAAGAAGAAAGAACATGAATATGGATTAATGGAGTTTATGTATCTGAACAGAAAAAAGCTAAAAGGAAAACAAGGGAAAATAAATGGAAATCCAGAAAAATGTGGAGCAGGACTGGGAGTTTGGCCCAGAGGTAGAGGGTAGAGTGCTTGCCTAGCATGCATAAAGACCTGGGTTCGATTCCTCGGTACTACATACATAGAAAAGCCAGAAGTTGTGCTGTGGCTAAAATGGTAGGGCTCTAGCATTGAGAAAAGCCCAAGGACAGTGTTCAGGCCCTGAGTTCAAGCCTCAGTACTGGCAAGAAAAAGGAAAACAAAAGAAAAATGTAGACCACAAATAACTATGTTTTTGTAAACTCTAATGGGAGAGACAATGGAGAGGAGAGAGGAGAGGAGAAGTGAGGAGAGGAGAGGAGAGGAAGGAGGGAGGGAGGGGGGGGAAGGGAGAGAATTTCACCCAGAAATAAAAATTAAAACATTTCAAATGATCAGAGACATCCAAGAAAGTCAATGAGCTCCAAACAGGAAAATAAAGAGCCCCCATAACTTAAGCCCAAGCAAAAATGTTGAAGAGCAACAACAACAACAAAAAAGAAATACTCAAAGTGGCAAATAAATAAAGCCCATGTTAAAATATGTGAAAATGTGAACTAAACTTTTATATTTCCCAAAGTACATAGAATAGAAAATTTTAAGTATAGAACATAGCACAATGAAACCCATTTAAAAAATTAGTGGAAATTCTAAATATGAGAATGAGAAACTGGCCGATTTATTTTGAGTCACAATTACCTTGATACTAAACCAAAGATATTGCTGTTATGCACTGAATTGTGCTCCTACCAAATCCACTATGTGATTTCTTAATCCCCAATATGACTTCAGATGCAACTAAGCCTTCTCATTTTGATTTCCTACCAGTATGGATAAACTTGTACACAGCAAGTCCAAGAGTTTTCATCATGACATTTCTACACATGCCTATAATTTATATTGATCATATGTTGTTGACCTCTCAGCCTTTCTTAGACTGCAGTTTCAGGTTGGCCACAAGCAAAAGTTTAAGGCTCTGAGAAATAACCGAAGTGAAAAGGACTGGGTGAGCCATGGTTTAAGTGGAAGAATACTTGCTTAGCATTTGCTTAGCAAATGTCTTGAGTTCAAACACGGAAGAAAGAAAGGAAAGAAGGGAAAGAAAGGGAAGGGAAGAATATAGTGACAAAATAAAAAATATATTCACAAATGTTTAAAATTTAAAAATGTTGTGCTTCAAAGAAAAGATTAACAAGGAAGAATTTTTAAAAATTCAGGGAGAAAATAGATGCAAGGCCCATGTATCCAGATATAAAGAATTTCTACAACTCAAAAATATGTCACCCACAAGGATGTCGGTGTTTAAGAAGACTAATCTAGGACATAGCTAGCAAATTAACTAGAAAGCCTACAGAGTGGGAAAAGATCTTCACTAACCATAGAACAGACAAAGGCCTCATATCTAAAATATATCAACAGTTCAAAAAATTGAATCACTCAAAAACTAATCTCCAAAGAAACAACTATCCCATTAAAAGATGGGCCAAAGACTTAAAGAGAGTCTTCTCTGAAGAAGAAATAAGAATGGCCTATAGACACATGAAGAAATGCTCAGCATCTCTGGCCATAAAAGAAATGCAAATCAAAATAACTCTAAATTTCCCCCTCACTCCAGTTAGAATGGCCAGGATCAAGAAATTTAATAACAACAGATGCTGGAGGGGATGTGGCCATGTGGCCAGGAGGGATCACTACTACACTGTTGGTGGGAGTGCAAACTCATTCAACCACTATGGAAAGTTATATGGCAGTTCCTCAAAAGACCAAATATAGAACTCCCCTATGACCCAGCAATTCCACTACTTGGCATTTACCCAATCGTCCAGAAACAAGGACATACTAAATCCATTAGCACAATGATGTCCATTGCAGCACTATTTACCATAGCAAAGATATGGAACCAACCCAGATGCCCCTCAGTTGTTGAGTGGATCAACAAGATGTGGTATTTATACACAATGGAATTCTTTGCTGCTGTCAGAAAGAATGACATTGCCCCATTTGTTAGGAAATGGAAAGACTTGGAAAAGATCATATTAAGTGAAGTAAGCCAGACTCAAAGGAACTTAGGCTCAATGGTTTCCCTCATTTGTCATAATCAGTAGAAACCTTGGGCTCTCCTAGCAGAGATTTGCAATAGAGCAAAACCTTGATACAAAAGGCCATAGAGTAGGACGCTGAATGATAGGATATAGAAACATAAGCCATATAATGAATGATTGTTGTCCTTAATGTACTATGTTAATCTCTCATCTCTTTTGCTGTCCCTTGGCTATCTCATATTGTTACAATATTTCATCTTGTTATCTGATATATTGTATATATGCTTGATTGGTTATTTGAAATTGGATAGGGAAGGGGGAAAAACCACATGAGCGGGGTGGGCAGAGAGAAATGGGGCCCAAGACAAGAGAAAGGGTATCAATGTATGTGAAGTAATTCATCTTCTATCTGGTGAATATAATGTAACCCTTCTATTAATTACAATAAAAATATATGAAAAAAAGAAGACTAATGTAGACCCTGGAGTCTTCATATGTTACTTGTAGAAATGTAAACTAGTGTAACTTCATAGGAAAATGCTAGGAAAGCTCTTCATAATATTTCAGCCATTCTAAAGTAAACCCAAAAGCATTGAAAATATATCCACACTCAAGCATATATTTAAATGTTATCACAGCTTTATTTAGTTATAACATCTATAATATGTAATTGTTTATAATAATGCCTGATATCCATATATTATATAATGTAATTATTTATAATATCTATCAATGGATGAGTAGACAGATAAAATGTGGGCCTATAGATAGTATGCAATATTATTTGACAGAAAAAGAAAGAAAATAGATACTTACTGCAATAATACAACATTTTAAATTTTGTAAACTTGTGTAAAGTGAAAGAAGCCAGTAACAAAAGGTTACACATTACATGGTTTCACTCATTAAACATTCAGAACAGCAAACTGGTAGATATTGACAATAACTTTGTGATTGCTAGGCTAGGTTGAGTGAAACAGAGATGGGGAAGCTAATGACAATTAGCTAAAAGTAAATTGTGATGACAATTACATAACTCTGTGACCATACTAAAAGACATTGGATTGTATAGTTGATGTAGTTTATACTTTAAAAAGATGTCATTTTGAAAAACTAAGGACATAAGGTATTAATGTGAATTCATGTTGAGTGTTACATAATATTCAGTAAATACCAACCTTTCTCATTTATTTTACTGATTTAATGGGAATGCCAAAAAGTAAACAAAATCTGGGTCTCACTTTGATATCAGTTTCCCTAGGTAGACCAAAAGTTTCTTGAGGTCAGAGTCCCTTTCAAAGGTTAACATATTTTATGTAAAAGGAACTCATTTATGTTTGTAAAGCTGCACATTTTGTAAGTACAATGAAACTGTAAAATTAGCAGTACAGCATGAGTGCTGGATTCCTACAGCCAACACTCAAGATTAAAGATATAAATTTCAGAGCTACATTTGCTGAATTTGATTCCTGGCTCTAACACATCTTAGCTGTGTGAGCATGGATAGGTTATTAAACTCTCATAGTTTTAGTTTCTTTACTTTTTATGAAAAGAGATTCATATGTCTGCCTTTGTTTACCTTTGCACTTTCAGAACTTCCAGTCCTTTGAAATCTTTGACATCTTTCCTTTTTCTATGATAATCTCAAGACATCTTTCCCAGGGAGTATCTGCCAAATCCACCTTCCACATCTGTTATGCTAAAGGGTTCTTGTGTAAATGAGAACCCCTGGAAAGACTTTAGAATAGTGATGCATAGCATGGATTCAGAAAGCGTTTGATACAATGTCATTGGTAACTGTTATTTACTTCCACAGAAAGCACTTAGTGATTGGGCATATTTTTCCCTTAAAGGTAATGGACAGAATGACTCTCATTTCTCAAGTGCCAGACCTTCTGTGCTCTCTACTTACTTTTCCCTTTTATGGCTTTTAAAGACTGATGGAGGAGGGGCTGGGAGTTTGGTCTAGTGGTAGAGTGCTTGCCAAGCATGTGTGAAGACCCAGATTCGATTCCTGGGTACCATACACACAGAAAGAGCTGGAAATGGTGCTGTGGCTCAAGTTGGTAGAGTGCTGTCCTTGAGAAAGACCATGAATAGTATTCAGGCCCTGAGTTCAAACTGCAGGACAAGGAAAAAATAAACTTATGGAGAAAATGTTTATAACCAATTCTATACATGATCTTATTTCAATTTATGGGAACTTTCAGAATTAAATGTATCACCAGAGTCATCTATTGAGCAACTGTCCTGTGCCCTTTCTTGTATTTAATGATCTCACATACATTATTCAATTAAGCAATTCCTTCTTTCACACACCAACAAAATTCACAGTGAAAGCATCCCAAGAACCTTCATCACTATAGTGGATTAGTTTTCCCTCTCTCTGTCAGTACAGTACTCAAATCTCTCTGTGCTAAACCTCAAAATGTCATTGTTTTCTCCTTTGTCTTTTAACTGATGTACTTTTGCTTTTATTGTCCTCTAAGCTTGAACTCTCCCTCTCCATCTTCATCTAAGCATATCCTATTTATGTGATGAAATGTCTCCTCTTCTAATACACCTACACCAAACTCTTTCCTCTTTTCTATCATACAGTCTCCTTGTTTTCTGCCTTTTGGTAGCCCTTTGCAAATTCATCATAAATCTTCCAGTTCTACTATGTATCTCCCTGGATACAACTTCTTGAAGTCCAGGACTTCATCTTCTGAAAATTAGCATAGAAAGCAGGGTTTCTGGGCATTGTGCCCTGCTCAAAACCTCTTGAAATGCAGTTAAAACTCAATTCAAAGTTGTTCTTGGTAGCATATCTGTGAGATACAAATTCTGGTTTACTTGCCAGGGACTCCCAGGATGAGTAATCTTAAAGCACCACTATTTCATCTCAGGAAAAGCCCAAAATAGAATCCCCAATCTTCAAAAGTATCATTTTTTCTGCCATCGAGACATATGAAATAACATGAAATTAAGATAGTGAGCCTTCTGTTGAATTTAAATTGGTGACTTAAGGAAAAGTCTTGGAATAAAGAATTGATGAATTCTAAATAAATCAGAAAACAGTGGGAAATAGGCAGAAGATTTTTCATATTCTAAAATATTTTCAGAGAAATGTAGTAAGTTACATAGGCAAGGAGAAGATGGAGAGTTCTTGGAGCTTATTCCTCAACTTGTCTGCACACAATTCCTATTAAAGAACCTCAGTGTTTTGTGATAAAAATCATCCACAAGCATGAATCAATGCTTGTAACAGACTCAAGTAAAAGTAGTCAAGAGACTGAGAAAGTCTGTGTGTGTGGAGTGCTACATGCATTGATTGAACAGGAATTACTTAGTTCAACATACAACATACTGTTTAAAACTAAGACTAAATAATTGTCCCAATTATTAGCTACCCAAATTTGTAAATAGTCAAAACAGTTGTGCTATTTAATTTTTCTGTCACCTCTCTTCTTTTCCTCTGTCCTCTCTTTCAAAGGAACCAGTTTATTGTAAAGAAAAACACAGAGAGATCTGATGGTTACACGTAGAAAAATTTGGTCACCAATATCAATTGACAGTATTACTAATCCACTTTTATAGGAACTTTTTCCCCAGTTCATTGAATATCCTTAATACTATCTTTTAGATATTTGTCAGAGACTATGTCTCATCATGAAAACTCAAAAGCACAGAGCAAAGCCAAGTTTTATGTGAGGGACAGAGCTGAATGTGGAAGCATCACCTTGATTTCCATGCTGATGGGCTTTTGTATTCGTATTGAGTCATACTTACTAGAACAGGTGAACCATTCCTAGGAAGTGTGTGGGACCACTGAGTACCATAGATGCTCCAACCCAAATTTGAAGGTTTAAACCCAGTCTCTCCACTTAAATAGCAGAGAAGTCTTCTGTAGTTTATCCAGCCTCTGCCTCCTCATTTGTAATAAGAAACAACAAGCCCTACCTTAAACACTATCGAGATTAGGCAAGTACATGTTTGAAAACAAACAGAAGACAGTGTTTTGTTGAGCATTATACAAAGTAATCTGTTAAATCATTTAAAGTGGTATTGACTTATAACAGAGAATAAAGAACACAAGAAATGGATGGTGGCATGTGAAAGGTTGCTCTGAAGACTGCTGCTCAAAAGATAAATGACCAAACACCAGTTTGAAGAGGACTGAGAGGTGCCTGTGACATACCAGACTCCAGGAATTGCATTGCAACCCTGAAATTGTTCACCTTAGAAAGGGGCTCAAGCAGTTATGCATAAGAGACACTTTCCTGGAGCTTCCATCTGGTAGAGTTCATACATTTATTATTTCAAAGTCAGGAGGGCTTTATTTCCTTTAGCAGTCACTCCTGACAAGCTGTATGCACAAAGAATGGAGCCTTAGGGAACCTACCAAATCCTGTTAGAAAAGAGAGACGGGAGCACTGGGAACAGGGTGTAGGAAATGAATTTTGTTTGAAG
This sequence comes from Megascapheus bottae, assembly GCF_031878675.1. Lineage (NCBI taxonomy): Eukaryota > Metazoa > Chordata > Mammalia > Rodentia > Geomyidae > Megascapheus > Megascapheus bottae. Next base: position 25,885,258 of record NC_143520.1, read on the forward strand.
TACCCTGAGTGTATGGAAACATCACAAACCCCTCTAATATTATAAATGAATGCTAACTCAAAAAATAAAATAAAAACATTAGAAAGAAAGACACTTAAACATCAAAGATCAGTAGTCTAGCTGCACTGACATTAATTAGTATTCCAGACAGGCTTTCTGTCCTGAAGGACTTTCTTAATGCTATATGTCAACTCATAGTTGTACATATAAAAAGTAAGGAGTCAAACTCTTACCATATTGGGATCGTTTCAACAGAATCATCAGTTTCTTACTCTGTTAATTATTACATTTTCTTTGCCAATAATTCCCTTTCAGAAATGTAATATTTATCACAAAATATTAACTTTTCCCTTTGTCCACTGTCTGTGCTATTCTTTTACTAGTAGAGAGAGGGAGACAAAAACATTAATCAGGATTATCTTGTCTTTGATCATTTTTGTCCTACACTTACCATTGTCATATCAGATTAGCAACAGGATCATGACAACTTGCCATGAAGAATGTGTTCTGAGACCACAGCCTGGTCAGGACAGCTGCTGGAGTCACACTTCTCATTCCTCACTCTTGTTGACCCCAGGGGACTCCAGAGATAAGTGTGAGGATAGGGGGAAACCATAATTTGAACAGAATAAACCAGCACAATAATACACACAGCCTGTTTTGAAAACCTATTCTTGAAATATCTGTGCACATTCATTGTGCTATCTTCATTTTGCCATACAGAAGAGGACAAAAAAAATGTTCAAGGGTAGTTTTAGTTAGGCAAGTTTTAAAAAAAGTAACCTTTATGTTAATTTAAAACTTTTTCATTACTGCCAGAATTCTAGTTTTGAAAATACAGGTCATATTTATCTTGCTGAGTAGCTGAAAATACATGTCTATGCCTTGTCTTTTTGGTAAGTATACTGATTATGTTTTTCGGTGACTGCTCATTTCTGTTTTCTGAAAATAACTGCAGCCCACATACTTAGTCATGTATCTATTCTCCTCCAGCTATTCCATCACAGCTGCTCAAAGACTAAGGTAAGATCAGATGCCAAGCTGTATATTCAATGGCCAATCCTACATGAAAGGTACCCTGTTGGTAGCTTCATCTTTGAAAATAAGCACTCTTGTACTCCTGATGTTCCATTTGCAAAATGATGCTTATTATTTTTGCCTTACATGAAATGATATGTAAAGGTGTAAAAAGGTATCATCTTTTCATGTTGAATATGGGTATACCCTTCAGAAAAGTTCCAGTGTAAGAAGCTTAGTTACCAACTGATTGGGGAACTTGATTGGATCCTGATAGTTCTGACATGATTAATGGACTAATTGCTTGATGGATTTAAAATATAATGGTATTATTGGAAATTGGTAAGGAAGTAGGAGGATGGGGAGCCTATTTGAAGAAATTCAGTCACCAGCAGCCTGAATGAAATTCTATGTATCCTTCAACTTTGTATCCATCTATCTGTCTGTCTGTCTGTCTGTCTGTCTGTCTGTCTGTCTATGTTATCAATCTATCATATATTATCTATCTCTTTCTCTGTCTTCTTCCTCTGTTTCTCTCTTTCTGTTTCTGTCTTTGGCCTGCCTGCCTGCCTGCCTGCCTGCCTGTCTCTGCTTCTTGGCTCCTATTAGATGAACAAATGTTGTCTCTGTACTCTTGTGGCTCGACAATGGTTTAGACTGAAACATCTTAACCCAGAGACAAGATAAATTCTCTTTGTTCCAGGTATTTGTCATGAAAAATAAAAATTCACACTCTCAGAATGAGATGGATATAAATACATTTATATCTGAATTGATATTTATGATGTCCTTTGATTATTCATTGTTTCAAATTGTTTTAATTTATGAACTGTTTTGTAATAGATCCAGATAAAGTCAGATATGTGTCATTTGTACTTCCTAGAAAAATTATTTTAACTTGCATGGTATGTATGACATGAAGTTTAGTGGGAGATAGCCAAATTTGAAAAATGAAGTGAGTTTGCATCTTTGTGTGACATGTACTACTCAGAGAATGTGCAGCATAGATAATTTATATGAAATACAGATGCACAGAACATTTCCACAATGCAGGTGTAAACACTGTGATAAAAGTGCTAGAGTCAAACATCATGAAAGTATTGACGAAATCCTTTGTCATATATTTCCATATTTTCACTGAATAACACACATAATAAATATTAATACTACTACAGCATAGTGGAGTAATTGCTAATGAGGACAATATGTAGGGATGTGTTACTGGAAAAGTCTTATTCTGACCATGAATCCTAATTCTGTGATTCTGAGTATGTGCTTTTATGCCTCTCATCTTACCATATTTCAGGATTACCCACTTTGAAAAGGATCACTTCCTGGTATCAAATCATTTGCATTAGTTTCAGATTTCTTGTCTCTTTGTATTTACTCAGAACACAAAATCATTATCAGGTATTTGTATGCATTAATCTCATGCCATCTTTAATTTGTTACTGAATAAATTCCTTGCAAATCTTAAGGAAAATCTGTACTCTTGCTGTCAATCCCACTACTACAAGACTTTTTGTCTGCATTTTCTCTTCACTCATCTTTTCGTTGTGCTGCAGATAGACATCCTGCTTTGTACCTGGTTCTCAAACACAGAGATTCATTCATCTTGCAGTCCTGTGTCCTAAATATGGCTTTCAATAGCAGTGTTTTGCCTTCTCTGCACGATTCACTCCCTGTCATTCATAGCTCACCTGAAACTTGAATGGTTTTCCTTCTACGCATACTAAGGCATCATCAACAGAGTCTGTCATGTTGGCTCAACTTACAGACAGCTGTCACTATATTTCATATACTTATGTATTTTCTTTCTTCTTCCTCAGTACAAGTAAGATCCACTAGACAAAAGACCTGTCTTCTCATTTAATGTTCTTAATTTGCTTAATAACTGAGTGCTAGATAAATTGTTCTGTGACTTGCCTCCTATCAGGGAATTGTTTCCACACAGATTTTCATAAAGCACTAGTATAATTCTAAGGAAGTACATTGGAAAACATCTCTACCACTGTAGAGAACACATTGACTGAAAATTCCAGAACCCCAATAAATATTCCTTGAATTAATAAATTTAGCTGCAGTTTTATACTTCATGTCATTTCTAATGCAAAGATTTATAAAAACCATTTTATACACTATAGTTTTATGTATGAAAACTAAATTGTCTATGATAAGAACAGGACACTGCCTATGTAGACGTTCAGTCTTCCTTAGTCTCTCCACACAGTACACCCTGGCTAGGACCTAGAAGCCCAAGTTAATTAAAACCTCAAGTTACACAATGATATAATGAGACTTACATTTTTTATCACTGTTTCATACCTGATTCCTATACCAAGTCCATCGTAACATTCACTAACTGGGCTGTGTTCGACCACTTTTATCACCAAGGGATGGATTAGATAGAACATTCAATTCAAACTAAACTATGACATGTTCTTTACACATATTTTACTTAAGGAAATTCCTAGATTTTACAAAGAATTAAAATTTAAATCTTAAGCTTCAAGCAACAAAAAAATCCAAATGCATAGCAAAATCTATTCAATTCTGAAGATAAGTTTTGAAGTAAGACAATCACACTGAATAATTTTTGAAAGTCCTCTAAATAATTCATTGTTACAGCTATGTCTTAACAAATCAAACCTACTTATTCATTTTTTTCCTTAATGTTATTGAAACAGAAAATTATTCACTTGATTATCAGAAAGTAATTGGCTATCATATAGAAAATTAATACACAGTTACAATTTAGAATCTAACTCAGCCCAACAAGACATTTACATACTGACACAAACAGAGTGACCAAAGAAAAAGATTTGCTCATTCATTCCTAGTCATTTACAGAGGGAGAATGGATGTATGGACAAAATTTATACTCCTAAAATTCATACTGAATCTCCAGATTTACTCTGAATTAAGACATAACACCAAATTAAGTCATAAGAATAAAAGAGAGAGATGGAGGCAGAGACAGAGACAGACACAGAGTAACAAGTAACAAGGTAGCCAGCTAGGAACAAAGCCTTCCTAAGTCTGTAATCATGCTGCGGTTCTGGATTTTAGACTATAGCCTCTGGAACAGTGACAAAATTTTAAGGCAATGTATTCTATGGTATTTTGTCACAGCATCTTGAAATGGCTAATACAAGGAAGAACATAATAAATACTCCTCTTGCTAGTTAGTTTCTCTTTTTCACTCCGAACACTGGCTCATTCATGATCTATTTAAGCTAATTACATGTTTTTTGTTTGTTTGTTTGTTTGTTTTTGCCAATCCTGGAGCTTGAAACCAGGACCTGGGCCTCCCTGTGTTCAAGGATAGCACTCTACCACTTGAGGCACAGCACCGTTTCTAGCTTTTCCTGCGTATGTAGTACCGAGGAATTCCAGGGCTTTGTGCATGCTAGGCGAGCACTCTACCACAAGGCCATCTCCTGGCTAATGTATATGTTTAACCCTTATATAATATATTGATTCACAGGTTAAATGGAAATGTTGATTACGGTTGTGGTCTAGATATCAAGCAAAACTGGAAGGATGGAATATGTGGAAGTTACTTAGAAGAAAGGGAAAATTAATAAAACAAATAAACAAGAAAAGATGGAAGGCATTGAGTTCTTCTAGAGAGAATATTGAAGCAGGTATCTAAACTGGGTTTAGGCTTGTACATAGGAAGGGCATCAGAAAGTTCTAAAATAAGTCCTAAAGGACTAAAAGGATATTGACAAAACAGAGAAGAAAAGGCTGCTAGGAAAGACAACTTTCTCCATTTTGCCTAAGGATATTCTTCCTCATAAGTACAATAATTATGAGGATTTTTAGCATGTTATTAATTTATAGCAGGATGATAAACAGCCTTACTTACTTCTCTTTATATGCCTTTCTCTAGTCACCCCTTAAAAGATACAAGAAGAAAATTCACGTCTAGACATGGTGAAAGAGAAAGATTAGCTGTTGTGATTCACATGCATATACAATTTTAAGTCCACTTATTCACAAAGGTAGAGGAATAATCTCTAATGCCAAATGATTGTTGTGATCATCAAAAGGGAAGAAAAGCCTCACTTCATTTGTGCTCCAACAAAATGGGAAACTTTAAGTGAGAGACACTGGAGGCTGAGGATTTGAGATAATGTCCAATTGGCTTGAACTGGTTCTTTTCTTGAGAGTCTGTCCTTAATGGAATTTTTTTTGAATTTTCAATTTCCTCTATCTTCACTGTCAGAATAGAAAGGGTGCTCTGCCCGGTAATTAGTCTAAATGAGGAGAGAACTGTGAAAGGAATGCGGAACCACAGCACCTCAGCACTGATGCTGTTTGGCTTCAAATATGAACAATAGGCAGTGAAGTGCATTCTAAATGATGGAAACAGCCAGACATTCAGTCAATAGCTTTCTTTGACATGTGGTGTGCAGAGTGCCATGCCTGACTGCTGTCTAACAAAATAAAAGAAACACAGAACAGCCATTATCTTCCAGCTTACAAGGCTGCAGATCTCAATATATCAAGAGGCTTTGTGAAGTCTGAACCATAAATCCAGGAAGGAGCCATTTTGCCAGATAACGGCAAATTACTAAAGAGTGATATTGTAGCTCTGTTATAAACAAATGCAAATTTGCATTTATTTAAATGGAAAGTAAACCATTTTAAGAGACTGTAATTACTATTTTTCTTAGAAAAATCTCAGTTTTGTCTATTGCCTAGTATAGTTCCATCAAAATAATATATAATTGATCAAAAAACTCCTTAGTGCCTCTACAACTCTATAGATCAAATCAACAAAAAATATTCTTTCTTCTCTTCTTTTTGTACTGGAATTTGAACTCAGGACCTTGCATTTTCTAGGTAAGCAAATAAAACTTGAGCTATTCCCTTTTAAAAATTATTTTGGGGTAGTATGTGTGACCTAGTGGTAGAGTACATGCCTAGCACGCACTAAACTATGCGTTCGATTCCTTGGTACCACTTACACAGAAAAAGCTGGAAGTAGTGCTGTTGCTTAAGGGTAAGTGCTAGCCTTGAGAAACCTCAAGGACAGTGCCCAGGCCCTGAATTCAAACCCCAGGGTAAAAATATCATTTAAATGTTAATTTATTAATGTTAATGGTTATTAACAGTACTAATATTATTTTCCGAGGCCTTCCAAAGAGTGGAAAACGTCTTATCTACACCTCCCCTGTAGCTGAGATTACAGGCCCATATTACTGTAAGTAAAGTATTCTCTATGCAACTACAACATTTCAGAAAAGGAGCTTTGAACCTGATACTGGTATAACTCTCTGAATGAGTGCAGAAACTGGATACTTTGACCATCCCAGAACAAAGACTTTCCTGGTAAGTTCCTTTTGTAAAGTCTGAAATAAATTAGTCCAGTTTAATAGTTACATGCTGATTTAAAATAAAGTTTATCAAAAAATTTCATTGCTGGGGCCGGGAGTTTGGCGTAGGGGTAGAGCGCTTGCCTAGCATGCACGAAGACCCAGGCTTGATTCCTTGGTACCATATACATAGAAAAAAAGCCAGAAGTGGTGCTGAGGCTCAAGTGGTAGAGCTCTAGCCTTGAGAAAGCCCAACGACAGTGCTCAGGCCCTGAGCTCAAGCCCAGGCTGAGAATCAATACCATACTAATTACAGAGAAACTATGCAGTAGACACAAGTGAGCAGCGCGACTCATAAGCTCGAATTATAAACAACTTCATTTTTTTATCTCCACTATCTCTTCAAATCTATTGTTATTCTAGAATTTCCATTGTCCGGAGATAAAAATTTGAGCAGCCCCCAAAACTTTTGCTGGGCACTCTTAGATAATAAAAGAAAGTGTTAGAGTCAGTTTAAATCACAAAACATTTGTTTTGCCAGTCCTGGGCTTGAGCACAGGGCCTGAGCACTGTCCTTGGGCTTTCTCAAGGCTAGAACTCTACCATTTGACCATAGCACCACTCCTGGCTTTTTTTCTATGTATCTAGTAATGAGGAATTAAATCCAGGTCTTTGTGCATGCTAGGCAAGCACTTTACCACTAGGCCAAACTCCAGGCCAAATCACAAAACACTTTATTTCAATAATAAAACGGAGGTCTCTACTTGAATTAAAGATGAAATGTCTCTCATTCAGGGCTAGAATGGGAGAGAAATCTTCAGTTGAAAAAGGCAAATCATCCTTCATCTTGCTTGTTCCATTCCTACTTTTCCATTAAGAGCATAACTGGACAAATTTAAGGATGTTCTAAGAAGATGAAGTTTGAATAACATTCCTGTGAACTTACGCTGGTCCTCTCTGGGTCTCCCAAATCTTTAGAGGTAAGGTGCTTTGGGGGTTGTCTTAAAGTCACCCCTATGTATACAAGGACAGATCTCTCAGCCACAGCCTCATGCACACAAAAGTATATTTGTCTACATCATCAGCTAGACCTGCTGCATCACCTTCAGGCATGTAGCAACCCCTTTAGGTTACTGTGTTGTAGCCAGTTGTCTTCTTTAAGGTACTGTAACTGCAGAAGGGTCTCTCTCAAAAAATGCCATCAATTTACTCCATCGATTTACTCCTTGTCCAATGCCTACTGAGCTTCCATTAAGTACCAAGAACTTTTTAAAACATACATGTGCTAAAATATACATGAGAAATCAGGATTAAAGTACATCTTTCCCAAGAGTTATGTGCTTTTTAAGAGACTGTTTTAAAACCACATGAATAAACCACACAGTCCTGGTTACACAGACAGATTTACTGGATGAAAGTAAATCCCAAAAGCTTGCAGGGGAGGTGCTCTAGAGGTCGTGATGCATTCTCAAGGATGTGGCCAGGGGATTTTGAAACTCTAGTGAACAAGAATAACACTGTTTGTTTCTTAAATCATGTGATATTTTCAGGAAGCGTGAAGTGTCTGATGGATCACTGAGAAGGAGATGGCCAAACCCTCTCAAGCTACTCCTTGAGGTTTTTTGCACATCATCAGTATTTACACTTATATTAGTATTAATTTAGAACAATAAATATAGCCATAGAATATTCATACTAGATGAAACCTGAGAAGTTACCTGGTCAATTTCTCCGTACATAATCTCTCTCAGGTGTGTATGTCTGTGAGGTTTCACATGTGTATCTTTGGATGACTTTTGTTAGATGAGAAAGAGCTCTGAGAATACATACAGAAAATCCTCCAATGCTGCTTCTACTTCCTTTCAGCCGTTGTTCAGATTATATAACCATTTGTCTTTTATTCACAGTGCACTAAGGTAAAGGATAAATTATCAAAAAGTAGATCTTGTATGTAAGAGAAATGAAGTTCAATGTAATATACTGTGAGGAGTTTGGTTTAAGAGCAAAGCAAATTTAATGAATCTAATCAAGATTCTCCCCCCCCTAATAAGTTTCTAGGACTTCTGGTGCAAAACTACATGTATTACATATATAAATACATATATATTATTGTCATTTTAGAGGTGATTTACAGGGAGGTTACAAATCAAATAATGATTACATTTCTTTTTGTACCCTGTCACCATGTCCCTCCTTCTTTCCAACTTTTTGCCTTTGTTCAACCTGTGTCCTACCTTTTCTGCACCTCCCCTACTCTCCCAAAGACAAATGAATGAAAACAAGACAAAAAGGAAAGCACAACAAAGCAGCAACAAGGACAAAAACCCCTTGTTTCCATTTCTTGGAGTTCACTTGGTAAATTATATGATCCCATTCACATAGCTATTGAGCCTTTGTGTTCAACTCCTATGAATACCCTCCTTTGATTTCATTGTGTGACTGCCTGGGCATGTATATAAATTTTTATGTCCAGTGTATTTTTATTTACCATTCATCGTGTTTACTCATAATTTATAGGCATATTCTACTTACCACAAATGAAGGAAATCAAGAAACCTATAGTTTTGGGGTTTCTTTGGGGGGAAGGGATCTGACTTACTTGTTTATGTGATATATTTTTCTAAGTCATTCTACTTTCTTATGAATGTATATGCAATATCATACTTTCTGATGAATGAGTAGAACTCCATTGTGTATATATTCACACACACACACACACACACACACACACACACAGACACACACACACACACACTTTCTTGATCCATTCATCTGTTGAGGGGCATTTGGGTTGATTCCGTATGTTGACTATGCTAAAAATGAATGTGGTTGTGCTGGTCACACATGGTTGCTTGTGGTCTGTTGGATAAATGCCCAGAAGTGGAATTGCTGGGTCATAGGGAAACTATGTTTAGTCTTTTGAGAAACCTTCATACTGTTTTCTGGAGTGGTTGAACCAGTTTAAATTCTGACAAATAGTATAGTAGAGTTTCCTTTTGGCTAGTTGTAAAGAGAGAGAATTTGATATTTATATTTATATTTGTGTTTGTATATTTGGAGGAGTATTAGGCAACACCAAAACTCTGAGGTGGGAAGGTACTTGTATGCTTGAGAAAGAACCAAGAAGTATATATGTCTGGTGAAATGAAAGAGGAAATAAAAGTGAAGTCAGAGGTGAAAGAGTAAGCCATGGAAGCTAGCCTCCGGAAGTAGTGTTTACATCTGTCATTCTGGCTACTTCAGAGGCTGAGGCTGACAGGATTGTACTTCAAAGCCAGCCTGGGCAGAAAAGTTCATGAGAACCTTTCTCAATAGCTAACTGGACAGTGTGGAGCATACCTGCTACTCTAAATTCAATGGGAAATCTCTAGTAGGTGGATCATGGTCCAGACACACATCTGTTCAGGAAATGAGACCCTATTTTAAAAGGAACTAGCATAGAAAGACCAGAAGCATACTTCAGCAATTAAGGGTCTGTCCTATAGGTCTATGGCCCTGAATTCATGTTTCAGAATCACTGGTGAAAAAAAAAATTAAGAAAGGGAACAGTGAATAAACTGTGGAGAGCAGTGACTCTCTTCCCTGGATCTATGTGAATCAGAAGGCATTGAGAAAATATCAGTAATCCAACAAAATCAAATGACTCAACATTTTGGGAATCAGGCACCAAGGGGAGAACACCTTTCCTTGCTAGTTTTGAGAGGTTTCTTGTTGGCTCCCTGGAGGAGGAATTCCCTCGTGTTGACACACAGCAACTTTGGCACAAATATTTGGTGAGGTGGGAAAAATCAAAATCACTTTTGTCCTCCTCCTTCTCCATCCTCAGCATAGACTTACTTCCCTTAAATCCAGAGGCCAGTTGTTACCTTGACCCTCCTTGCCCCCCAGTTGGTTTTCCCAATGTGCCAGACAGTCTGGACTTCACAGTGGCATCACGGAAATGATGTTCCTTTAAAAAGCAGTGGTTTCCTTTTCTAAATCGTGAATTTTCAGATTGATAATTCTGTCATTTTCATTTCCTGAAAGTCAGGGTCAGCTTGTGAAAAGTTGTTAAACAACATGTTTAATGTGAAATGTCAGCCCTCACTCTAAACGTCCCCTATTCAGAGCTTCAAATGAAGATGTCATTTGGTTTTATAAGGACTTTCTGATTTTGATAGGCCATCCAAGAAGAAAGATTGAAAGTTGTTGTATACTGTTTAAAAAAATTGTCTGCCCATGTCCCACCTGAAATGCCATGATTGTTTAGGAAAATTATCTTTAATAAAACTGGATAAAGTTTGGCTTGAAAAAAATTCATAAACTGCTTTGTTAATGGCAACTGGTTTGTACAATTACTTAAAGATAATAAAAAGGTTTTTTTAAAAAAACTACCTTTCCAAATACAGATTTGAAATTTACAGGAACTATGTCTTTTGAACTCCACCAATACTGATTTTAATTGTACATGCTGTTTTATTCTCTAGAGTAAGTCATAAAAATAGCAAACCTAGAATAATTTTGGAAGGCTTTACACATACTAATATGGACTTCAGGAATGTCTGAGTAGCTTATCTTTATGCTCAAGTTAAATAAGCACATTCTTTTTCTTTAGATCTTGATTCTATGTGAAGTAACTTGCAGATAATTTATAGATGGAAATAGGGGCAAAGAGATAAACCCTAGACCATGAACTGATATAGCACTATTATGATATTCACTCTCTAACTCTGCAATAAAATAGAATATCCATAATAGAAGAGATTTCAAAGTATCTGCTTACTACATACCTGAATTTCTAGAAAAGGACAAGAGTTTTGAAGAGGCTAAGTTCTTAGCCACTGCTATGCAGGATGAAACAGCCCTTTAATATTGAAAGGAAAAAAAAACACCTGAAATCCTCAGACATATGATGCAATGAAAATCTACTCAAATTTCAATTATCAATGATCAGTTTTCTTCCTTAAAAATTTGTAAATTTCAGCTGGGTGCCGGTGGTTCACACCAATTGTCGGGGTTTTTAGCACTCTGCCGGCCGTAATCCTAGCTATTCAGGAGGCTGAGATCTGAGAATCAATGTTCAAAGCCAGCCCAGGCACAAAAGGACCTGAGATTCTTATCTCCAATTAACCTCTAGAAAACAGTAAGTGGTTCTTGGCTCAAGGACAGGGAGGTAGCCTTGAGCTGAAGAGCTCAGGGACAGCACCCAAGCTGAGTTCGAGTCCCATGAACCACAAAAAAAATGTAAATTTCCTTTCCTTTAATGGAAATAGAGTTACTATAAATAGCAAAATGGCAAGTTTGCACATGGAACCAGATCAAGATACCCTTACATTTCTTTGTCCATGAAAAGCGCTGGAGAAAGGGTATATTCTCTGGCCTGTTGGTAATACGGGAGGATGAAGAGTTAGTAGAAAGCCAAGCCATTTTGAACTCAGGCAATGTACACAGAGCTTTCCATATCGAATTGGTGTTCTGTTGGTTCACGACAAATCATCTCAGATCTGTCAGCTTAAAACAAAACCTATTTGCATGTCACCACTCTGGAGGTTAGAAGTGAGGGAAGTGAAGTTGGATTCTATTTCCATTCACCTCCATTTTTAAGCTGGAAGTAGTGTACTGAATATAGATTCATGCTTTGAATCTACTTTCTCTTGTGTTGCCAGCTAGAGAAACTATTAAGTTTAAATGGTATAGAGAGTCTGTGTGGGACTTTTCTCTCTTATAAAGCCAGCTGATCACAGGAAATCTAGATGTACGTCTAAACAGCCATGGCTGGGAAGAGTGGACTGTCATCTTAAAAGCTCTGCCTAGGATACCTAAGAATACTGCCATTGTATTAATGCCATTGTTGGGTTAGCTCAGATCTGCTCATACAGAACTCAAGGATGCAGATAAGTGTCACATTGCTTTGGACTGTCACATGCTGCAACAGAGTGCTACTACGCTTTGTGGAAATGGTCGTGGTCCAGTGGCAGGCAGAAGCCAGATTATTGTAAACAATAGAAGACCAGCAGTGTCTGATGGGATAGATCCCAGCCCTCTATCTAACAGAGCTGCTTCAGGCATAGTGCTGATGCTACTGCTTTAAAAAGGACAAATAAAACATTTCTTTTGAGAGAGAATCAGTCTCTCTGTGTAGTCCAACATGGCCTTGAACTGTAATCTTCTGAATCTATCTTCTGGGTAGTACAGGTGTGTACTACTATACCTAGCTCACATATTAAATATTTATTTAAATATACTGCCCTTCATGCCTCTCAATTCTCAGAATACCATTCCTTGAAAAGAACAGACTCATCCTTTGTTGATTGCCGCTATATCTTGCAATCTCTTTTTTTTGTGTACTCAGTTTTGTTACCTGTTCATCTAACTGCTTACCAGAGGTATAGCAATTCCATCATTTGGGAGAGGGTATGTTTTTGTCCTGGCTTGTCTGTTCATCTCTATTGACAGACAGATTCTCTTGAATCATGGGAACAGTGACTCAATAGTAAAATAGTAAAATTTCTGTCATGCCAGAATTACTGTGTTCATCTGTCAATGGTATGCATGTTCTGCCTCAGTTTTTCTTGCTAATCCTGGGGCTTGAAAACAGGCCCTGGACACTGTCCTTGAGCTTTCTCGAAGCTAGCCCATTTACCACTTGAGACACAACACCACTTTCAGCCTTTTCTGTGTATGTGGTACTAATCAAGCTCAGGGCTTTGCACATGCTAGACAAGCACTCTACCACTGGGCCACACTGCTTCACAGCCTTGGAGCCAGTCTCTGTGTCACAATTCTCATACTATACTTATCAAAACCCCTCCAAATGGGAGGAAGCTGTGGCATTGGGACATGGCCTGCTGGTTGTGAAAGAGCTGCAGGGAGATTATGTAACATCCAACAAGCTGGTCAAGGCCACTAACTGAACTTCATGTATCTTTTTAGGTAAATTTTATTTTTTTATTAAGGTGTTGTACAGAGGGCTTACCAAGTCCAAAGTCCAAGAAATGATTACATTTCTTTATTTATGTCATGTCACTCCTACCTTTGCTTTCCTCCAGTTTTCCTCTGTTTTATATTTTCAAAAGTATGTTCCTGTGAAATGTAGTAAAGAATGACATAAGGCAAAAACAATTCAGTATTGTTTCCTTGGTTTGGGGGGATTGTTTCTTGTTTGTTTGCTTTTGTTTCTGAGACAGTATCTTAATATTTATGGCAGATTGGCCTCCCGAACTCACAACCCTCCTGCATCAACATCTTTGGATGGCTGGGATTACACATGTGTACTACTACAACCCATAAATATTTTTTGCAAAGACCTGTTATTATAGGATCTTGTAGGTGACTTAATTCAAGAATTAAATAAGAAACCACTAAAACAAAGATTTTCGTAGAAGAATAAAAAAATTTATTTTACCATTTTCTTTTTCTTTTTTGATGGTACTGAGGGCTTTGTGCTTGCTAGATAGGTGCTGTTCCTTGAACTTTGCCTCCAACCTCTCACTTGATTCTCAGTGTTTTGCCTCTAGAAGAACTGAGAAAAATGACTGTGTATTTACCCTGGTGTCCTTATTATTTAGAATATATTATCTGACATCTTCAATAAGAGTATTTATTTAAAAGATGTTTCTTCCAATCTCTTTACAAATCTACTCACTAAAATCTTCAATAGTTTTGTTAATTTATTCTTCTCAACAACAGATACTTACAGTTGTTAGTATATCAGGCCCTGAGAAATTTCCTTGAGTGAAATCTTTTGGTTGCTATTCAATCTTATTTAACTGAGCTTTAGTAGTGATTTCCACCAAATACCTCAAGTCTGGTTCACCTATCCTTGCCTACTGAATACGAAAGTGCTTGGTGAATATTTCAGACCTGAATGTATAAAAAGTAATAAACACTTCCTAGCTAACAACTGCTTTACCTTTGGTCAGAATATTCATTTTGCTACAGAAAGCACTTTGCATGGAGGTTACTGGAAAATTATGATTGGAAAGACCTTGTTTCCCCTCCTGTAGTCTTTCTTCCCTAAATCAAACCCTCAAGCAAAACCAGAATGCATTTTTTGATATTTTTTATTGTAATTAATAAAAGGGTTACATGGTATTTGCCAAATAGAAGGTGCATTAATTCACATATATTGATACCTTTTCACATGTCTTGGTACCCATTACCCTTCCCCCAACCCCCATCTTGTTTTCCGCCCTTCCCTACCCAATTTCAAATAACCAAATACAAATATATCCAATATATCAGATAACAAAGTGAGATACTGTAACAATATGAGATAACCAAGGGACAGCAAAAGAGATGAGAGATAACATAGTACCATAAAGACAACAATCATTCAGTAGATGGCTTTTATTTCTATATCCTAGAGGTCCTTTCAATTAGCGTCATACTATATGGCCTTATGTATCAAGGTTTTGCTCTATTGCAAATCTCTGCTAGGAGAGCCCAAGGTTTCTACTGATTATGACAAATGAGGGAAACCATTGAGCCTAAGTTCCTTTGAGTCTAGCTTACTTCACTTACTATGATTTTTTCTAAGTCTTTCCATTTCCTAACAAGTAAGTAGACTTGCTATTTGAAAACATATCCTGCACCCTGGTGATTTGGACATGCAAGATTAATGGGTATGTGGGTCAAATAACATGCAGAGAAAATCAGAACCAGGATTGGTGGATTTACTACATGTGTGATCAGAGCACATGCTTGTCTATGAAACTCCAAAACACAGCCTCTGCATATATTCTCACATACATAGGAAATAGAGACAGTTGTCTCTTGTGCATATATAGAATGCCATTTTCACATTATAACAAGATACATTCTTTGTGATCATTGGAAGATAGAATCCCTACCCAAATAGAAATCTAATATAAGAGACAATAAACTAAAGAAGAGCTACTGCTGCATTCAGTTGTAAAAATTCATGCCCACTGGAGCCAGAAAGATGTCTGATTCTACCTTTTCCCTTTCTGTTGACTTTGGGTAAGTCATTTCATATCTGTGAAAGTCTTACTACCCTCATGCGTAATATACATACCTTTTTTTTCCTTTTTGCTGCTGATACTTGATCTCAAGGCTACATACTCTTGCTAAGCTTTCTTGTTCACAGTTGTCATTCTCATTTCCCTTGTAGAGATGGAATTTTGTAGATTTTTCTACCTTGGCTACATTCAGACCATAGTCTTTCAAATCTAAGACTCCTGAATGGCTATGAATAAAACAAGTTATGGCTCATGTAATTATCAAGTGAATTTTAGTAGAGAGTTTGGATTTGCACATTATAAATACTCAGTGAATATCTGTAACTATTGAAATGTTCAACAAAACTTCATTTCCTAATAGTCTTTTGGTCAGATATAAATATTTCTGACTATATTCCAAAGATACATCTTATAGAAGACTACAGAAGAAGCAGAGAAGTCATGTTCTATTGTCATGAAATGAAAGGAAGAGCACAGATCAAGAAAGTGACAAAGGTTAGTACAGCAAGCTCAGAATAGAATAAAGATCCAAAGGTATTTTTCACAAGAGATACTTCATGGCTGGAATATGTATCCCAGAGTCAAAAATAGAGAAAACTCAAAATACAAGAGAAAAAAGGCAAATCAGTCTGGTAAGTCTGGTGTTTGGATACCACTAGGAATATTTTCCCCCAGCTCTTCAGGAGATAGTAATGAGCAATGGTTTCTAAAATATCTGTATTTGTTGTGGGAGGGAAGATGGGAGAAGGGTTTATAAAGTTTCTATAGTTTTTAACTTCACACATTGATTATAAGTATATCATAAGCTATACAACTTTAGAGTAATAGATTGATATAAATGACACTTAAATGCTTAGAATTCCTCAGCTAAATACACTGAAAGGAAAAATCAATTACTAGGGTCCAGGTCCTTGATGGTAAGTTCTAATGGTTATTCTAGAGTAAAACTCATAGGGACAAAGTCATAGGATTACTTATTTAGAATGAATTCCAATTTTACTAGAGATTTTAAGAATCAGTTCCATCCCAATATAGTTAAATCTTGACAGTTAATTAGATAATAATACAGACTAGTAGAGTTTTTAAAAAGAAAGGAAGGAAGGGAAGAAGGAAAGAAGGAAGAAAATTATTGAGCTTTAATTATTTTCAGAGATTACACTTCATATTATTTTAATTTCTGGTCCCTGTCGTGGCCCCTGGATGCTTCACACTTTCTCTCAGCCACCTTAGCACTCCTGTCATCTGTCCTGAAAGTCTTGAGTCAGTTAGCCAGTTAACAAAACAATTCTAGGAAATAGTCCATAGACAGAACAGGCTCACAGTAGAGGGGCAGACACAACTTTAACTCCACTGCAGTAGAACTAATAAAATATTCAAAGTTGTACCACTCTGAATGGAGATGAAATAAGCCAGAAGAATTCTAAATGGAAAAATGAATTTCCATGTCTCCTTTAGTATTTCCAAATAAGTCGTTTTCATTTTTCAAAGAGGTTAGCAATGCTATTCTAGGAAACAAAGCTCTTGAGTGATAAATAAATCCTGGTTTTATTACACTATAGCTTCTCTTTTTACAAGTGAATGCAGATCTTTAATAGGAGAGCATTAGAATTCCAGAGGCAGTGTAGAATAGTAGAAAGAAGGGTCTGCAGTCAGAGAAAATGTTGAGAGCAGGTTGTGCCACTTTCTATGAGTATGGTCTCAGGACAGCCTTATTTAACCTGTTTTCGGGGTTATTTGAAGATTTAGAGATATAAATGAAATATTTTGTTAAAAGTCAAGAATTGTGAAATGAGTGACATCCATCAAGATGCATGCACTAATAAATCTATTGAATGATAACTACCTAAAGTTAATAAAAATATGACATGTTAAAAAGTCAAGCATTGGGCCAGGAGTTTAGCCTAGTGGTACAGTGCTTGTCTAGCATACATGAAGACCCAGGCTCCATTCCTTGGTACCACATACATAGAAAAAGTCAGAAATGGTGCTGTGGCTCAAGTGGTAGTGCTCTACCCTTGAGAAGACCCAAGGACAGTGCTCAGGCCCTGAGTTCAAGCCCCATGACTGGTCAACCATGGTTCATTCACATATTATTTTAATAATAAAGAGATTATATTACTTTAACACTGGAATTTTCCTGGCTCATTATAAATTTTATGTATAGATTTTTTCATACATATGCACATATATGTACATGTACATACATATTGTGTCCTTAGCCTACTGTTTGATTACCAAAATCATATAAATGTAATCAAAGGGATTTAACATTTGACTGAATTCCAAATTACTGCTGGTAACATTATATGGCTATTTGTCCTAAGAGAGAGCACCATTGCCAAAGGTTTATTAGTGGACCATCAGAAGAAGAAGAATCAGTTTTGTTTAATCCATAAACTGTAACATATTTACAGGGTTTGGATGTAAGGAAATAAGTAAGCTAGAATGACTAGAAAAGAATTAGAACCAAAGAGCATTCATTCCAATGCCATAGTGGCTGAACTTGCCTTTCTCTTTACTCTACATCTATTTTCTCATCATAGTTGCTATCCTCAAAAGCCATTACTCTCCATAAACACATTACAAACAAGACTAGAAGAGATAAATTGTCCATGCAATTGTACTTACACTATTAAAGCCACTCAGGCATTCTAAGTTCAAGAACACTAGCAAAGAGATATTAATTCTAATTAGAAAACAATAACACAGGGCTAAGAGTTTGGCCTAGTGGTAGCGTGCTTGCCTAGCATGCACGAAGAGCCGGGTTTGATTCCTCGGTACCACATACATAGAAAAAAGCCAGGAATGGTGCTGAGGCTCAAGGGTAGAGCTCTAGCCTCGAGAAAGTCCAAGGACAGTGCTCAGGCCCTGAGTTCAAGCCCAGGACTGACAAAAAAAAAAAGCTCCCAAAAAACCAGAAAGCAATATCACACAAGCTTAAGGTCTCTTCAAGCCAGTTAACAAAAGGCTTCTGATTTCTTACTGTGTACATTAAAATACTGTACATAATTACTTTAATGCTTATAAATTTGCATATGCTAAATATATGACTATAAAAGCTTCTTAAAACTCTGATTTTGCCGCTACAAATTATCCCTTTTTTATAATATGTCCGCATGCTTAGAATTACTAGATTAGTGCAATTAAGCTCCAAACTAACATCATTTAGTTCTGCTGACTATTATAGGAACATCAGGATCTACACTGTCTTCCATTAATGCTGTCAGACTGGACTTCCATTTGCGGAACGAGACCCATTGATTGAGTGAAAGAATATCTGTTTTGTCCTTTAATCACCTACAAGCTCCTTTCAAAAGCAGCTCAGTAATGGTAAGTACGTTAAAACCTCAGACAGTCACAAGATGAGTTCTAAAGTACCCCTCACCTCAGCACTGTAATAGCAGCATGTGGAAGGAAGAATGGCTGGAAAGCTGGCTGCTGGTACAGGCTTTGTTACTCTGTTACTGACTGTGTTGCCATAAGCCTAGGATTTCACATTAAATACAGGACAACAGTAAAATGTGAATTGCCAACCAACATCAAATTATTTTTTAGTAGAAGAATCTTCTAAGTGTTATATGGAATCGAGTTGTATGGCAAAAGGAAAATGATTTACTAGTATCTTACATTCACATCTAACTAGGCTTTCTGTATTTGCTAAATCTGGGAAATAAATGTACTTGAGCAAGTTCTAATCATAACCTCATAATTTGAAAAATATTAGCTTTGGACAGAATGTCCTCTGAGAGATCATAAAAACTTCCCTGTTCATAGATAATGCAAGAGGCACAATTTATCCTGTTTGCTTTCCCTAATTATTAATCAAAGGTTCGCAGAAAACAGTCCCATTTAAAAATTAAGCAAGCAAAGCTTTTTTCCTAATAATAGGGATGGATATAATACATTGTAAACTTCCAAAAAGGAAGAAAAAGAAAGCTTGGGCATTTTTAAACAGTTTTTGTATCATTTACAACAGTTTTGTTATGTATTTGTGTGTAATAAACAACCCCAAAATGTAGTAGCTTACAACATAATATATTTCCATACAGTTTTTGTGAGGCAGCAACCATGTGCACCTTAAATGAGTCCTCTGGCTCCAGATCCCACAAAACTGTGATGAAGGCCTATTCCAGAAAGATAAATTGTGTCTTTTAAAGATCTCAAATACATCTACTTTACTTCTAGTTTTCTATAAAACATGAAACAGAGATGTGTTTTATTCTCTTTTTGAAGAGTCACAGCAAAGAGATGCTAAAATATAACTTTTTGTATTGTACCAGACCAATCATGTTTGGCTGCTTTGGTTATACATTTCTACTTTAGGTGAGTAATCAGTCAACTCAGAAATTAAGTTCAGTCAAATCTAACTAGTAGTTCTCAAATTTAATCACACAGAAAATTGTTCAGAATATGAGTTAGTGTTGTTACAATAGGAAAATATCACAAGCCAGGTGACAGTCCTAGAGGCTTGGAGCTCAAACTCAAAGCGTAGGGGAGGTCATGTACTCTTTGAGGCTCTAAAGAAGAACCCCTCTGCCCCTCCTCCTGGCTCAGAGCTGTCACCAGCAATCTTTGTGTTATTTGGCTTATGAATACCTGTATCTTCACATGAGTTCTTCTCTGTACCCCAAGTTCCCTCACTTTTAAAGGCATTAGTTGTTGGATTACATCTTGGTATAATTTAACTTGTGACAACATAAACCATAACTTGTTTTGACTTGTGATATCTTAAAGGAACCTATTTCCAAGTTATGGTTATTCTTAGGGAGATCTCAGGGTTAAGACTTTAGTGAATTTCATTAGTGGACACAATTCAACATACACCTGGATGTTTGGTAAAGATACGCATTTCATGTGCCAGTCATCACCAGCCTGAATTTGATCATGTCCTTTCTTCTGTTAGTAGGCTTGTCCTTGGCTTTGTCTTGGGGAGGAGGACATCTGGCTCAGACTAAGTTTGTTCTTTTTATATATGAGCACTCCAGGTTTCTACCCCATGCGAGGGGAGAATGTTTCAGCCACAGACCAGTTCATTCTCCTGTTTCAATGTCAAAATTAAAGGGAACATACTAAAACACACACACACACACACACATACACACACACACACACACACACACACACACACACACACACACACACACACACACATTTCAGCTTGAGAACCAATCTGTCCCTGGTGATTTTGATGTAGAGATCTTGAAAGGTTAGAGAGCTGTCAGCTTCACCAAAACTCTGCAGATGTATGTTTTTGAGAATGGTGCAGAGCCCACAGTTTGTAAAGTCTGCTTAAGCCAGCCAAGCATCCTTGCCCACAAAGGAGCCTATGAAGCTTTGTTTTATCCATCCACCTAAGCAGAACATTTAGATAAAGGAAAGGAGTTTTCAATAGAGTTGTTGTTTATTTACTGACACATTGTTATACTATACAGGGATAGAAATATATTGTGACAAATAGGAAAAATTCATATATATGTATACATATACATACATATTGCCTATACAAGATAATATATAAGCATTTTTCATAATCTGAAAGAGAAGTTAGAGTCATGAATTTAAGCATAAAGGCAGACATATGTATTTTAGGATAAAAGAATGGAATGTTAAAAAAAAAAAAAGACTAAGAGTTTGGGCTAGTGGTAGAGTGCTTGCCTAGCATTCACGAAGACCTGGGTTTGATTCTTTGGTACCACATACATAAAAAAGCTGGAGGTGGTGCTGTGGCTCAAGTGGTAAAGCACTAGCCTTAAGGAAAGTCCAAGGAAAGTGCTCAGGCCCTGAGTTCAGTACAAAAAAAAAGAATGGAATGTAATTGACCAAAATACTGTAGTATATTTTAATAATGTGACTTTCTCCTCTGCTTTCAATGTTTTAAAAAATTAAGTAATAGCCAAGCACTGGTGAGTCATCACTGTAATCTTACTCAGGAGTCTGAGAACTGTGGATTACAGTTCGCAGTTCAAAGCCAACCTGGACAGAAACGTCCATGAGTGTCTGCTCCAATAAATCACAAATAGCTGAAAGTGGGACAGTGGAGCTGTAACTCAAGTGGGAGAGCATTACCATTGAACACAAAAGCTTAGGTACAGTACATAGGCCCTGAGTTCAATCCCCATTACTGGCAATGATAATAATAATAATAATGTTATATTTTACTATAACAGAAAAACATCTGTATCAATTTATTAGCTGCTGTTATCTATGAAAATAGCATTAGCAAGAACTTTTTATTTCAATATTTCAGTATTGTTGGTAGCTTGAAATCAAGAAAAACATGTAGAGTTTTAATTAATGGAGCTATTATAAAATGCAAATACTTTTTCTTCTTTGTTTCAGATTGTTTTAATGAATTTTACAGAGGAATGAAATTTTTCAAGGAAAAAAATGTTTTAAAATTAGTTGAACTATGGTTACACGCTTAGAGGACAGTATATCTGGATAGTAGATTCACTCGATTTCAGGTGGATCCAGAATTCTCCAGCTTAGTAAATCCTTGTAATCCCCAACCCAAATGAAATTCGTCCAAGACCAGAAACACCACACTTATATCCATGCATAGCAAATTGTTTTTCTCTTTTTCTTTCTGAACTAGAGTAGTACCTTCAATCACAGGAAGCTGATGACTACAGGATTAAAGTGCTCAAGATGGCTCAGAGACCAACCTACTTAATCCTAACTGGTAGATGATACAATATCTAGACTATGAACAGGTTTCACTCCTGTTAGCAGGCTTCTCAGGTTGTGAGCTGTCAAGTAAAAGAAAAGATCCCTACTTCCAATTTCTCAGCTCCAGAGAAAGACCCTCTCATTCCTCATTCTCCTGTGCATTCTAACTCAACATTTCTAAGATGCTGACTTGCATTGAGGATAAAAGGTAATGTGAGGAAATAAATTTCTAACTGAAAGTAAATGTTTGACTGGTTGATTATCCTGGACTATCATTTTGGCAGGTAAAACGTTTGATTCCCATTAGAATTTTAATAATATTAAAAGTAACTGTTGTGTTCCCATGTCCTCAGATGCCTCCACAATCTCAAATAAGAAGTTTTGCCCAAAAGCCAATCTCAAAACATATGGTCCACTTAGAGAGGAAAATGAAAGGTTGAAATGCATTTTTTTCTTTATTCCTTGGTAGCAAAGAACAATTCTCATTTCTAAGTCCTGCATTTGGTGCCAGAGAAGGTAATTCATGTTTCTTTGTGCACAAGATAAAAAGTTAAATCTATCATGAGGCAAAGAGGGCAAAATAGAGCTCTTACTCATGTTGAAATAGTGGTTTGTCTCTTTGGTTTAAGTAGAATTGAAATAGTAAACTGGGTAGAGAACAGGGCTTTGTCATGGTGAAACAAGAACAAATAATGATCGAATATAACAGGGATACTCACAAGATATTAAGCTGGAAATGAACTTTACAAGTTGGGATGGGGTGATTCCAAAAGGGGAGGGATAGTGGGAGAAAAACCAGGGAGGGGTAGTGATGTACAACAAGAAATGTACTCATCACCTTACTTACATAATTGTAACCCCTCTGTACATCACCTTTACAACAAAATAAAATTAAATTTAAAAAAGATTTTCCCAAGCTGGGTGCCACTGGTTCAAACCTGTAATCCTAGCTACTCAAGCAGGTGAAATATGAGGATCCCGGTTCAGAGACAGGCCCAGCACTACAGTTCATGAAACTTTTATCTCCAATTAACCACCAGAAACCCAGAAGTGACACTGTGGTTCAAGTGGTAGAGTGCTATCCTTGAGCTCAAGAGCTCAGGAACAGCCCCGAGACCCAGAGTTCAAGTCCCACAGCTGACAACAAAAAATTTTTCAAATGCACTGTAACTTTATTCTATCAACACACATGAAACTATTATTAAAATTTTTGTAATGAGAATAATAATTACAGCTACCATTGTCTCAGGTTATCCATCAAGTAGATCCTAAGCAAGGAAAGTAGTTAGTGTAATATACAGAAACTACATAGGAAATATGACATTGTATCACAATGCAGCAAGGCCCATAAAAGCATAGCACCCACATTCCTGCATGAAGCCACTGAACTTTGGAATTAGAAGGAAATTAGACACTTTGAGTCAGAAAAAAGAAGACAATTTGTGAATGGCACAATGCTCTAAAGGAAATTTAATGTAATCAGAATTTAGAAATACTGTGTGGGAACATCAGCTTGTGGATAGTATACATGTCTTTGCTCATTAGGTGAAGACAGTTGGCTTTTCTTCTATAAAGAACCATAGCATGCTTTTGTAGACAATGACAGAATTTGTTTCTTTGAAGGAGAATCCCGTGAACAAATAGCTGTAATCAAAATAAATAAATAAATAAATAAAAACAGTGGTGGCCATAGGCCAAATAAAAAATAAGGTGGCAAATTAGGGCAGGTCAGTTTAGATTACAAACAAGTGACAATAAATCAAAGACACTCCTGAGGCTGGAGGCTGTTGGATAGGATTGGGCATATTAAAGGGAGGAATATTTTTTTAAGTACTGTGATTTCCAGCTCTTGAGAGAGCTGACCATAAGTTTGATCGAAAATACAGTAGACAATCAGGTTAGCAGACTAGAGAAGACTGTGATGAATTTAGATAATAAGGCATATTTATGAGCCTACAGGAAACAAAGGTAAAGGTAACAGCATGAATGTCTGAGTTTAAGTGAGATTGTCATAGGAAACCGTAATGAATGATCATACATAGAAGACATTCTCTATTTGGAATACATCCTGGTACTTCCCATTGTACTAAAACAAAGATGAGATGATTATAGCCATTGATCTGGAATAATATATCTCCCATCCTAGGATTTACATGGAAATCCCTGTAGGATATTTTCTCTTTTATGTTTCCCTTACAGTTCTGTGGCCACTACTTTTTATGCTGTTGGTTCTACCTTATTCACTCTAAAACTGACAGGAAACATCAAGTTGTGAGTATATAATTCAGAATAATCACAAAGGTGTTCTAAAGTGAATCTCTCCATGATCACTTGATGTTCCATCCCGATTTCACAAAATAATTATATGTTTTAATTACAAGTGTTTATTACAAGGATGTAATGTTGATGAAGACTTACCTATGAAAAGGAAGAACCTGCAAGGTGCTGGTGGCTCATGCCTGCCTGTAATCTTAGCTACTCAAGAGGCTGAGATCTGAGGATTGTGGGACAAAGCTAGCCGGGGCACAAAAGTCCAAGACATTCTTATCTCCAATTAATCACCAGAAAACTGGAAGTGGGACTGTGGCTCAGCACCCAGGTGCAGAGTTCAAGCCCCATGACTGATAAGAAAGAGAGAAAGAAGAGAAGGAGGAGGAGGAGGAGGAGGAGGAAGAGAAGGAGAAGCAGGAGGAGGAGGAGGAGGAGGAGGAGGAGGAGGAGGAAAAGCCTCTCTTCAGAGAGATTCTATCTTTAACTGTACTACTCTGCTTAAACTTTAATAAGATTAGTTTTTTTCAAAGACAATCCATATCTCCAAATGTTTTCATCTTCAATGTCATGTTCATTTTAAGAGGCTAGACCTTTTTCTCAAATTTTTATTTTATTTTAAGGGTGATGTCAGAGGGGTTACAGTTACATAAATACTCATAAGTACTCATTATCTAATGAGTACACTCTTGTCAAATCCTTTATTTAAAATGACACTTCCATTTCTCAAAACATTTTGAATTGTTAAAGGATAATCACCAAAGCCTGCCACTTTCATTTTAATGTACTTGATGACACCAAATTCGTCTCCTTTAAAGTTGGAGTTCTTTTTATGAACAGTCCACATAATTTACAATTGAGTGTAGCACATGACATAAGTGATCAAAGTTCATAAGTTCAAAGCTGTAACTATAAAATAACTACTGAAGCAAAGCTATAAAATAACCATGATGGAGTCTTCTCCTTTCCTCTTACTCTAGGTAAATCCAAACATAACTGTATCTTTGAAATAAAATCCCCTGCTTTATAGAATATATACATTAAAGTAAAATTTCTAGAGCGCATTTTTAAAAGGAAAATTCAATCCTGTTACTTTGTTATAAAATCTTAACTTTTCATCATTAATTTTTTAACAAAAACTTTCAACAAAAACATCAAAAAATTTAATTTCATTAGCATTTTAATAGATGCTGAAGCTTTACTAAACACATATTTACTATTAGTTCTCTGTAAAATCATCATTAAGGGTTTCAAAACAACACAGTTTAGATTGGTTTATTGCTCATTTAAATTTTCGTGTCCCTTCTGTATAATGAAACATTCATGTATTTTTTTTTTGGTTTATCCCCTAGAACCACAACTTTAATTTAACCATCCATCAGTGCTTTGGATCACATTGCTAAAATGTTAATGAAAACGTCTAAGAAATACCACTGGCCATTTTTTATTAAAAATAAAATACCCTTTGGAAAAAAGTCACACAAATTGATGATGACTGAATTCTAATGCCTAAAGGAAAAGCAGTGACCTAAGTTGAATTGGTTCACATGAAAGGAGTCTTATTAGACCAATCTTCTTTAAGATTTTCACTGTTTAATGTCCAATTTTAGACTAGTGCTTATGCAGTATTGCTAATCATATAGACCACTGTTTATACTACTAACTATATTTTATAACTATTGACTAACTCTTTAGTAGCATGGCATTCTAGGCATATCCCTCAGTAGTAAATACACAGCCAAAAACAAAGACAGTCAAGGGCACAATCCTCACCTTCACAATTTAGGGTCTTGGAAAATATCTAGAACAACTTCTATTTGGACTCTCCATACACCTTGTATATTAAAAGCAGTAAATGTCATATGTATTATTTTGATGAAAGCTTATACTAAAATCATCGAAATCAATTGAAAGAGTAAGAAAATCTTACCTGGTCTCCACATAATAAAAGAGCATGTTGGATTAATATCAATATTTTCTCATGTATCTTACCAGCATATTTCTTATTGTGTTGCACAGAACTTTTTCATGAGATTTTCTCACAACTGGAAAATCATAGTGAATGTTACACCAATGAAACAAAGATGGGGAAGGTTGTATACAGAAGTAAATGCTTCTGGCTCAGTGTATTGGCTGAAGTTAACAGGCTGGGTCTGTTCCAGATTACTCTATTTTCTATATATACACACATACATATCACCTATAAAAAATATACAAAATGTATATGAAATATGTGATAAATAATATATCATAGATATGATATAATATATAAGATAAGATAAACTATATTATACATATATTACATAGTAATATATAATATATCACATGTTATGTATGATACATAACATGTATGAATAAATATATTACATATATAATATCATATATAACATTTAAACTGTCATCTGTAAAACATACTCTATGATAGTATATATACCCACTCTATGCTCTATAGTTATAGCATACTGCTGTATTACCAGCATATTTCTTGAGTGGCATTGCTTTATGACATTTCAAGACCATCCATATATGATTTTTTTTTGCCAGTCCTGGGCTTGGGCTCAGGGCCTGAGCACTGTCCTTGGACTTTCTCAAGGCTAGCACTCTACCACTTGAGCCTCAGCACCACTTCCGGCTTTTTGCTATGTATGTGGTACTGAGGAATCGAACCTGGATCTTTGTGCATGCTAGGCAAGCACTCTACCACTAGGCCAAACTCCCGGACCCATATATGATTTTGATGTTCTATTTTCACTGTTACATTCACTGAGTTGTACTGCCCTTCCTAGATAATTTCACCATGGGAATTTTTCAACTTTATTTTCAATGTAATGCAAACGAATGGAAAAGGGTGAAAAGAATACCACCAGACATATTTGAAGGCATGAGACACACCACTTCATTTTTATAGATGTTTAATCAAGATGTTTAAAATGCCAAGTATTTATCAGGACAGCAATGATTTTTTTTTTTGGAGTACTCACCATGAAGAAAGAATTCTTCTTAGCAGTTAGCATACATTATTTCCCAATTAGCTAGCACAGTAGCCTTTTAAGATATGTTGACCTTTCCTAAAAAATGAGAGTGCTGAGGCTCAGAGAAGGGAAGCAGTATGTCCAAAATCACACAAAGACTATTTAAGATGTTATTTAAACTTGAATCTATTGAGTACTATTCTTAACCCCCTATCCTAACCTGGCTCCTTGTAATGGAAGATGGGAGGAGGAGAAAAAGAAGGTAAAGAAAGAAAAACATGTGTTAGTAATGACTGCTGTTGAAATTCAGTTGTTTTTGTTTCCTTTTGTTCTTATTTTATTCTCTTTTGCCAGTCGTGGGCCTTGAACTCAGTACCTGGGCAAGCACTTATTTGCCAGTCCTGGGCCTTGAACTCAGGACCTTGGCAAGCACTCTACTACTAGGCCAAATTCCAGACCCCTGAAATTCAGTTTTAAGCATTTTGTTTAAGCTCATTGCTAATCATTTACAGTATACAGAGAGTAGAGAAATAGTTATCCATGTCTGACATAACTTTATACCTCCAGGTAGAGTTGGGATTTCTATTAATGTCATCTCAATTGTTAACTTATTCCCATATTGAGCTGTCAAAGGCAATCTTTTTTTTTTTTTTTTGGCCAGTCCTGGGCTTAAGCTCAGGGCCTGAGCACTGTCCTTGGACTTTCTCAAGGCTAAAGCTCTACCACTTGAGCCTCAGCACCACTTCCGGCTTTTTTGTTTGTATGTGGTACCAAGAAATCGAACCCAGGTCTTCGTGCATAGTAGGCAAGCACTTTATCCACTAGGCCAAACTCCCAGCCCCAAAGGCAATCTTAATATCAAATCTTCATTGGTGGCAGTGTTCAAATGCATTCACATTTTTCTACACACTTAGAATCCCAGGCTTATTACTCTCTCTGTGAAGTAGATTTCAAATTAATTGAATCTGAGTAGGATAATTTAAATTATTCTACCCTATAGTTTCCAGTCCTGACTCTTCAACCTTTACATTGGTCTGCTCACAACTGAGTGACATCTTTTCTAGGAGGACATAAGTCATAGTGTTGGAGCTAGGGTTAGGGGAGCAGCCCTATCACACTGGCTGCCCACTATGTCAAGAAGAGAACATTGACAGGGATAAAGCTAAGAAGTCACAGCCTCTGGGAGCTGCAAATCAGTCAAACAAAGGCATATACAAATGTAGGACTATATTTCAAATGAAGCAAATCTTGGCATTTTGGGAAAGGCAGGTCACGTGTCAACTATCGTCATTCAGATTGGGAAATAAGTTCATCAGATCCTGACTTCAGCTTTAACCTATGTATTACCTTGATGCGAGGGAAAAGATACAGAGTAGTGGCACATTCCTAGGGAAGGCCTGGCAAGAATGAGGTGAGAAAACTAAGTGTCTTGACTTTCTTAGCTTTCTTAGGTGATAAGAATCAAGAGAAATATGTGAGACAGACTTTGCCAAGATCTTCCCAGCAAATAGACTGATTATGTATGACATGCTATTATGGCCAATGGATGAACCTAGAGTGAGGACAGTAGATTATTAGATCCAATCACTAAACAAACAAAATCATTTGGGCTTAAATGAGTATAGATCTGATCTAGGTGGACTCCATTGTTTTGAAATGTTCTCACCACACAGCAGAGGCTGAAAGAAGTACATGAGAACAAGTACAAACTTGGAGATGATACTGAGGCTCTGGAAAGACCCCAATTATTTTCTTCTGGCCATTCCTGAGCTATTGCAGATGATTGTATCTTTAAGTAGTTCTCTACTATGTACCAACCCCTAGGCCAAGAAAGAGGGAGACATCAATTTCTTGGTTCTTAAGCTGCTTCACTCTGGAATTCATAGGAGCAGTTTGAATTCTAATTTGAATGTGGTCTCACATAATGAGATCAGCTACAGAAAGCCAGAGTTCTCCTCCTGCTCAGGCAAATGAAGACATTCTCCATCTCATCATCGCACACACTCATAGGAAATAAGACACAAAGCCCAAACTAACAGTCAAAAATCTTACCTGAACAGAACTTCAAATCAACCCCTCAACGAGAGTATCTTGATATATGCAAATATGTAAAGATACATTTCATAAATATATATGATTAAATCAAAGTGAAAATATACATATGAAATATGATTCTCAAATGTAGACTTCGGGGTCCTTCTCGGATGTCTGGGAGGGGGATGAAGCGGCAACAGAGCCCACGAATAATGCCGGGAACACAGACTCCGGAGATCAGACTCCAGGGACAGATCCAACTTTATTTTTCAAAGCATGCTCTCTTAAATACAGATCAAGCAGTGACCGCCCGTCATACCAGCAGCAAATAGGGACTTTTCTGATGCGACCATCAGCCAATGGTGTCCTGATACATGCCCCACTTACTGGGAGTATCAGAGCTCCTGCTCAAGGCAGAAGCAGCCAGGGCTCTCTGGTTCTGCACCCATGCACATCACTGGGTGTGCCCAGGAGTGTATGTGCCTTTATGCACAGAGTCACAGAAGCACAGATAGCAGCAACCTGGGCTTCTATACCACCAGCTAGGAGGCCCCACACTCAAACATCTCTTCCTTTCTACTCTGACATTCCTTAAGTAGATTTTGTTCTGGCAAAGCCTGAATTTTGCTGAAATATATCCTGCCTGCTTTTTGAAATTTTCAACTGCAGATTATATGATAGGAATCGGTGAAAGAGAGTACAGTTAGATTTTGACCTTCGCTCTGTATATTTTTCTCATGCTTTCTTATATAGGTTAATGCTAAACCAAGTTATAGACATCTATTAGTAAATGACACATTAAAAGTTGGTGGTGAAATCTCTACTGTGTTCAACATTGTCGAACAAATACATGGTTGCTTGTCCTCAAAAGGAGGGAAATTGACACTTCAACCAAGGGTATTAAGATGTGTTCTTCTAATTAAAAGAATGTAAGCCTAATTCAATGTCCTCACTAATTTTATAAATTCTATTGCTTAATTTTCTCTAACAAAATTATTATCCCTGCAGTAGTATATTAACATGGACAGATAATAGTTGTGGTATTTATTAGGATCTAATAAATACCTGCTCCCCATTTGAATATGGAGTTGGAAAGTGAAATGAAAGTAGAAGAATATGGGAACTAATATGATCATGTGTTCCTAGAGTAGTTGAGTAGGTCTATATGGCTTATATGGCAAGTGTTTTCTAATACTAAATATTATATAAAGGAACTCAAAGGCACTGCTGAAGAGGTTAGTTTCCCCTTCCCATACAGCCATTAATAGGTAGTGCCTTCATTGGAAAAAGAGAACATGTACTGACTACAGGCAGTAGAAAAAAAAAACAGAAATAAACCCAGAAATACCTAGTTTATTCTGGTCAAATTTAGCAGTTTGATAGGGCCTTAGTTCTGGAGATGGGTAAGTGAAAAGGTAGAAAGAGGCTAGAGATGTCACATTTGTTTCCTTTGTGTGAAGGAAATGTAGGAATAGGACATAATTGTAACATCTTGATAATCCTGTTTGTGACTGGTGGAAGGAGAACAGGGATGTAAAGAAGTAGAAACTTGTCTCCTCGTTGTCTTGTTTAATCCTTCACACATATTGGAAAAGCCCAGGGCTGGTGGCTCACACCTGTAATCCTAGCTAAGGAGGCTAAGGATCACTGTTCAGTGTCAGCATGGGCAAGAAAAACCGTAAGACTCATCTCCAATTAACCGCCAGAAAACAGGAAATACAGGTGTGTCTCAAAGTGAACAAACACTGCCTTGAGAGAAAGACCTCAAGAACAGCATCCTGGCCCTGAGTTCAAGCCCCACAACAAAAAGAAGAAAAAGTAAATATTCTATGTAAAATGCCAGTTAAGATGGTAAACATTATATTTCACCAACACAATAGTTAAGTTCCAGAGCCAAGACACAAATGCAGATATTTTTATTTGGGCAAAATTTTACAACTCTCTGATTTAGCAACAGAACTGATCATAACAAAGAGAAGTGATAAGTCAAATAGCAGAGAAAAAAAGCATGGCCCATTATTATAAAGAATTTCTTAAGAACACCTATTAAAAATACCTTTCCTTTCCCAGAACAACCACACAGACTGTTAGAATTTTTACCTGAATTTTACCTCAAACAATCTGAGGACTATTCATCTTAACAGTCTGAATAGCAAGCTATTTCCATGTGCAGGGATGTTGCTTTAAACTCTCTTAAGTTGCTCTTTTTGGCCAGAATGAATTTCTCTCTTTTCAAATCATTTAGGTATAAGTCACGTCTTCTTCCTATGGGCACATATAGCAACAAAACTGACCTATAATAGTAATTGTTTTACTCTTTGAACCATCCTTACAAACCAGCTTTGCCAATTAAAGGTCCTTTATGAGGGACTTAGGACTTACATTTTAAGGGTAGATATTGGATGCCTAAAAATGTCTGTCTGTAACATGATTCTAATTTTCTAGCCCTGAGTAAACAGAGCTGTACCTAAATCTCTTAAAACAAACTCCTGTCTCCATTATGAAGCTATTTGTGATTAAATGTGGGAGAGTCACCCAGGGACTCAGGAAGTGGAAGATTACACTATAACTCCTTGTTACCTATGCTAATGTACTTTTAAGTAAACTGCAGATTCACTTATTGATAGGATTTATGGCCTGATTTAGTTTCATCTGAATGTGTGTTAGTCCAAATAAGGTAATTCTGTCTTCATTTACAACCATCTCTTAAAAATGAATTTTTATGAGTTGTCTTCTCAAAACAGAGAGAAAACAGATGTACATTTAACTCCAAATTTCAGAATCACTCAGCCTATCCTAAAGCATGATAAGATGTCATATACAAAAATTAAAAATAAATCTGTTTACCTTGCTCTTTTATAGTTTAATATTTCATGGAGAAGGAAAGCCTATAAATAAAACTTTGACTTTTAAACCTGATACAGCCCAAGTCATCCTGCTTACTACATACTAGTATCATTATTGAATTTTTATTCTTTTTAATACTTTAAAAGAATTAAATTGATTGGGACTTACTGAAAATGTCAGATGATTGTTCTAAGTTAACAGTAAGCAGAAGGGTCCCCCCCAAAAATTGGGTTTTTTTTGTGTTTTTTTCAGTCTTGAGGCTTGACTCAGGGCTTAGGCACTGTCCTTGAGCTTCTTTTCCTCAGGACTAGCACTCTACCACTTGAGCCAGAGCACCACTTCCAGCTTTTTCTGTGTGTATAATACACACAGAAATTTAGGAATTTAACCCAAGGCTTCATGCATGCCAGGGAAGCTCACTACCACTAGCCACATTCCCAGCCCCTCATTGACCTTCTTAAGCAACAGCTTACAGAGATCACTAACAGCCAAGTTACAATGTTTAATGTGAAGACTTGCAGCTACTGTATAGGAGTTTAATCACAATAAGACATGATAAGGTCCTTCCTATTAGTTCAAAATGCTGGCAAGCTTCAATACCAAGTAGAAAAACTACTTCCTAGTAGTTTCAGTGATAGCTGAAAGCAAGGAAGTGCAGCAAAAGAGGGGAAATAGAAAGAATGGATAGCAAAATACAATTTGAAAAGAAGACAAAGTTTGGGGTGGGGAGTTTAGCCTACTGTTAGAGTTCTAGCCTAGTATGCACAAGACCTGGACTTTATTCCTCAGTACGACATACATAGAGAAAGCCAGGAGTGGTGCTATGGTCAAATGGTAGAGTTCTAGCCTTGAGAGAGCCCAATGACAGTGCTCAGGACCTGAGTTCAAGCTTCAAGGCTGGCAAAAACAACAACAAAATGACCCAAGAGGACTAAGTTCTAATGATTCACAGCACAATAATGTGGTTATAATTTACTTTAAGTTATCATATATTTTTATTTTAAAAAACTAGAAAAGAAGACCATGAAGGTGCTCAATTCAAAGAAATGATTATATTTACAGTGATCATATTTGCAGTGATCATATTTACAGTGCTAATTATCCTGATTTAATTTTTTTTGTTTTTTTATTGTAATGTATAGAGGGGTCACAGTTACATTTGCCATACAGAGGGTACATCACTTCTCACGCATTGACTCCCCCTCTCATGTTTTTGTCCCCATTTCCGTCCCCCACACTCTCCCAATCATCTTGTTTTTTCCCCTTCTCTTTCC
Organism: Megascapheus bottae; assembly: GCF_031878675.1. Classification (NCBI taxonomy): domain Eukaryota; kingdom Metazoa; phylum Chordata; class Mammalia; order Rodentia; family Geomyidae; genus Megascapheus; species Megascapheus bottae. The sequence goes on from NC_143520.1 coordinate 25,918,623, forward strand.
TATTTCAAATAAACAAATAGACGTATATACAATGCATCTTAGTCAATGCCATCCCTGTCAACATTCTCACCCACCCCTTCCTATCCACCCTTTCCTATTTTTTTATTTTAAATTGACTTGTTACAGATTAGATAATCTTTTTTAATTAGCTTCAATTTTGTTTTTAATTTTTGTTGTTATTGTAAAGGCTATGAACAGAAGGGTAAACAATGACACGAGTCAGGCAATGAGTCTGATTCATAGACACTCAACTTGCTTTTGTTCAGTGGTATAGACTGTGAGGTCTCTCTCCCTCATTTGTTTCCTCCTTTACAGCCATTAACTACTCTCTTTTTCATCCTTCTTCAACGAAACCTTCTATAATTTTAGATTCCTTCACCCATAGTGCTCTCTGATAAATTACTCACCAAACCTCCCCTGCCTAACAACCTCAATTATTTTTTCAACTGATAGACAAATGTTAACATCACAGAATTTCAACATGACTGACTTCTAATCCTATACTTCATGCTCGCAACAAAACCGGACCCCAGACACTCAAAAAAACCTGACCCCAGATACACAAAATCCCATCATACTTTTTTTTTAATTAAAGTTTCTTCCCCCTAAATGTTGAAAGTACCATCTGGACACCATGGCTCATGCCTGTAATCCTAGCCACTCAGGACGCTGAAATCTGAGAATCTCAGCTGGACTCCATCCTGAGCAGGAAAGCCCATAAGACTCTTAGCTCTAACTAACTAACATCAACAAAAGGCTGAAGTGGAGCTGTAGCTCAAGGGGTAGAATAAGAGGCTTTAACAACAATAAAAGAGATCAATGACAGTACACCCAGGCCCTGAGTTCAAGTCCCAGGACTGGCGCGCGCGCACACACACACACACACACACACACACAAATGTTAATTAACAAAACAAATCAGACTCCCTCTGAGACAGTCTTATGTCTTCTTAACAGATCACATGCCTTCACAGAAAACGCATTTGCTTCCAAATGTCCAGCAAATGCTTGAAGGCTTGAAGCCTATGAAATAAGACAGAGCACTCTACCAATAGGCCACACTCCAGGCTTCTTTAAAAAAAAATGACAAAAGAAAAAGGAAACACATACCCAAGAAGCAAGGAAGGCTGGTGATTGTTGTGTTGGTATTTAAACACTTCCTCCTGTACAAAACAGATCTTATTTCTCCTGTCTGACACAGATTCAAATAGGGTGGGCTTCACAAATGTTTCTACAAGAAGCTCAGACAGATTAAGTTCAGCCAAAGGCCATAATGTCCCTGAGCATAAGCCAAGTGATCCAAATTCTGATTTATGTCAAGTACAGAGGGAGAAAGCAATGCATAATTCACCATTATTCTTCTGTTGAAAGCCTAAATATATTTCACTATGTACGTGTCCCTTTCATCTAGAATCTAAAGTATATGTCAAGTTGTATAATCACACAAGTCGAGTCTGTCAAATATAATAGTATGGGAGTCATTTGAATAATAGCATTCTATTCGATTAGCACTTCATAGCAACATGGGATGCCTATAAAGTGTCAAACAGGTGTGCAGACTACAGAAAAGACAATGACCTGTGAAGGAATGTCAGGTCAACAGTGTTTGAGCAGCTGAAGGCATGCTGAAATTAGTAACTAAAATGAAGATATAAAGAAAACATTTCTCACTTTAAAAGAAGAAGAAGAAGATACTTAAGGGTAAAAGAAGTCCCTGAAATGTACTTGGCAGAGGAAGCCAAAGTAATAAATAAAGTCTGTGTAAATAAGTAATAAGATACAATCATTCTAAGTGCTACACAGATTTCACCTCTCCTCACTGTTCCTGAACAAAGGAAAGCATCGGTGGATCACATAATCCTCTTTTTCTCTTTTGGTTTCCTATGCCTCTATACTTGCTATATTATGGGAAATAATGTGAAGATTTAGGACTGAATTAACTGCATATCTAACTTACCATTACAGTCAATAACTACACATACACAGATATTGCAAACATCAAATTGTAAGAGTCCAGGATATACTAGATGGGTGCTGCCAGGCCCATGTAAGAAGCTGGTGAAACTGACAAGATATACATGCTGAGGATCTGCTGTTTTAAATGCAGAAAACCCTGGACTGCCAGATTCTCTTATTTTGTAGGAAGATCCAAAGTCCAAAAACATTAAATCAAATTTATTTTTTCAAATGGTAGCATCTCATCAAGCAATTCATAATGTTGCATGGGCCAAATAATACATATTTGCATGCTCTGTTTCAGACTGAGTTGCCAGTTTGCAATTTCTAAATGGAACACATCTGGTCAAAGAAACATAAAGGAGTGAGACCAGATTAGAAAAAAATAATGACGCAATGTAAAAGGAAAGGTGGGGGGGGAGGGTAATGGGGACCAAGACATGTGAAAGGGTATCAATGTATGTGAATTAATGCACCCTCTATCTGGCAAATATCATGTAACCTTTTTATTAATTACAATAAAAAATATTTAAAAAGTAATACTCATATTCCTTTTCACATAAATAATCAAATTTTCAGTGTCTAAATAAATAGGGTGTTACTAGTTATTTGATGAAAAAATAGTTTCTAGTGGTAACTTCAAACAAAGCATTGAGTTAAACATAAGGGATACAAAAACATGTATAATTTTATCTTTGCCCTTAAATTGTTTTCTTATTAGAGACGATAAAAAGTAGGCATACCAAAAAGCACAGTAAAAACACAATATGCCATTAGAAGGTTAGTGTAAGCTTTCAAAGAGACCCATTCCTTTGTTTTATATTAAAAACAAAGTTGTAAAAAAAAAAGGCTGGAAAAGTGAGTGAAGTGGAGAACAGATTATTCAGAAAAACTACAGATAAATATCTACTAAACTAAAAGTAGCAATGTAAAAGGCTCTTAGGATCTTGCCTTCAGAAATATATTTCAATATAATTGTACCAAAACACAAAAAAACAGGCTCTGGAAGACTATTTTAATGCATTGAAAGGCCAGATAGAGAGCTATACAAAAAAGAAAGGAAGAAATAGCATCTACAGTGAAAGTTAAATTGTTACCAATTACAAATAGCATGGCATTGCCCACAGAAAATCTCAAACTCCATGGAAATCCATTTAGAATAAATGAACTCAAAGTTACAAGATATAAAATCATCATACAAAAATCAGTAGGATTTCTTGCACCAATAGCCAATTATCTGAAGCGGAAATCAAGAAAGCAATTCTATTCACAACAGGCACAAAATAATAAAGTATTAAATAATCTTTTTAACCACAGAGGTGAACAATCCCTACAATAAATCTATATAACATCAGCTGGATTCTGGTGTCTCAAATCTGTAATCCTACCTGCTCAGGAGACTAAAATCTGAGGATCATAGTTTGAAGACACACCAGACAGGAAAGTCTGGGAAAACTCTTCTTTCTAATTATCCACCCATAAGCCAGAAATGGACCAGTAGCAAGTGCTAGCCTTGTTCAAAAATACTCAGGTACAGCACTCAGGCCCTGAGTTCAAGCCCGAGGATTGACACAAAACAACAAAAACAAATGGTGTATAACACTGATAAAAGAAAAAGTGGACAGACATCCTATGTTTGTGGATTAGAAGTATCTATATTGTTTAAATGTTCTTATTACCCCAAAATCTACATAATTCAGAATAATCTCTATATAAATTTCTATATAAATACTTTCACAGAAGCAAGAAAAATGTGTATAAAATCACAAAAACCTTCAAGTATTCCATAAATCTTGAGTAAAGAAATAAACAAAAGGGGCTGGGAGTCTGGCCTAAAGGTAGATTGCTTGCCTAGCATGCACAAAGCCAGAGGTGATGCTGTGGCTCAAGTGGTAGAGCACTTGATTTGAGAAAGCCAAGTTATAGTGCCTAGGCCCTGAGTTCAAAAATAAAATGAGGTTGAGTGCAATGACTCACACCTAGTACTCAGAAGACTGAGATATGAGGATCAAGGTTCAAAATCAGCGTGGGCACTAAATAAAGTCTGAGAGACTCTTCTCTAGTTAACCACTAGAAAACCAGAAGTGGTTTTTGAGCTGAAGAGCCCAGGGACGGCGCCCAGGCCCAAAGTTCAAGCCCCATGACTGAAGCAGGGAGGAGAATTAGACCACTGTTTTACCAATTACAAACATCAGTTCAACATGAATTGAAGATTTAAATATAGGATCACCAGATCACAGCAAGCAGAACACCATGGGAAGATGCTCAAAACATTGGAGTAGGCACAATATTTTTTTAAAATTGAAACTTCAAAAGTACAAAAAAGCAGAAAACCACAAACGAGATTATGTGGAGCTGAAGAGAATCTGCATGTCAAAAGGAAATAACTAGAGTGAAGGGATAGACTACAAAACTGGAGAAAGTTTTTGCCAACTATACATCCAACAGAAGGTTAATATCCAGACTATATCACTAGCTGTCAGAGGCTCTGTAGTTCAGCTACTCATAAGTCTGAAAGCTGGATGATTGCTGTTTTAAACCAGCCTATGTTAAATAAAAGAATTCTGAAAAAAATCTACTTCCAATTAACCCAGAAAATGCTAGACTTTAGGCATGGCTCAAGCAAAAGAGCACAAGCCATAAGCAAGCAAGATAAGCAAGAGCAAGTCCAAGTACTGAAAATAAATTATCATTTATCTATTTATCTATCTAACCTATCATCTATCAATATCTAGAATTTCTAACAAACTCAATTCAAATGCCAAAAAAGCAACCTAATTAACAGAAAACCTAACCCCCCCAAAATAATAATAACCACATACTAAAATTTCTAAAAATGAAATCATCAAGATTCCAGAGGTAGATTTTACACATGGGGACCACATTCACCCTATACGTCACAGGCCCTGAGAAGCCAAATCATATGGAAACACACTGTGTGTGTCTACTTAGAATTCTATATCCTTCACCAATACACAAGTGTTACCTCTTCAAAGGATCTGTTTCCATCTTTCATCACACATGCATCTCTGTGACAATCAGGTGTACAATAATAATAGAGGGTGACTGGGTACACAGAATAGGAAGACCTCTGAAGAGTTTACATTTCATTCTGGAAACCAAGCATGAATATTTCCAAAGACTATTCTAAGTGCAAGGAAACCATGGCAATTAAGTGAAAGACAAAGGAGTGACCTGGATCTGCTTCAAAAACAGAAAGGCCAGGGTGACAAGATGGCCACGAAAGAAGCACCTGGAGGGTTCTGTCAGTGAAGGAGATGACACAGAGCAAGTAATTTAGACCACAGGAAGAGTTTAATTTTCTCTGGTTGCAGAAAATTAGTCACTGCAGAATTTTGAGCAGGAAAGTGGCATAACTGATTCAGTCTGTAGGAAAGTCTAACTGGTCTTGACAAATATATGGTAGGAAGAGTGGATGAGGGCCTGGTGAGAGACAGCGTCAGCATTTAATATTCTGGACTGTGTTTCGGCAAACACACCAGTTTTCTTGTCAGTATGCTCCATCTCCTGTGTATTACATAATGGAGGCTGTAGCCAGCACCATACCTTCTCATTTGACTAAGTCAGTTCAATAATCTCATCATCGACAACATTGCTAAAATGATACTTTCATATTCAGCAGCATTGAACAAAACCCACGGCATATCAACTGATAGCCACTAAGCTAAAAGATTGGCTTTAACAGGAGGGATCACTACTACAGTGTTGGTGGGAGTGCAAACTCATCCAACCATATGAAAAGCAGTATGGCAGTTCCTCAAAAGACTAAACATAGAGCTCCCCCTATGACCCAGCAATTCCACTACTTGGCATTTACCCACTCATCCAGAAAAAGGACATACTGAATCCACTAGCACAATGATGTTCACTGCAGCACTATTTCCCATAGCAAAGATATGGAACCCACTCAGGTGCCCCTCAGTTGATGAGTGGATCAACAAGATGTGGTATTTATACACAATGGAATTCTATGCTGCTGTCAGAAAGAACCACATCTCCCCATTTGTAAGGAAATGGAAAGACTTAGAAAAAATCATATTAAGTGAAGTAAGCCAGACTCAAAGGAACATAGGCTCAATGGTTTCCCTCATTTGTCATAATCAGTAGAAACCTTGGGCTCTCCTGGCACCGATTTACAATAGAACAAAACCTAGACACATAAGGCCATATAGTATGACGCTAAATGAAAGGACCTCTATGATATAAAAACAAAAGCCATATAATGAGTAATTATTGTCCTTAATGTACTATGTTATCTCTCATCTCTTTTGCTGTCCCTTGGTTATCTCATATTGTTACAGTATTTTACCTTGTTATCTGATACATTGTATATATGTGTATTTGGTTATTTGATATCAGATAGGGAAGGGGGGAAAACAAGATGAGGGGCGGGGGTAGGGGGAGGAAATGGGGACCAAGACATGAGAAAGGGTATCAATGTTTGTGAAGTAATGCATCTTCTATCTGGTGAATATAATGTAACCCTTCTATTGATTGCAATAAAAATATATGAAAGGAAAAAAATTTTAAAAAGATTTCTTTAACTTCAAATTAACTCAAAAACAAAAGATAGTAGCTGACTGAGGGAATAATTCATAGAACAAAAAACAAAAAGGAAGAGGTATTATATGCAACTCCAGATTTGCTATAAGCAATTTTAGGTTTCTTCTTCATTAATTTGAATATTACCTAAAATGCAGAACAAGTCATATCACATTGCAGTCATGCTTTCATCATGTTCTTTTGGAGATGCTGATTACATTTCCTCGAACAACAGTTTAATTTTTAAATGGAAAAACTGAAGAGTCCTAATACAGCAAATGTGCTTTCCCCAATGGATAATTAGCACTCAACAGAATAATGTAATTTCAAATGTAGTCACTAAAATAATTACAAAGATACTTCTGAGGTTTAAAAAATCGTAAGATAAAATTAAAGACAATAAATTTGGAAGGAAGCAGGAATGACTAATCTTCCAGAGTTAGATACACATTGTATTTTTCAAGAGACACAATAAAGACACAAAAAAGGAACACAAATCCACTCCAAGATTAAATAGACACTCAAAATAGACCAATAGTTATTAAGGGCCTTGATGCAATATCCAAATAATCTTTTGTACCAAACAAAACATCTTTATAGTTTAATTTTATCAAGCTTAAAGAAGAGTTCATCTTCATAGTGTAAAAGCCATTCTTAAGGCATTAAAAAATTCATACTTCTTATTTATTTTTTGTACCAGTCTTCGGTCTTGAACACAGGGCCTGGTGCTGAGTGCTATCTCTGAGTACTATCCCTGGGTTCTATGCTTGAGAATTTTTTCCCCTCAAAGCTACTGCTCTACCACTGGAATCACAGCTCCATTTCTGCCTTCTTGGTAATTAACTGGAGGTGAGAATCTGAAGACTTTTCTGCCAGGGCTGGCTTGGAATTGCAAGCCTCAGATCTTAATCACCTGAGTATCTAGGATTGCAAGTGTGATCTATCAGTACCCAATTTCATACATTTTTTTGTATTATAAATTAAACATGATCTTCATTATATTATGATGAATAAAAACAGAAATAGATTTAAGTGTATAACATTAAAACTGCCAGCAAACTAGAACCAAAGTAATTACTAAGCAAAAATGAGTTATTACTATGTGAATTTAGAATTTATCCTAATAATTATAGGGTAATTTTGCATTAGAATTTTACCAATATATTTTAACCAAAAGAGACCATACCTTATTACATTAGAAGTTTAGAGAAAAATATATTAGGATATTTTATATAATTTCAACAGATGCTAAAAAAATAAGTATTTCAAAAGTTTATGATTCTTTAAAACACACAGAAATTGGGAATAGAATGGTATTTCCTAAACCTAATGAAAATTATCCACTAAAACTATGTTGCAAGTAAGAAGATAGTGGCACTTTTGATGTTCTACTATTAAACTTAGTGGGATGTTAAATATTATCTTGCATAAACAGAAGTAATACAAGACTAAAATATAAAAATAAGTAAAATCAAGTTCTGTTGCAAGTAACAAAAAAATCAATATTTTTCTCACCTCAGTAAAATGGCTTAATTAGATGATTTTTTAAAAATTAATCCTGGGGATTGAACTCAGGCACTGTCCTTGGGCTTCTCAAGGCTAGCATTCTTACCATTTGCCCCACAACACCATTTCTGGCTTTTTCTGTGTATGTGTTACTGAGGAATCAAATGCAGGCATTGTGTGTGCTAGGCAAGCATTCTACCACTAAGCCATGCTCTGGCTCCCTAGACAATCTTCACAGATTAAAGATATTTCTCCAAAACAGCTATCACTTCTGCATTTCAAGCAAGGAGTAAGATGATAGGGGATTATACACTTTCGCTTAAAATAGACTTTTTTAAGTTCAAGTATCCCCTTTGGTTCCTATTTATATTTAGTAGGCAAATGCAGTCATAATATTCAATGTATATATGTGAAAATGGAACCATGCAATATGAAGGGATTAGTGAAGAGATTGGGAAACTAAAGAAAGTATTGACATTAATCAAGATACATTGGATTCATAAACTGACATACAACTTCCATACAAATGCTTGAATGAATAATTTTTAAAAACCTTAATGACATTTCAGGTATAGTGGTCATGCCTGTAGTCCCCCCTACTTGAGAGGCTGAAATGAGAGGATCAACTGAGTTCAGATGTTTGGGTCTAGTCTGAGAAATATTCAAACAAGCAAGCCTTGATTACATGGCCAAATGTAAGACAGGGAAGAATGGTCATATGTCTAACTCAAGGTTTTCTCTCAGCAGAAAAAGGATCTTAGAGGAATACTTAATTGCCCTTATTTAGATTCCTTTCTACTGTAACCTAGAATTGTGAGAATTAGTAATAGTTTACCAAAGTGTCTAGATATACAGTCAAGTGTGTGTGTGTGTGTGTGTGTGTGTGTGTGTGTGTGTGTGTGTGTGTGTGTGTGTGTGTGTATACTAGGGCTTGAACCTAGGCCATTGTTCTCTTCCCTTGGCTTTTTCATTTACTACTTTGCCACCTGAACCACAGATCTGTTTCTAGTTTCTTGCTGGTTAATGGGAAATAATAGTCTCACAGACTTCCCTGGAGAGCAAGTCTTTAATCACAGTCCTCCAATCTCAGCATTCTCAAGTAGCTAGGATTTCAGATGGGTTTATGCCAGCAAGAGCACCCTAAGAAAATGGGTGGGTAGTGAGGGGGTAAACAATATACAATTCAAAGTAGCAACATTTTTTAATCTGTGAGATAACCTAACAAAGATACTTAGGATAATACTGAACAAAAATGATGAAAGTATTGAGAATCAGAAAGCTGTGAAAAACTGGGTTTTGCAGAGTAGAATCACCTCCTCCCAAAATTGGCTTAAAATTCAGTGCAGCTCTCTTTAAAAGTGTAAGAATATTTTCATGCAATTAAGCTGCTTCTAAACTTCATAGATAAAGAATAATCGCTAAGAAAAATTTGAAAGAAGACTCTTTCCCCCCATTCCCATTGAAAAAAATACAATATTGATAGTGCAATTGTCAAATAAATCAGCAGATTAAGAAAAAGAGCCCAGAAACTGACCATAACTGATGGAAGAATGTGGTTGTATATATACACGGTACATGAATCATTGAGAAAAAGACAGACTTAATAATAAATTATACTAGCCAAAAATTTACCCTCCTATGGAAGATTAAATTCACCATTTTGAAATAAACAGAAAGCAACTCTAGCTATACTGAATTTCTATATGCAAGAGACAAATTTCAAAGATTTGGTGAAACTATATTTATGACATTAGGCCTGAATAAAGTTTCTTCAAAACACTCAATTTTAATTTTAAATGGTTTAAAATTTATATGGTTTAAAATTTAAGAAAAATTATTGGAACAATTTCATTGTACAATTCAATAAGAAAATTATGTATTTAATTTATAAAACACTGCAACTGGGGCCAGGAGTTTGGCCTAGCAGTAGAGTGCTTGCCTAGCATGCACAAAGACCTGGGTTTAATTCCTCAGTATCACTATACATAGAAAAACCCAATGTGGTGCTGTGGTTCAATTGGTAGAATGCTAGCTTTCAGAAAGCTCAAAGACAGTGCTCCGGCCCTGAATTCAAGCCCCAGGACTGACCAAAAAAAACCCATTCAACTGAAAAAGGCAAAAAGTATTTTTTATACTACTACAAAATAGGGAAAATGTGGTAATCATTCATACACACACACACACACACACACACACACACACACAGAGCAAAGTATCAATACAGAAGAATTTTCATGAAATTCCCAGCTCACTATCCTCTGATTTTGCTATGGTTACTTTTTAATAATGGAAAGGAAGCCATATCCAGAAGATGCAAAAAAAATCTCTTTTCCAGCATTAAAGTCACATAGATGATAACCAGCATCCCTGGATATGCTTGTGGCATTCCCTAGAGTTGGTTAATTCTGAACATTTTCTTTCTTCTTCTAAGAAGCCCAGAAAAAAAAAAAGTTTCAACTCCAATGCATGTGACACACAACATGTTTTCTATTTTCAAGTAAACTGATGTTCTTTTCACTCCTAAGACACTGGTGTTGGTGCACTTAGGTACATTTCATAATTTATTTTATTTATTCTGTTGTCAGAGTGATGTATAGGAGGTTACAGTTACATTCATAAGGTAATGAATACATTGCTTCTTGAACATTGCTACCCCTTACTTGTCATACTTTGTAAGCATGCAATTACATGATGATACCCCTTGGCCCACTAAAGTGATTTAGCAATATAAGACTCACATAATAACATTACTTATGTCCCCTGGAGTGATATTCCATTGAACCTATAACCTGTGCATTATTGTGAAGAGACAAACATTTTCCTAAAATGTGTCCCTGGGAACACTGATTTTTTTTTAAAAAATGCATCTTAGAAAAATAGACAACTTTTTGATTTAATTTATTTCATTGTAAAAGTGATGTTCAGATGGATTACAGCTACATAAGAAAGGTAATAGGTACATTTCTTGTCTAACATTGTTACTTCCTTCCTTGTTTTCTTCCGCTTTCCCTCTCTCCACCCTGATTTCCTCCCTCCCCAAGTTTTAAAGTTCATTTCCAGTGAAGTGTCATGTGAGTATCACTGTTGCATTGGCTACACTTTGTCCTTTGTCTCACCATTTTATTATTCTCCTTCCCTTCCCCAAATCACATAAACATGTATGCAAGACACATGGTATTAAAATAAAAAACAGTGACCACCAGGGCTAAACTAAAAGGGGAAAAAAGCAAAAGGAAAAGAGATAACTTTGCACAGTACTTTAGAAAACAAAACAAAACCTCTCATTTCCAAATCTTTAAGTTCATTTCTATTAGCATCACTTCATATGGTTAGATATTGAGCTATTGTGACCCTCTGCTACGACTCTACTTGACATATACTAATTATAAATGAAGGATATCAAAACTACATTGAGATTTCACCTCTTGACAATGGCCATAATCAAGAAAGCAAATAATGACAGATGTTGGCAGGGATGGATACTGCCAAAAAGGGAATGCTTACTACATTGTTGGTGGGACTATAAATTGGTTCCGCCACTCTGGAAAGCAGTATAGAGGTTTGTCAAAAGACTAAACATAGAGGTCCACCATGATCCAGCAATCCCAGTCCTGGGCATTTACCTAAATGATCACAAACAAGACCACACTAAAACTACCAGCACAACTACTAATGTTCATTGCAGCATTATTTACTATAGCTAAGATATGAACTCAACCCATATACCCCTCAGTAGATGAATGGATCAAGAAAACGTAGTATATATAATGGAATTCTATGCTTCCATCAGAAAGCATGGCATTGCCCCATTAGTAAGGAAATGGAAAGACTTGTGAAAAAAATAATATGTCAAGTAAGCCAGACACAAAGAAATATAGGCTCCATGGTTTTCCTCATTTTTATAAATAATTAAATGAGGGATAAGTTGTTTGCTTTTCTAGTATTTAAAAATAAATATTTTAGTCTTTTAGGGTTTTGAGAAAACAGTTTAACCACTATATATTTTCACATTTATTTAAACAGTGGCTTACTGTAGCAGTGACAGGTAAAACCTTTCACATGACTGCTATGTGAAATAGGTGGACTATGGTCTGACTGAAGATAAAGATGTTGTATTTGCTACATGTAATTTAGAACAAACATAGTAAGCAATACAGTCTGCTGGAGATGGCTTCCCTGCCAGAATGTGAAGGACAAACGAAGGATAGGGCCACAGTGCCACAACCTATTCAGGCTGGAGACACAACTCAGTATCTTCTCTGCAGGACATAGCTCATTCACCCCACTTTCTTCCCACTCTGATTCTCAGGTGTGGTCCTCTATGTTCTATTACTCAGTCCCTTCCGCCTTTGCCTTCCACTGACACTGAAGAGTGTACTGTGTGCTCACAAACCCCAGAGTCCCTTCTTTCAGGCCCTTCCTCCCCAGGCCTCAAGGCATGTGCCTGAGGCAAAAGCAGAGATCAGTATGTGAACACTGATCAATGTATATGCTGTCACTCAGACATAATCCAAACTTTAAGATGTAACAGAGCCCATCCTCTTCAGAAAGGCACACTGTGAATTGACATTTGGAAAAAGCGAATAATATGTTCTTAGGATTGTAAGAAAAATGCTCATTTATTTTCCTAATATTTTTTTCTGCTTCTTTCTCTGGCACAGGACAAAGGCCACAGAAGTAACAAGAATTCAGTAGTTCATGGGTGAGAAATGTGTTTTTAAAAAGGATTTATTTTTGTCCAGAAGTTTGATTGTTAAATATTTACTAACATGTCAGTGGTCTCTAGATAATCATAATGATTATTATATGCCTATTAAGTTATTAACAGAAAAACATACACAGAAATTATATAATATATATTTTATACTTAAATAAATTATGAATATCCAGCAAGAGGCATGTAATTATAAATACATAGATAGTAGATGCTAATATAAGCCAGTTAGAAAGGTTGGTCTATCTTTTAGCTCTTGTAAAAGATGAACATTATATGCTTTTACATAAGCTTAAGGTCAAATAGTCTGAAGGTAAATAAATAAGAGGTTTATATTCAGGGGAGCATAAAATAGACTGATTATAAGTCTATGGGAAACATTTAAAGAGAATAATTTCTTATTTCTTTCAGAACAATTTTCCCCATGTGTACTACTTGTTTTAAAGTCCCTAACTTGACACAACAGGTTTCTCTGAACAGCTAAGCACGCATTGATTTCTATGGACAGCAGTCTTAGAATGCTGTAATTGCATCTGTTATAGTCTTTGATCTGAAAAGAAAGGATGCTGTCCTCACCTTTCACTGCTGTTTTTGTAGACCTTCAGACCCGGAGATCCAGGGTAGTACTAATTAGCTGGAAATCCAAACTCCTTTCCTGTGTTGCTCACTTCTTAGGTATGGTAAACAATTGCCAAACACCAGCCCAAGTCTCCTTTGAAATCCATACCAACCAAGAGAAATCACTTTACTTGGATCCCTCCCTAATCAAATTTTCACCCCCAGGCATTTCTTGTATCCCAGACTGACTCAGGCTCAAGCAGACAATTTGAGGACACTTTTCCTCTCTGCTTGTTAAAAGTATTCAAACTAAAGTTAAACAAAGAAGTCAGAAGGTCAACTTCCTTTATCTAGTGAAACTTTAAATCACTGATTACCCTAAAAGGGTAGTTCTGATCAAAAGCAAAACACTTTTACTGCTCCCTGTGAGTCAGTGAAATTAAATCAATCATCCTGAGCAGTATAGAGCATACTGGTCTGTGTCATCAGCTCTCTTCACCCTATAGAACATTAATGCATAACACCCAATCTTAATTTTAAAATGTTGTGCATTTCTTAACAAACTATACTGTAACTGATGAGGACAACTTCTTGCAGTTGGCAGATGGCAACTCCTCTTCTCTCCACTCCCTTCCTCTCTCCCTCCTTCCCTCTTTCCCTCCCTCTCTTTCCCTCTTCCTTTCTCTCCCTTTCTCTTTCTCTCTTCTTTCTCCCTTCCTCCGTCTCTCCCTCTCCTGCTCTCTCTCTCTCTCCCTCCCCCTCAGCCTAGGACTTTATGAATATTGATTCAATTAATCATGTTTAAATTCTTATTTTTATTATATTTAGTTTTACAAAAGGGTTTGGATTCAAAGTTCCAATTTATGAATACAATGAATCTTGATTGGTGTTACTCCTTACATCACTCTTCCCTTTTCTACCCCAACCCACCCATCCCCTCCAGTTATCACATATGTAAATTGAGTATTATGACTGTATTTATCCACTGTTCCTTTCTCTATGTACTTCTCTTTGGTGACATATATATCTTAATCTTTTATATGTGATCTGATTTCACTGGGGGCACTAGCCATTGGAAGTGCTTCAAGCAACATTTATGGCTCTTCCTATAGTTCTCCCAGCAAGCACTCTGGCTTCCAACAGATTTCAAAACTTTCCACTTAATTTCCCCATGATATGACCTTCCCCTCTTGCTAAATCAGTAAGTAGCTATGTGGTCAGAGACAGGTGTCTTTGGATCTGTGTCATTGACATAACTAAATAATCAAAACACATTTTAGGATTATACCAAAAATGTTACATACCAGTCTCACTGTAATTAGCAACACAAAAGTCATTAAAGTATGTAAGCCAAATTATAATAGCATATCAAAACATATCCTGACTAAATGGGTTTATTTTTAAACTCCAAGCACTCTATGAACATGGAGCATTATATTGCTAGTGATAAGAAAAAAATCATAATCAATTCTATAGAGTTGGAAGGATAACATTCAATCATGGACATCCATTCATTATACTAATTGCTAGACCCCTTTTTAAATATAACATCTTATTTAAAGATAAAACAGAATTTTTAAAATAGAATTTAGAGACAAATCAATTTTTATTTTCCTCATGATTGTTGAATATCTTTTTGGAGGTATAAATTAATACATGCAAACAAAAGAAAGCAAGATGCATAAAAAGTTAGAAAAAAGGATGCATAAAAGTTAGAAACAACAAAGCTATTTCACATGATATAATCATATCTTGATAGAAAATTATTACAAAGACAAGAATTTACAAAATGACAAGTCATAAGATCAACACTCAAAGACTGATGATACTCATTTCAGCACTCACATGTTAGAAAACTTACCAACAACAAAAGATGTCTCCATTTTGAAAAGCAAAAGCAAAGGAAGGAGGCTGGGAGTTTGGCCTAGTGGTACAGTGTTCACCTAGCATGCCTAAAGACCTGAGTTCGATTCCTCGGTACCACATACATAGAAAAAAAGCCAGAAGTGGTGCTGAGGCTCAAGTAGTAGAGGTCTAGCCTTGAGAAAGTCCAATGACAGTGCTTAAGCCTTGAGCTCAAGCACAGGACTGACAAAAGAGAAAAAAAAAAAGCAAAGGAAGAATGCAGGGAGAGAAATGAAACCTAGTCATAAACCTTAACAAAAAAATGTCCATTCAATGCAGAAAAGGATAGAACACTACTGAAAATATAACACTAGACTTAAACAAAGGAATATATACAACATTTTTGGGCAGTAAAGCCCACTATCAAAAGAATTGAAAGTTTTTCCTAATTTAATATGTTAAAGCAAATTTAAAATAGAGCTCAGAATTGAAAAAATTCCTGACTAAACAAAACTGAGCATTTAAAAATAGCCCTAACCTTGCTTAAATTGCAAACATAAGCAAAACTTGACTTGGCTCATTTCTGGTAAATGCTTATGGTAGACAGAATCAAAATCTCAGCCACCCATAACAGACAGCTAATGTAGTTAATTACATGACAAGGAGAATGGGACTTTCCTATACTGAAAGGCAAAAAAAAAAATTGTTTCAAATCTGCATCTGATGAACGAGTCAATCTTTCTTTTGCTTCCATCTTCACCCTGTAAAATACCTGCTTCTCTTTTGTCTGTTTTGTCTTTGGAGAACTAAATCCCTTTCAGTTTGGTGCCTCACAATTCATAAACTCATATTTAAGTAAACATATTGTGGGGTCTCTGGTAGTTTTAACAGATTTAGAAATATAACAGGATTCCAATAAAATACCATCCTACCCCAACCTGTAGACCTACATTTTTCTTCATAAAAAATTGAACAAAATTAATAAGAAAAACTGCATAAAGGAATAAGAAGGAAACCCAGCACAACTATGTATTAGAATATACCCTAAAGTCTCAAAGATTTAAAGGGGTGGGAATAATTGAATACACACAAACAGATGAAATGCAAAAGAAAACCTAGACATGGATATAATAGCTTAGTAAATTTAGAAATAGAGGCTTAAATAAAATCGGATAACTAGAACTGCAAGATAAATTATAAAATTTCATTAATTTTTCAACTACATAGCAGCATAAAGCCCATCCAAAATTTAAATTTTATATAAGTGACATAATTATATAATTGCATTAGAGTATGATACATTGCATAATATGTTATATGAATATGAATGTATATACTAATTTATTTTTATATTCATTATTGTTATATAATTTTATGTAGATAAATTATGTTTATAATTTTTATTAATTGGGATGTATATAATACTTAAAGAAGCATAAATCACTTTGTAATTTATAGAGAGAAAAGATTTTTTTTTTTTTGGCCAGTCCTGGGCTTGAGAAAAGATTTTTTAATTATCAAACAGAATCCAGTATATAATGACAGGAAATAAACCAAAGAAGGGAAAAATAAATGCAAACTGTACATTTACAAAACAACCTCTTGCTTCTATTTCTTGAAGTTCATTTCTTGAAGTTCATTTCAATAAACCCCATTTTAGGGCTGAGAGTTTGGCCTAGTGGTAGAGTGCTTTCCTAGCATGTACAAAGACCCAGGATCAATTCCTCGGTACCACATACATAGAAAAAAAGCCAGAAGTGGTGCTGAGGCTCAAGTAGTAGAGCTCTAGCCTTGAGAAAGTTCAAAGACAGTGCTCAGGCCCTGAGCTCAAGCCCAGGACTGGCAATAAATAAATAAACAAACAAACAAACAAACACCATTTTATATGGTCATAGCCTTATCGCTTTTGGGCCATTGTGATCTTCTGCTAAGAATATCGTACATATATTGCTTGTGTTTCTTTGGGTCTGGCTTACTTCACATAATACAAATTTGTTTCCAAGTCCTTCCATTGCCAGGCTCGGTGTCACGCATCTGAAATCCCAGTTACTCCGAAGGCTGAGCACGGTGAATCATTCAGTCTAGGAGTTCTGGGCTGCAGCGCGCTATGCCAACTCAGTGTCTGTACTAAATTCGGGGTCAATAGAGTGACCATCCAGCTTGCCTTAGGAGGGGTGAACCAGTCCATGGAAACAGCTGTGCTGATCAGAAAAAGCTTCTAAACATAGAAAAAAAAAATCTTACATGACTATCAGTCTCTCTTAGTGAGAACAGCAAGCAATGTAAAACTAAGAAAGATACATTTGAGCTAAAATACAAAAGCTAACAGCATATACCACTGACAAGGCCAGTGGGAAATAGATACTTCACCCTGCTAATACAATTGCCAAATTCATTAATCCCACTGGAGAGAAATGACACTATTAACCAAAATACAATTGCATTTAGCCTTTGACCCAGAACTTCTTCAGAAATTTCCCACCTACACCATCACTACCCCAAAAATATTGCTTGACAAAAATACAAATGGACTTTTAAAAGGTTGTTTATGGTACAAACATCTGTGACAATAAACACTTGCCAGTAACAGACTAAATACACTATAGCACAATGACATTAAGCAGTGTAAAAAATAGAACCAACAAAGCAGAGAAAACTACACAAATTATTCTATTATTTACTCTAAGTAAAACTTTACATTATTATCTAAGAAAGATATATATACCTTCAGACTCAAAAACAAAAATGAAAACACAAAACAACAAATACTTTAATGATTAGAAAACAAAAACCCAGCGGCCAGGATTTTGGCCTAACAGTAGACTGCTTCCCTAACATGCCTAAGACCCCGGTTCAATTACTCAGTACCACATACAAAAAAAAAAAAACCCCCCCAAAAAAAAACAAAGCTGGGAGTGGAGCTGTGGTTCAAATGGTAGAGATCTAGCCTTGAGAAAGCCCAAGGACAGTGCTTAGGCCCAAAATTCAGAGCAATTTCTGAATGTATCTTGCTTTCATGCTGTTGACTTTGGAACTAAGAAAATATTACAAAGACTTATAAGTAAATATAATAAATGAAAATTTAAATGACAATTCTTTAAAAATGAAACCAAATAAGCCTATCTTTTGGATCATAATATAGCAAGACAGAAAAGAATAATTTAGTTGCATAGAACTAGAATTTTTGCTTTAGCATGTAAAAAATGTTTAGAAAACTTGAATTGCTTTTAGTAACTCTATTATTGGCAATAATTGATGAAAGATAATCAATCAGTATCCTTAATGCTTTACAGAAAGGGGTTACAACATAAGAGAGATAAAAATTGTAAGTGAAATGAGGCAATAACAAAACTCTCCTCCTATATGTAAATTAGAAGTGGGAAGACTAACTCAATACGTATTTTGTCTGATAAAATGATGGATTTCCTAAGGAAGGAAAGGGAAGAAAAAAGAAATGAAGGAGTGAGGAAGGGAGAAAGAGGAATAATGGAAAGAAGGAAGAATGAAGAGATGAAAAAGGGGAGAGAAAGAAAAAAGGAGAAAGAAAGGGAGGAAGAAAAGAGGGATGTACAGAGGAAGGGATGGAAGGCAAAATGTTATAAAAATTATTTTTTCATATATTTTTATTGAAATTAATAGAAGGGTTACATGATATTTGCCAGATAGATGGTGCATTAATTCCCATACACTGCTACCCTTTCACATGTCTTGGTCCCCATTTCCCTCCCCCCACCCCCACCCCTCATCTTGTTTTCCCCTCTTCCCTATCCAATTTCAAATAACCAAATACAAATATATCCGATATATCAGGTAACAAAGTGAGATACTTTAACAATATGAGATAACCAAGGGACAGCAAAAGAGATGAGAGATAACATAGTACCTTAAGAACAACAATTATTCATTATATGGCTTATGTTTCTATATCCTAGACTCTATTACAAAGCCATAATTATCAAAACAGCTTGGTACTGGCACAAGAACAGGCCAGAAGACCAATGGAATAGAACTGAAGACCCAGAAATTAAACCACAGACCTATGGCCACCTAATCTTTGACAAGGGAGCCAAAAAAATAGAATGGAAGAAAGATAACCTCTTCAACAAGTGGTGCTGGCAGAACTGGTTAAGCACATGCAGAAAACTAAAGTTGGATCCTTCTTTGTCACCCTGTACTAGAATTAACTCCAAATGGATCAAAGACCTGGAGGTAAAAGCCGACACTCTGAAAACTTTACAAGAAGGAATAGGAGATACATGAGGCCTCCTTGGCACAGGCTGAAACTTTCTTAATAAGGACCAAGAATCACAACAAATCAGAGAAAGGCTGGATAAGTGGGACTGCATTAAACTGCAGAGCTTTTGTATGGCAAAGGACATAGCTAATAAACTAATTAGGAAGCCTACAGAGTGGGAGAAGAACTTCACCAACCATACAACAAAGGCCTCATATCTAAAATGTATCAACAGCTCAAAAAATTGAATCAATCCAAAACTAATCTCCAAAGTAACAACCATCCCATTAAAAGATGGGTCAAAGACTTAAAGAGAGTCTTCTCTGAAGAAGAAAAAAGAATGGCCTATAGACACATGAAGAAATGCTCAACATCTCTGGCCATAAAAGAAATGCAAATCAAAACAACTCTAACATTCCACTTTACTCCAGTTAGAATGGCCAGGATCAAGAAAACTAATAACAACAGATGCTGGAAGGGATGTGGCCAGGAGGGATCACTACTACACTGTTGGTGGGAGTGCAAACTCATTCAACCACTGTGGAAAGCAGTATGGCAGTTCCTCAAAAGACTAAACATAGAGCTCCCCATGACCCAGCAATTCCATTACTTGGCATTTACCCAACCGTCCAGAAACAAGGACATACTAAATCCACCAGCACAACAATGTTCATTGCAGCACTATTTACCATAGCAAAGATGTGGAACCAACCCAGATGTCCCACAGTGGATGAGTGGATCAACAAGTTGTGGTATTTGTACATAATGGAATTCTATGCTGCTGTCAGAAAGAATGACATCGCCCCATTTGTTAGGAAATGGAAAGACTTAGAAAAGATCATATTAAGTGAAGTAAGCCAGACTCAAAGGAAGTTAGGCTCAATGGTTTCCCTCATTTGTCATAATCAGTAGAAACCTTGGGCTCTACTAGCAGAGATTTGCAATAGAGCAAAATTATTTTTAAAAAAACACAGCAACCAATTTGAAGTTTTATTTGACGAAAATACGAAATTTTGCACACTGTTAATACTATAATGCATTGAAATGAGAAATATGTTTGAATTAATGAGCTGTTTTTAACAAAAAAAATACAGTATGTTAGCTTTCAGTGTTGTTGAAAACAAATGAAATGGTCAGAAGAATGCCAGAAAGCAAAGGTGCTATGAAAATAGTTCAGCAGCCTAGCGTAGTGGTGTACATCTCTCATCCCAACAAGGGAGACAGAGGAGAAAGAATAGATTGGCCAGCTTGGGCTGCCTAGCTACAGCTGGAGGGGGTGAGGGTAGAGAGTGGGGGAGAAAACAGAGAAGGAGGGAGAGAGAGAGAGAAAAAAAAAGAGAAAGAAAGATCCTAGCAAATAAAGAATGGAAAATTTCTGTTTCCTAATCCTAACCTGATAATGGAGTGGGGTTACTAATATCACAAAAGAGACATATTATTTCCTAACACAAATACCACAAACATCTTTGATGAAACATTAAACTTTAATCTGACCAAACCTCTAGATATAACGATCAATTTTCAGGAACACAAGGAACAAAGAAAGACAATAAATTACAGCAGGGGATAAAATCAGTAAAGCCCACATTATCAGGATCTGTCAAAGATATGTGGCCTAGCTTCTTTAAAGAAATAAATTGCAAAAAGAGGGAAAAAAGAATATGATGCAGAAGCAATTGTAAGGTTAAAAGAGATTTTAAACCAATTAGATCAGTTACAGCAATTACGCTGATCCAATTTAGTTACTAATTCAGAGTAAGCTTAAAATAGATCGTATTCATTGGGAGAAAATCTTTAACCACTAGCTGCATATTTAATGACATTAAAGAACTATTGAGCCCGTGCTGGTGGCTCAGACCTGTAATCCTAACTACTCAAGAAGTTAAGATATGAGGATTGCAGTTCAAACCAGCCCTGCACCAAAGACCATGAGACTCATCTTATGAACCACCAAAAAACTGGAAAATGCACTGTGAGACCTGAAGAGCTCAGACAGTGTGCAGGTCCAGAGTTCAAGCCTTGCAACTAACAGCAACAACAAAATAAGAAACTATTGATAAAATTTTGAATCAGATGGAATTGTCTTTGTGAAATAAGTTCTCATTTTTTTTTTGCCAGTCCTGGGCCATGAACTCAGGGCCTGAGCACTGTCCTTGGACTTTCTCAAGGCTAGAGCACTACCACTTGAGCCTCAGCACCACTTCTGGCTTTTTTTCTCTGTATGTGGTACCAAGGAATTGAACCCGGGTCCTCGTGCATGCTAGGCAAGCACTCTACCACTAGGCTAAACTCCAAGCCCTCAGTTCTCATTTTTATATGCACATACTGAAATATTCAAGTAAATTGATGTGATGTATAGAACTGTCTTTAAAATCAATATGATTTTGAAGAGACATTGATTGAGCAAAATTGTCCATAAATTTATAAGTACTGAAGCTTGATGGCAGGTTATAAAATATATAATAATAATCATTATTACTATCGTTTGCCAATCCAGGCTTGAACTTAGGGCCTGAGCACTATCCTCGGGCTTTCTCAAGGCTAAAGCTCTACCACTTGGGTCACAGCATCACTTCCAGCTTTTTCTATGTATGTAGTACCAAGGAATCAAACCTGCGTCTTCATGCACGCTAGGCAAGCACTCTACCACTAGGCCAAAGTCCCAGCCCCTATTGTTTTTATAGTTGTATCTGTTGGCTAAGTTACAACAACCTCAAGACAAAAATTTTATCCTATTCACTGTTTTCTTCTCTTCAAGTCTATTCCTTTCCTCCATTATACCATTAACTTCTAGCCAGCTTCTTCCAAAAAAATCATTTTATTTTATTACTATTTTATGTATTTATTACCATTATTTTAGAGGTGATATACGGAGGAGTGGCAGTTATAGATGTCAGGTAATTAGTACATTTCTTTTTGTGTGCATGTGCATTTCCGTTTTGGACAATGTCACCTCTTCCTTACTCTCTCCCAGTTTTTACTCCCATCTCCAACCACAAGTTTTTTTTTAATATTTTTTATTGTAATTGATAAAAGGGTTACATGATATTTGCCAGATAGAGGGTGCATTAATTCACATACATTGATACCTTTTCACATGTCTTGGTCCCCATTACCCTCCCCCCCTACCCCCCACCCCCATCTTGGTTTTCCCCCCTTCCCTATCCAATTTCAAATAACCAAATACAAATAAATCCAATATATCAGATAACAAAGTGAGATACTGTAACAATATGAGATACCCGAGGGACAGCAAAAGAGATGAGAGATAACATAGTACATTAAGGACAACAATCATTCATTATATGGCTTTTGTTTCAATATCCTGGAGGTCATTTCAATTAGCTTCATACTATATGGCCTTATGTATCAAGGTTTTGCTCTATTGCAAATCTCTGCTAGGAGAGCCCAAGGTTTCTACTGATTATGACAAATGAGGGAAACCACTGAGCCTAAGTTCCTTTGAGTCTGGCTTACTTCACTTAATATGATTTTTTCTAAGTCTTTCCATTTCCTAACAAATGGGGTGATGTCGTTTTTTTCTGACAGCAGCATAGAATTCCATTATGTACAAATACCACAACTTGTTGATCCACTCATCAACTGAGGGACATCTAGGTTGGTTCCATATCTTTGCTATGGTGAATAATGCTGCAAAGAACATTGTTGTGCTAGTGAATTTAGTATGCCCTAGTTTCTGGATGGTTGGGTAAATGCCAAGTAGTGGAATTGCTGTCCACCCACAAGTTTTATAGTTCATTTTCAACCTAGTGTCTAGTGAGTATCACTGCTCAATTTGTTTCTTTCTTTTCCTTTTTTTTTGCCAGTCCTGGGGCTTGAATTCAGGGCCTGGACACTGCCTTTGGACACTTTTTTTCATATAGTTTAATTATAATTATTAGAAGGGTTACATTATATTCATCAGATAGAAGGTACATTATTTCACAAATATTGATACCCTTTCTCATGTCCTGTTTCCCATTTTCCTTCCCCTCCCCCCTCACAACTTGATTTCCCCCCTTCCCTCTCCTATTTCAAATGACCAATTAAGCATATATAAAATATATCAAATAACAAGGTGAAATATTGTAACAATATGAGATAACCAAGGGACAGTAAAAGAGATGAAAGATAACATAGTACATCAAGGATAACAATCACTCATTATATGGCTTTTGTTTCTGTATCCTGGAAGTCCTTACATTTAGTGTCATACTATATAGCCTTATGTATCTAGATTTGTTCTATTGTGAATCTCTGCTAGAAGAGCCCATGTACCTACTGATTATGACAAATGAAGGAGACTATTGGGCCTATGATCCTTTGAGTCTGGCTTATTTCCTTTAATACAATTTGTTCTAAGTCTTTCCATTTCCTTACAAACGCGGCGATGTCATTCTTTCTGACAGCAGCATAGTATTCCATTGTGTATAAATACATCTTGTTGATCCACTCATCCGCTGAGGGACATCTGGGTTTGTTCCATATCTTTGCTATGGTAAATAGTGCTGCAATGAACATCATTGTGCTAGTGGATTTAATATGTCCCTGTTTCTGGACGATTGGGTAAATGCCAAGTAGTGAAATTGCTGGGTCATGGCGGGGGGAGGGGGGGAGGCTCTGTGTTTAGTCTTTTGAGGAACTGCCATACTGCTTTTCATAGTGGTTGGATGAGTTTGCACTCCCACCAACAGTGTAGTAATGATCCCTCCTGGCTGCATCCCCTCCAGCATCTGTTGCTATTAGATTTCTTGATCCTGTCCATTCTAATTGGAGTGAGGTGGAATCTTAGAGTTGTTTTGATTTGCATTTCTTTTATGACAAGACATGTCGAGCATGTCTTCATGTGCCTATAGGCCATTCTTTTTTCTTCTTCAGAGAAGACTTTCTTTAAGTCTTTGGCTCATCTTTTAATGGGATGGTTGTTACTTTAGAGATTATTCTTGGAGTGGTTCAATTTTTTGAGCTGTTGATATATTTTAGATATGAGGCCTTTGTATGTTGTATGGTTAGTGATGAGATCTTCTTCTACTCTGTAGGCTCTCTAGCTAATTTGCTAGCTATGTCCTTTGCCATACAGAAGCTCTGCAGTTTAATGCAGTCCCACTTATCCAGCCTTTCTCTGATTCATTGTGTTTCTTGGTCCTTATTAAGAGAGACCTAAAGTATCTCCAATTCCTTCTTGTAAAGTTTTCAGTGTATTGGCTTTTACCTCAAGGTCTTTGATCTTTTGGAGTTAATCCTAGTGAAGAGTGACAAAGAAGGATCCAATTTTATTTTTCTGCAGGTGCTTAAACCATTCTGTCAGCACCACTTGTTGAAGAGGCTGTGTTTCTCTTTGGACACTTTTTGCCACTTGAGCCACAATGCCACTTCTTGCTTTTTCTGTTTATGTGGTATGAAGGAATCAAACCCAAGGCTCTCTGCATGCTAGGTGAGCATTTTACCACTAAGTTACACTCCAACCCTGCATTTGCTTGTTTCTATTCTTTTTATTTATTTTGCCAGTCCTGGGCCTTGAGCTCAGGGCCTGAGCACTGTCCTTGGGTTTTCCCAAGTCTAGAACTCTACCATTTGAGCCACAGCTCCTATTATTTTTATTGAAGTTATGCTACTACATAGTTTTTAACTTAGTATTTTTACTCTGAACACTAGGTAGATGTAATGAAAAAGGCACAGCAGGAGGATCCATGAGACATTTCCTTGAACGCTTTAAAATTCATTGAGAAAGAAGAGATATGCATATAAATACCTTAGGCTGATCCAAAATCTTAATAAGGGTCCTCATTTGTTGCATAGCATGAAATATTTCAAAATGTGTCATCTACTTATTAGCCTCATTACTAAGATTAACTGTGAGGACGGATAAGAGCACTAGTGCTATGCCTGACATAGCTATAAAAAACACCAATCTTTAACCTGTAGATCTCATTACTCAAATGCCAACACAGGGTCAGGAGCTTGGCCTAGTCGTAGAATGCTTGCTTAGCATGCATAAAGACCTGGGTTCGATTCCTGGGTACCACATACATAGAAGAAAGCCAGAAGTTGTGCTGAGGCTCAAATGGTAGAGCTCTAGCCTTGAGAAAATCCTAGGACAATGCTCAGGCCCTGAGCTCAAGCCCAGGACTGGCAAAAAAAAAATATATATATATAAAATATAAATATATATATATGCCACCACATTAAAATAAAAAATAGGATATAGTAGGCAAAATTTAGTCAGAATAGAGTACAGTGTTGTGCATATATTAAACAGAGAGTCTCTGGGAAAATTTTAGAATGGGATCTACAGTTTGGATCTTAATGCCTTCCAAATGTCCATCTGTTAAAGCTTTGGTCCATAATGTGGCACAATTGAGAAGTGATGGAATCTTTAAGAGATGACATCTACTAAGATTTTTATCACTGGGGGCACAGCGTTGATAATGGGAACCTAGCTACTTCCTCTTTCCCTTTCTGCTTCCTGGCTACAATGTAAACAGTATTGTTTCACACCCAAATACAACAAAGCCAACCAATCATGGACTGAAAACTCCATAACTGTGAGCTAAAAACAAATCTTTCCTCTTTGAGAATTGATTTGCCTCTTTGCCATTGATTGACTAGGTGATTAAAAAAAAACTGACTTGCCCAGAAAGCATTTGCAAAGGAGTAGGTCTAACTGGAGAAAGACATCTTTAATTGAGCTTATTTCAAGAACCACAAAACACAACAGTGCAGGAAAAGAAGACTTACTTCAGTCTGATGTTGATGCAAAGGACACTAACAAGAGAAGTGTAGAGAGAAATATAGAGTAAAAGGAAAGAATGACATGCCTCCTGGTAAGAGCTCAGGATTTGAAGACTGACATTTTTGTTTTTGTTTTTGTTTCATTATTTCTGAATGTTTTTCCAAAGTGACTGAGGCACCAATAGCATTTCATCTATGGCTTCAATTTGCCCATTTGCATATATTTTTCTGTCTGTGTTTTGATAAGTTTAGAAATCCACGGGGAATATTGTCAGGGATGCTCTGATCTTCTAAAGAGGCTGTCTGCAGGACACCCAGTATCTGAGCATCTCAAGAACAGACTCCAGCCTTGTCCCACACATTCTGCTGGCACCCACACAAATTTCTGCCCCTAACCAGGAATTAGCAGTTATGACTGTGGCATTGAACTTTTATCTACCAGCCCCTTCCCTAATTATCACTTTATTCAGCACTCACCTTGAGAACAAGATTCTAATTATTGAATCAACTAAAAGGCTTCATCAATAACATCAGCAATAAGAGCACACTAAAGGTTCATTGATGCAGAATATAAAAATAAGTGATTTGGCTAAGTTATTTCAGACATTAAATGTCTGAAATGTAGGTAGAGAAAACACGATATGATATGTTAAGCCTACTGTTTTCTATAATTTAAGGCCAAGGTTTTTAAAAAGAGCCAGATAAATGCGGTCTTAGTCACATTATGCACTACTTTCAATGATTAAAAATATTTAAAATAGGTTCCTAGCTTATATTAATAGAACAAAAACTTTTGAGGCAGGGTTTGTATCCTTGCAAGCATTATAAAGCAAACCCAATGAACAAAAATTAGGCATTATCTGACAATCAATGATTTTACTTAATTAAAACAACTCTGGGGCTCTGATCTTTGGTTAATAATACTTCTTCAAATATTGCTCTTAAGACCTTTTACATGGGGCCAGGACTGTGACCTAGTGGTAGAGTGCCTGTCCAGCATGGACCAAGTCCTAGATTCAAATCCTCAGTACCACATACACAGAAAAAGCTAGAAGTGGTGCTGTGGCTCAAGTGGTAAAGAGCTATTCTTGAGAAAGCTCAAGGATATTGCCCAGGCCCTGAGTTCAAGCCCCAAGATGATAAATATATATATATATATATAAAAGACCCTGTATAAATAATATATAACAGTTCCAAGTAGTTAGTGATTAATAAAATCATTAAATGTAAAGTCTTTGTAAAGCTTCACTTTAATCTAGTATTGCTTGATGATTACCATCATATTTTGCTGGTCAACCATTTTAATGTAAGAGTTGATTTAAATTAAAAAAATTAAAACCAAATATCATGCAAGAGATGAGAATGTAGAAAGACATAGTTTACTTCATTATTTTCTTCTGCCAACATTGACTTTAGTACAGATAAGACTGCTTTGTATCAAGCAAAGTTAATGCTGCTCAATTCCATGTGTTTTCATTCACATAATTTTTTAAATCATCTATCCTCTTGCATAAGTACACTCATTGCATTTTAGAAAAGTTTTGTGTGCCAAAGAAACAAATAAGTCTCATAAGGAAGATTTTATTTTTTTGTCAAATGCTGTCTTTATAAGAGATTGAACTCTGTGAAATTGGATACTTAACTGCAGTTATTTATGATTTGAGTATTATAATGCCTGTGATCTAAATATACATAATACATATCATTGTTTTTGCTCCTGTCCATTTCATATATCAAATTTGAAGAAATTGAATTTAACATTGCCTTTAAAATTTATCCTCAAGTTAAGACCAAGATTAGACATATGTCTGTTTAAAGAAAAGGAAATTTTAGTAGTTTGTGGTAGATGGAAGAGAAAGTACAGAGAATACCTTTGACGGGAGGTATAGATAGATATAGCTCTGTAGATACAGATAGAAAGATGGAGATGATAGATATTGACATATATCTAGATATGTATATCTTGTAGAAAGAGCTAATGTGTTTGTTGTTCTCCACAATACATAAAGAGATACTAGAAGCATTGAGGAGCTTTTCTCTGCAAAAGACATTGCATCACATAGATCATATATGTTATATGACTCTGAATACATATTAAAGTTAAAACAGCTTCTACCTATATCTATCATCTCCATCTGTCTATCTATATCTCTATATCTATAGAGCTACATCAATACCTGCAATCAAATTTGTCTTAGAGCAGTTTGAGAAAAATGGAGGATAAAGTATAAGAGAATGCCTTCCCCCCAAACCCTTTTCCACATTATGTGGTTCATTTGTTACAACAATGAACTGTGTTCATAGATACAATTGATTAATATGTTGTTAATCAACATTTCTGTTTTGCATTCATGTTCACTCTGTGTTGTATACTTCTATGTGTTTTGATCTATGTGTTTTGCCATGTATTCACCATTACCACATCATGAAGAATGATTTCAAGGCTCCGAGAAAGCCCTCTGCTCTACCTATATTCCCCACGAATCTCTGGTAGCCACCAACTATTTTACTGTCTCTATAGATTTTCCTTTTCCGGAGTATGAACCTAACCTTCTTAAACTGGTTCCTTTCACTTAGCTCTTAATGTCTTTTCATGGCTTGATGGTTTATTTTATTTATTCATGAGATCTTTGTGGAGCAGAATAAATCACTACCAAAGATATGAAGGTCTCACCAATGGGCATCTATTGGAAGATATTAGGTAAGTCTTGATGAACGGATGAGTTTATCAGTAATCTTAATGGGTTCTTCACACAGGAAGTTACTACTCTATTTTGCTATAGAGAATATGTAAATATAATGCCCCAAAGAAGGCTTAAATACAATAAGGCATGCTTTCTCTCATTCCAGCCATTCTAATCAAGGCCAGAAGAAAGATATGAAGGAACTAAATGTACTTGCCTCTTTTCATATTTGTATCCATTTGCAAATAGGTGCAAATAGACTCAGGAAATAAGAAAATGACCCATTTCAATTAGGTTTATGCCATTTCTGGGACATCATCTTCTTGTAATGGATCACTGCTTTGTATAGCTTATATCTCAGCAAGTACTGGTGCAACAAGCATAGGGAAAGCATGTTCTACTATTTAATAGCTCTGTGATTTCACTTGGTGGCTTTTTCTCTGTAGCTGAGAACATAATGATGCTTTATCTCACTCAAAGAATGATGCTGCAGATAAAAGGAGATTGAGATGAATGAAATAGATAAAGGTGACACACAGGAAACACTTCTAATATTTTAAGATTTACTTGATGCTACTGTATTAATAACGTCATTATATGATCAGCTCCCCACCCTAACTCTTTTACCAACTCTGCTACCAAAATAAGAGATTATAAGGGAGGACTTCATAATAAAGACCTGTTTAGGGAACAATAAGAGACCTTGTATCCTCCACTCTTAGATCAGAAGGAAACTTTATCTATGGGAGGTAAGACTGGTAGCTAGGCAAATGAATCAAGGCCTTAGCAAATCCAAGACAACACTCAAGAACCAAAGAATAGAATAAAGTAGTATGGTATCCTTAGTGTATGCTTGCCCTAGCATTCATAAACTCTATAATCAAGTGCATATATAACTAAATCCAATTCTGATAATAACATTGATAATCTAATAATCACTTCTGAAATCAAGGCAAATAGTGTGATCAAATGAGTTTACACTCAAATAAACCACTTGTACTCTAACACAAGGAAATAATGGGATATTAGAAAGACAGAAAGGTGGGGGCAGGTGTTAGGCCTACTGGTAGAGTGCTTGCCTACCATGCACAAAGACCCTGGTTTAATTCCTAGGTACCACATACCGAGAAAAAATGCTGAAAGTGATGCTGTGGCTCAAGTGGTAGAACTCTAGCCTAGAGAAAGCCCAAGGACAGTGCTCAGGCACTGAATTCAAGGCTCAGGACTGGGGAAAAAAAAGACAAAAAGGGAATCATACATAAAATATTGCTAAGTATCTTCTAGTTAATGGAAATCAAAACAGTGTAATAAAAAGAACTGAAAACTTGAAATTACTGAGATCCTGTTCAAAGAGGGCTAAATGGAAGCACATATTAGCCCAATATTTGAAGGAAGGAGTTGGAGATTCTCTATAAACAGTCTTTGGAAAGAAAGATAAAGATAAAGTAATATCAAATTCCACCTTTGATTACCATTCGGAACAAGCTATGGGATTTGGAAGGCAATTGGTCACAGACAGAATCTGAGCATCAGAAAATGAATCAAGCTAACCCAGTGTCTCTGTGACTTGACCTGAAATATTCTGTATCACCATGAGACAAGAACCCTCAAATAACAACAAAAATCTGATGCCAGACAATGCACCCAGGGAATAAGCAAACATGAAAGAGATACAAACAATACTATCCAGACATGTTATTAAAATGCATCGAAACACAAGAAAAGAAGAAACACACCACACACACACACACACACACACACACACACACACACACACACACACAGACTCCAAAAGAAAATTTTCAGGAAAAGATGGCAAAAGTTGTAACTGAGACCAACATTTGAAAATAAGGTAAAAGAGAATTTACCCAAAGAAGAGTAATCAACTCAAAATTATGCTTCAATAACTAGTAGAAGAAAAAGTCATTTAGACATAGGATGCTGAAATTGCAAAATATTGGGGGAAAGACAAGTTTCCACGTAACTTAGTACAGCAGTATTTTTTTTGATGGGGCTTGATCTCAGCCTGGGTGCTGTCTCTGAGCTCTTCAGCTCAAGGCTACCACCCTACCGCTGGGCCTGGCTTTCTCTCTGAGCTCTTCAGCTTAAGGCTACCACCCTACCCCCTGAGTCACAGCCCAACTTCCCATTTTCCAGTGGTTAATTGGAAATAAGCATTTCAAGTTCTTTAGTGACTGTGCTGGCCTTGAACTGAGATCCTCAGATCTTAGCCTCCTAATTAGCTAGGATTACTGGCATGAGCCACCATGCCCAGCTAACTACAGCCGCCTTGAACTCTGCATCTGGGCTATGTCATTGAGCTTCTTTTTGCTCAAGGAGAGCACTCTACCACTTGAGCCATAGCATCATTTGTTTTCTGTATCTTATGTATGATCTATTCAAATGTATGTTTTCAGAAGGGTTTGGGGGAGGGTACAGAACTCAATGAAAAGGGGTGAAAAATTGTAGCAGTGGACCTCACTGGATGCTGATGAAAGTCAACCATATGGCTTGTGGCTGGAGATAAGGTCAGAGAGACTAGGAGAGAATGAGGGAATTGAGACACTATGAAAGGTAATGTGTTCATTACTTGACTCATATAATTGTAGGCCCTCTGTATCACCCTATAATAACAATAAAGTAAATTAATGGAATGAAAAGGGAGAATAAAGAACAAAAATCATATGATTATCTCAACTGATGCAGAAAAGAATTTGACAAAATGTAATGTCACTTTATGCTAACCACTCTGAAAAATCTAGGCTTTGAAGGAACATACTTCATATAGTAAGGGTTATAACCCTTACATGTAGTAAGGATTATAAAGGACAAATATATAACTAACATTGTTCTAGCGGAGAAAAACATAAACCAATTCCTTTGAGGTCAGCAATGAGGCAGAGGTGTCCCCATCACTTCTTTTATGCAATGTAGTACATAAAATTTTAGTCAGTCCTATCAGGCAAAATAAAAAATAGACATGCAAATGGAAAAGGAAAATTTCACATTATCTTTATTTGCAGATCATATGATCTCATACTTTAAAAATTTGGAAAGACTTCACCAAAATTCTTGGATCTGATAAATACTTTTTACAAAGTAGCAGAATTCAATATCAGCATAAAAAGTCAGTTCTTTTTATATACCAATAATGAGCATCCTGTGAAAGAAATGATAAAAAATAATCCTTTTAATAATAACCTCAAGATATGACTAGGAATAAGTCAAGGATGTTAAAGTGATCTTGCCATGAAAACTAGAAAATATTGAAAAAAGTTTTGTATTTTTAACTGAATTTTATTGTAAAAGTGATGAACAGAAGGGTGACAGTTGCATACATAAGAAAAAAGAATGGGAACCAAAACATGAGAAAGGGTATCAATGTTTGTGAAGTAATGCACCTTCTATCTGGTGAATATAATGTAACCCTTCTAGTAATTACAATAAAAATATGAAAAAAAGAAAAAAGAAGGGCTGGAGTACAGTGGCTCATGCCTGTAATCCTAGCTACTCAGGAGGCTGAAATCTGAGGATCAAGGTTCATAGCTAGCCCAGGCACAAAAGGACCTGAGACTCTTATCTCCAATTAACCTCCAGAAAATGGAAAGTGAGGCTTCACTCAATGGTAGGGCAGTGTCCTTGAGCTGAAGAGTTCAGGGACCGAGTTCTAGCCCTATCACCCACAAAAAAGTTTTGTGCAATAATCCAACATATTGATAGATTCCTTCTGAAGTTCAATGGTAGAAGTGATATTATGAAGTGGCAATACTACCAGAATCGATACACATATTAAGTACAATCCTATCGAATTCACAGTCTCATTCTCCAAAGAAATAGGAAAATGATCAGACTAATATTCATATGTAAGCATAAAGGATCCCAGATAATCAAAGCAATTCTGAGCAAAATGAGCAATGTTAGAAGCATCATGGTATCTGACCTGAAAGTATACTACAGAGCCTTAACAATAAAAACAGCACTGTATTGGCTCACAAGCAAATATAAACTGACAGGTAGAAGAAATAAGTCAACATAAACATTTGGTTTTTCAACAATGACACCAAATTATTTGTTGGAGAAAAGACAGCCTCTTCAAAAAATGGTGTTGGAAAAATTGGATCCATTTGTAGAAAACTGAAACTAGATCCCTTTTTCCTTGTTAAAAAACTCAATTAAAAATAGATCAAAACAACTACACAAAAGCATAGAGAATATGCTTGAAGTATGAACAATGACTTTCTGAACTGATATCCAATACTGGAATTCAGGGAAAGAATTAAGGAATTAAGATAAACAATTAACCACTGGAATTTCTCTGAGTAAAAAGTTTCTTGATATCAAGGGAAATAATTGCCAAAACTAAGACAGAGGCAACAGAATGGGAGAGAAATCTGTGCCAGCTATTCATCTAGCAAGGTTTAATATGGCTAATAGAAATGATTCAAAACTTGGAACTCCTAAAGAAATAAATAGTTCAATTAACAATTAGACAAATGAATTGAACAGACAGTTCTCAAAAAAATTCAAGTAGACAATAAGTACATGAAAAAATATTTAACATCCTTAACTATAAAGGAAATGCAAATCCAAATGTCATTGAGCTCTCTCCTCATTCAAGTCAGAAAGGCCATCATCAAAGAAACAAATGATGGCATGGATACAGGAAAAAAGAAACTCTTATACACAGTGTGATATAAATTACTGTAAATTAGCCACTAGAGAAGTCCGTATGGAGCTTCTTAAAAAAAAATACAAGGCAAGGTATATGGTCTAGTGGTAGAACACTTGCCTAGAATGCACAAAGCTCTGGATTCTATTTCTTAGTACCATGTACACAGAAAAAGCTGGAAGTGGTGCTGCAGCTCAAGTGGTAGAGCGCTAGCCTTGAGAAAGCTCAAGTACAATGCCCAGACCTTGAGTTCAAGCCCCAGGACTGGCAAAATAAAATTGTAATAAAATTACTGCCTGGCACTGGCAACTCACACTTGTATCCTTAACTTCTCAGAAGGTTGAGATCTGAGGATCAAGGTTCGAACCCCTGCTCAGGCAGCAAAATCCATGAGAGTCTGATTTTCAATTACCACAGAAAAGCCAGAAGTGGAACAGTCAAGTGGTCCAGAAAAGCTCAGACAGAGCTCCCTGAATTCAAGCCCCAGGACCAGCATAAAAAAGAAAATGGAATCATCATATGATTCTGATATAGCACTCCTAGGCACATATCCAAAGGAATATATGTCAGTACACAACACCAGTGAGAGTTTGGAGGCTGAAAGAATGTAATTGGAGAGAAAAGTACTGAAGTTATCATCTACATGTTTGAAAACAGAACCATGAAGTGCATTAATAAAAAACATACGTGGAGAGAGGCACAAGAAATGGAAATACTAGAAGACATTAATATAATGAAATAAGTAACAGGATATATTAATGTAATTAAAGTACATAATATTTATATGTGTGAATATCACAGTGAAATCTTTGTATTACAGTATGTATTAAAAATAATAAAGTATAGTACTAAAGGTATCCACAATGAATGTCAGAGATACACTGATTGGAAACATGGAATTTAAGTTAAAAACTAAACAGGTTAGCCAGAGTGCTCATATCTGTAAGTGTATGTGGGAGATTATGAATGTAAGAATTGTAGTTCAAGGAAAGCCTGGGCAGAAATATTTGCATGACCCTGTGTCAATCCATAGCTTGGCATAGTGGCAGGTGTCTGTCATTTAAAGATGCAAGGGAGGCTAAGGTTGGAAGGATCATACACCTAGGCCTTTGAGCAGAAAAGTCAGGAGCCTCTATTGCAGCAGAAAAAAAAGCTGAGGTGTAGTTCATGCCTATAATCCTACACAGGATAGATAGATTGTGATCCAAGCATACATGTGAGCAGGAACTCAGACTATACCTCAAAAATAACCAGGGGGCTGGACACTAGTGGCTCAGATCTGTAATTCTAGATACTTATGAAGCTGACATCTGTAGGATCATAGACAAAAACATATACAAGGCTCCAGTATCAAAATAACCAGAAAGAAGCCAGGCTGGAAGCATGAGTCAAGTGATAGAGGCCTGCGTTTGGGCAAAAGAAAGAAGGAAAAGGAGGAGGAGGACAAGGATGAGGATGAGGAGGAAGAGGAGGAAGAAAAAGAGGAGGAGGAGGTATGCCTCCATAGCAAATCCAAGGCCCTTAATTCAAACACTATATATATCATTTAATTGGTTAAAACAGAAAGCTCTAATTGAGGTTCAGAAGTACACATTCAATGTCCTTATTCTGACAAATCTGAGAGCACAGTTCCCTGGCACACTGTGAGCCTTTGAAGCATTTTTTTTCCTTCCTTCCTTCCTTCCTTCCTTCCTTCCTTCCTTCCTTCCTTCCTTCCTTCCTTCCTTCCTACCTTCTTCTCTCCCCTCCTTCCTCCCTCCCCTCCCCATCCCCTTCCCCCTCTCCTTTTCCCTCTTTCTCTATCTCCCCCTCTCCCTCCACTCTCTCTCTTCCTCCCACCTCTCTGCTCCTCTCCCTCCTCTCCCCCACCTCTCTACTCCTCTCCCTCCTCTCCCCCTACCCCTCTTTGTGTCAGTCTTGAGGCTTGAATTCAGGGCCTGGGCACTATCCTTGAGCTCCTTTGTTCAAGGCTAGCACTATACCACTTTGAGCCAAAGTGCCTCTTTCAGATTTCTGGTGGTTAATTGGAGATAAGTCTCCTGGGGACTTTTGTGCCCAAGCTGATTTTTGAACCATGATCTTCATATCTCAGCCTCCTGAGTAGCAAGGATTATAGACATGAATGAGCCACTGATGCCTGGCTTTTTGAAGTATTTTCTAATTCAACTACAGTTTCTTCTTAGGATGAAGTCATTCTTCCCCACCACTTGTTTGTTATTTAGTCCATATGTACTAATCACAGTGCTTTCTGCATATTTTCTACTTTTCTATGTTTCTCTCAGCAATGTCCAGAAATAGTTCAGAAGTGTCATAAATTCATTTTATTTGGAAACATTGCAGTCAAATGGATTTTGTTGCACATGTTCCAGCAGGTAGAAAGTAATAATAGTGGTGTACAGTCAAGGAAAAATTGTTCATAAGAAAGGCTTCTACAAATGACTTCTGAAAGACAAAGCAGAAGAAAACAAAACTCTTTAGAATCTTTAAAAAATATTGCCTCCATAAGCAGAATGAGGTGAAAAGGTTTTTAAGAGGTAAGTAGAAAAAGGATAAAATAAGCTAAGAAGTGACAGCAATTGAGAAAAATAGTTAAATGTCAGTCAGCTCTACAGATAATGAAAAATTAGAGATGTGGAAGTCAAAACTGAGAACTCACTTATATGGTAAGGACAAAATTAAAAACTAGCAAGAAATGAACATTTTAAAAACCAATGCAAGCTGGGCTTCATGGCACATAAGTGTCATGGTCACACTTGGAAAATGGAAGTAGGATCAAGAGTTCCTGGCCAGCCTGGACTCCATCGAGAGAATGTGTCTCAGAATGAACAAATAACAGAACTGCCCACAACAGAGATGCAGCACTTGTCAGGCAAAAATCAGTCTAAGCGAGTGAGCTAAAATCTAAGCATCACTAGGGCTGTGCTCTTTTCTGGGGGCCTCAGGGTCACTCTGCTTCCTTTTTCCAGCTTCTAGAGGGCACACACAGTCCTGAATTGCAGGTCATCTTCTCCATCTTCAAGGCCAGCCATGGCAGAAAATGTCCTTTCTGCATCACACTGTTGCTTTCCTGTCTCTGACTTCTTTTCTATGATCTATGATGAGATGGCTTCCTCCATTTTTTTAGGCTGCTTCGTAAGTGAAGATGAGCCAAAGAACTTTTGAAAACACTAAATTCGTGTGAGTTTTCTAATTCTCTTCTGTTTGTATTTTATCCCTAAACTTTAATTTCTATGACAAGAAGTGTAATCACAAGATTCAATAATAATCAAATTATAAGATATTAAAGTATATAAAAACAGGATGTGGTTTTGTACAACAGCATCTGATAAGATTGTCAAATTTCCCAGAAATATGACTGAAATGTTCATAAAATCATCTCATAGTGATGGAATAAAGGTGATCATCTCCTTTTGTCACGCTTGGTGTCTCATCTTATTGTTCTGCATTGCGGAAGGTAGAACCTGTACCTTTTCTGCTCTAATTTCACTGAACATTCATTAGCAGCTGAGAGATTCCAGCCTTAAAGCCTATATCTCATTTTGTATGTCAGAGGGTTTTTTTCCTAACTTCTTTGAACTTTGTTTAAGCTCATACTATACTTCTTGGAAAAGGAAACAAATCAATAATGGACAAGCCATACCAGTGAGGGGGCAGACATAAGGAGTAAATAGTGCAGCTTCACTTCCATAAGATGGCTGGCACACAGTCTATTCATTTCCTCGGAGGAGTCCCTCTGGGCCTACAGCAGTAACCCATTTACTCTTATACACGTTACTGATTCATCACTTTTCCAATGTACTTTCTCCTTTGCATTCCTTTTCTTTTCTGGGATTATTTTCCAGTACCAGGACTTGCACTCAAGGCCTCAGGTTTGTCCAGCTGATACTCTATCTTTTGAGCCACATGCCCAGCCCAGTTTTGTTTTGCTTTGCTTTGTTTTATGCTGGGTAATAGGAGATGATGTTTCATGGACAATTTTCCCTCAGCTAGCTTCAATGTACAATCCTCCAGATCTCAGATGCTTGAGTAGATAGAATTACCAGTGAGCCACTAATGACCAGCTCCTGGAATTATTTATTCCTAAAAAAATTCTTTCTTTGCCTACCCAATGCTATAGACATGGTAGTGGGAATATAGACACAACCACATAGACATAAAAATTTATGACCTTATAGGTATAATCTTTTATTACATAGATTACTATGTATCTATGACATACAAACCCTCAGCCTAATTTTAATTATGTTCTAAAAATCTAAGTGCCAGTGATTGTATATAGAGATTCCATTCTTAAATACTTGTTTGTTAAATACATCATTTGAAATATGATGTAAAAACTCATTAAACCACTATGAAAAGCAGTATGGCAGTTCCTTAAAAGACTAAACATAGAGTTCCCCTATGACCCAGCAATTCCACTCCTTGGCATTTACCCACTTATCCAGAAACAAGGACATACTAAATCCACTGGCACAACAATGTTCGTTGCAGCAGTATTTACCATAGCAAAGATATGGAACCAGATGCCCCTCAGTTGATGAGTGGATCAACAAGATATGGCATTTATACACAATGGAATTCTATGCTGCTCTCAGAAAGAATCACATCGCCCTATTTGTAAGGAAATGGAAAGACTTAGAAAAAAAGTCATATTAAATGAAGTAAGCCAGACTCAAAGGAACATAGGCTCAATGGTTTCCCTCATTTCTCATAATCAGTAGAAACTTTTAGCTCTCCTGGCAGAGATTTACAATAGAGCAAAACCTAGATACATGAGGCCATATAGTATGATGCTAAATGAAAGGACCTCCAGGATATAGAAACAAAAGCCATATAATGAGTGATTGTTGTCCTTAATGTACTCTGTTATCTCTCATCTCTTTTGCTGTCCCTTGGTTATCTCATATTGTTACAGTATTTTACCTTGTTATCTGATATATTTTATATATACTTATTTGGTTATTTGAAATACATTAGGAAAGGGGGGGAAACAAGATGAAAGGCAGGGTTAGGGGGAGGAAAATGGGGACCAAGACATGAGAAAGGTTATCAATGTTTGTAAAGTAATTCACCTTCTATCTGGTGAATATAATGTAATCTTTCTAATAATTACAATAAAAGTATAGGAAAAAAGAAATATGATATAAAAATCAATGTTAATAAATTCTTTAATTCAAAATTTCTTTCTTATAAGTCTCCTGCTATACACAAATGGCTCATCTGCCATGCCTCACAATGTTACACGTGTTTCTATAAGCAAAAGCTTGCAACAGCAACTTTTTAGAACCCTTTCAGAACAGGCATACAGATGATCTGGAGGAAGCTGTTGAGGCTTTAGCCCACTCACTTGCTTATTGACATCATAGAATGATTTCTTATCACCTACACCCCTTCCCCACTCCTTTGCTTTAATCATGCTCACCTCAGAATGAAGCTACAAGGAGTGTTGCAGTCATATGACCCATTTCGCTTCAGTGTACAAGACAAGCATCGGGTGACAGCCCATACTTTGAATACAGTCCATGTATGTAATCATCTGTTTCAGTCTAAAAGCAGCTTCTTGGGTTTTGTCCTTGAAATTCACCAAGCCCCTTGGGTTTCTCAATTTTGTATGTTTGAGCAGGACAATACACCCTAACTGTCCCAGGATCTTTATTTTGAGAAAATGAAACTAAGACAAACTTAAAAGGGAATATGTGCTTGTCTTTATTTCAGTTGACTTTTTAAATATCACAATATATAGGTGATCATCAGTATAAAAGCTGAGGCTAGAGACACAACATACTTTATAAAATTTGAACTTATAAGGAGAAAATTATGATAAAGGTATGAAAATAAAGAACAAACATCTCCCAAACACATAGATTAATTATATCTAAGAAAAGCAATTTAGTCACATGTGACTGCTATAACAGAACAGGTTAGGTGGCTTAAGAACATTGGATGTTCCTTTGTCACAGTTGTGGAAGCTGAAAAGTCCCAGATGAAGGTGCGAGCAAATTCAATGTCTAGTGAGGACTGGTAGGTTACTTGGTTTACAGATAGCTGCCTTTTTGTTCTAATCTCACATACTGCAAGAGGTGAACAAAAGGACTCCTTTTCCCTCTTTTTAAAAGGATGCTAGGAGCTGGGAGTTAGGCCTAGTAGTAGAGTGCTTGCTTAGCATGCATGAAGACCTGGGTTCTATTCCTCAATACCACATACATAGAAATAAATGCTAAAAGTGGTGTGGTGGCTTCAGTGGTAGAGCACTAATATTGAGAAAGCCCAAGGACAGTGTTCAGTCCCTGAGTTCAAGGCCCAGGACTGGCAATTTTTTTTTAAAAAAAAGGATTCTAATCCTATTTATTTATAAGAACTCTACCATAAATTAAAATTTCCTAAAGGTCCTTCCATGTATGTTACTTAATACTTTCAATATTATGATAGAATGCTGACAACTTACAAAGAGAAAACATTTGTATTTTCAATATTTCAAAGATTTCATTCCAACATTGTAGGGACAGCAGAGCAGTGAAGCATTTGTCAATACAGACAGTAAACTGACTAGGGCAGGAACAGAAAGGGACCAGGAGAAAAAGTCCCAATTACATCCCCTCATGACTTACTCTCTTCAGCCAGGCTTTAGTTTTTGTAGTTTAAATAGTTCTAATACTTCTAAACAGCCCAAATACTTCTTAAAAGTTTACTAAAATTGTTTAATAAAATAACTTAGTAAAATAATTTACTAGCCAGGCACCAGTGGCTTATACTTCTATTCCTAGCTACTCAGAAAGCTGAGATCTGAGGATCATGGTTCAAAGCCAGACCAGACAGGAAAGTCCATAAGACTATTATTTCCAATTAACCACCAGAAAACTAGAAGTGGCACTGTGGCTCACAGGGGTAAAGCATTAGCCTTGAATTAAAATAAATACAAAAAAATAAACAACTCAGGGACAGTTCCCAAGCCCTGGGTTCAAGCCCCATGAATGACAAAAAAGAAAGTTTACTAAAATTTTGAATTCATCAGATTAAACCACTCATTAGTGTATGAGCAATGTGGAATTCTCTCTCATGGTCAGTAGAAATTCTCTCTGAGGAACACACAGAGGTGTATTTTAGATACCTTGAACTTTCCTGAATGGAGACTCATGGGAGGAATGTTGAAAAATGAAAAGTGGGACAGGGACAAATACAAGATGTGGTATTTGTACACAATGGAATTCTATGCTGCTGTCAGAAAAAACGACATAGCTCCATTTGTTAGGAAATGGAAAGACTTAGAAAAAAATCATATTAAGCGAAGTAAGCCAGACTCAAAGGAACTTAGACTCAATGGTTTCCCTCATTCATCATAACCAGTAGAAACCTTGGGATCTAATAGCAAAGATTTGCAATAGAGCAAAAACTTGATACAAAAGGCCATATAGTATGAAGCTAATTGAAAGGACCTCCAGGATATTGAAACAAAAGCCATATAATGAATGATTGTTGTCCTTAATGTACCATGTTATCTCTCATCTCTTTTGCTGTCCCTTGGTTATCTCATATTGTTATAGTATCTCATTTTGTTATCTGATATATTGGATATATTTGTATTTGGTTATTTGAAATTGGATAGGGAAGGGGGGAAAACCAAAATGGGGGGTGGGGGGAGGGTAATGGGGTCCAAGACATGTGAAAGCGTATCAATGTATGTGAATTAATGCACCTTCTATCTGGCAAATATCATGTAACCCTTTATTAATTACAGTAAAAATATTTTAGAAAAAAACAAAAAAAGTACTCAATGTATATAGGTGGTAAAAAAAAAGAAAAGAAATCTGAAATGAGTCTAGGAAAAGGCAGGTGAGCTGGAGAAGAAGGATGGAAGGTGTGGTTCTGATCTAGAAGCAAGAAGCATAAATAAACACATAAATAGACAAGTTAAACCGTAACATCATTGTACAACCATTTGAAGGTGGGAAAGTAAAAAGATTAACACATCATCAAGTTGGGGGTTGGAATTTCATTTTTTTTTTTTTTTGCCAGTCCTGGGCTTGAGCTCAGGGCCTGAGCCCTGTTCTTGGACTTTCTCAAGGCTAGAGCTCTACCACTTGAGTCTCAGCATCACTTCTGGCTTTTTTCTATGTATGTGGTACCAAGAAATCAAACCCGGGTCTTCATGCATGCTAGGCAAGCACTCTACCACTAGGCCAAACTCTGGGCCGGGGGTTGGAATTTCAATGTATCAGTTTAAGGGAAACATTCTGTGCATGACAATGGGGAACCATCACGATTTTCATTTTTATTTGTATGCTTTTTATAGCTTGTACACTTTCAGAAACAAGCATTACAACGATTACAAATTTTTAACTTGAATTGAGAAGAATGCATGAAATATACCTGGCAAAAATTTTTAATCCTTTCTCTCAACCGTGTAAACATTTGAAAATAACTAAGAGCATGAACAAGCTCTTCACCAAAGAAACTAATGAATAGGGAGAGGAGGCTCACCTCTAGTCAAGGGATAAGCATGAAAGTGTTATTAATCAAATGGATTCCAAGATAAGTTAAAAACAATAAAGTGCCATTTTCACTGGCTAATTAAATATATTGTCCGTAGTTCACATGAATAGAATGAAATAGCTCCCCATATATGTTGATTGAAGTACATCAGGTCCAGTTCACTGAACATCTTTTATGAAGAATTCCAAATCTTCATTCTGTAGACAGTGATATAACTTAAAAGAATTTTCCACAGAGGTATTAACCAAAAATTTGCACAAAAGTGCAGAATTAGTTCTACCATCCTATTGTTCTAACTTTTATTTCTGAGTGAAATTGTTCCTCAGGATGATGAAATTTGGATGATTTTATTTTATGCCTTTCAGCTTTCAAGTATGTTTACTAAATCTAGAAACCCATTACAAGCATAAAAACATTGAATAGGAAGTGGCGCTGTGGCTCAAATGCTGGTCGCCTTTAGCTGAAGAGTTCGGGCACAATGTCCAAGCCCAGAGTTCAAACCCCATGACCAGCAAAAAAATACAAATTAATAATTAAAATTAAAAATAAAAAAATAAAAAAATTGAATTAAATAAACATTCCTTTTTTTCTGACAGTCCTGAGAACCTGGATAATAGATAGAGTTTCTGAGGTTTTGTACATTTGAGCAATAGAGCTACTTCTGTTTTTTTAGTAATTAATTCAAGATGAGTTACATAGACTTTTTTGCCCAGGCTGTATTCAAACTATCATCTTCAGATCTCAGCCTCCTGGGTAGCTAGGATTTCAGGTGCAAGCCACTAGCACCCATCTATTTCCCATTTGAAAAAAAAAAATAGGAACAAACACCACAAAAGAACTTCCCTTTGTTTTTCCTACCTTGATTCCATTACTGGTTACAAGCATGACACAGGTGACTTAATTTGCCACAGTAGGTCATATGCAAGGAGAAACAAAAGTCCCATGTTTTTCTTCCTTGGCATGGGAACATGGTTTTTCAATAAAATCAGAAGATGGGAAAATGCTCAAGGCAATTTTCTATCTGTCTGTACCTTACTATCTAGTTATTTCAAATGTCACCTACAGGCTTTTCCTTTCCTTGCCATCTCTGAAGCACATAAACAATATCCTCCATTTCTACAAGAAATAGATTAGCACATGCTTCATTCTCCACAGAGTGGACATAAATACTGGAGGCATTTGTGGAAAACCAATAAACTTTCCTTCTCAGAACCTGTGGGCTTTGACTTTAATTTATGAGCTAAAATATTTTAATGCCAACCCTCCTCATTTGATAAATTAAGCCTTTCTTTTTCATATGAAGCACATTAAGTAGACAGTTTGAATTAATGTTAAGATATTCAGCTCCTAGAACATGAAGGAATTTCTTTGCATATGCAAATAAAAATAATAATCTAGCAGCCTTGGCTGAGCCCACAATTTCTAAGACTTTTAAAAAACATATTGTGTCAACTTTAAAATGTCATAGTTCTTTGAATTGAACCATTATTTCAAGTACCATAGAAAAATCTTACAAAGTAAACAATAAGAAAGTTTGTGTCTCAATGGTCATATGTATCCTAAATTCACAATTGTTCCACTGTGGGAAAGGGAATGCATCTGAGGATCAAAGTATGATTATGAAAATTTCAACATTTCAGTCACAGGCTGGGAGCATTAGTTAAGCTTCTGTTGTCTGAGAGGAAATGAAGAACATTTGATCTTAGCCTCCCAAAGACTCATTCTCACTCCAAACAAAGGTACATCATCCACAAGCCACAACCAGATGAAGCCAAATGCAGGTAAGATTTCCAAGTAAGCTCTTAGATCAACAAGAATTTTAGGCTGTAGATGTACAACAAAAAGTAGGAGCACTTGCATGGATAATGCAAAACCCAGAATTCAAGTCACAGTGGAAGGAAGGAAGAGATGGAGGGAGGGAGAGAGGGAAAGGAGGGAAGGAAGGAAAGGGGGAAGGAGGAAGAGAGGGAGAGAGGGAGGATAAGAGGATAGGGGGGGATAGGAAGGAGTGCATGTTAGGCAAGCATTCCACCACTAGGCTATACTCCAGGCTATGCTCTTGGCCTAAGAAGGGGGAAGAGAGAAAAGGGGAGAGAGAGAGACGGAAGAAAGAAAGAAAGAAAGAAAGAAAGAAAGAAAGAAAGAAAGAAAGAAAGAAAGAAAGAAAGAAAGAAAGAAAGAAAGAAAGGAAGGAGGAAGAAGGAAGGAAGGAAGGAAGGAAGGAAGGAAGGAAGGAAGGAAGGAAGGAAGGAAGGAAGGAAGGAAGGAAGGAAGACGAAGGAAGGAAGACGAAGGAAGGAGAAAAAGAAGAAATAGAGAAGAAATGAGAAAGAGAAAGGGAGAGGCAGAGAGGGAAGAGGGAGGAAAGGAGAGAGTATTACAGAAAGAATAAGAGACAAGGACATAAAGAAGATAAAAGAAAAACCTAAATAACCTTTAAAACAAGTGAAGACTTCTTTAAAATGATAGGTTATATGTTATCCAAATTATTCACAGACAAAAAGATTGCTTCAAATTTTAGTTTCCGATGTCCAAATCACCTGAATCACCTTCTTACCTTGACTGCTTAAAAATGCAAAACGTAACATATTTTTATTATAAGCAATTGCTAATTTGAGTGGAACTCCACTTGATTCATGTCTCACAT
Organism: Megascapheus bottae; assembly: GCF_031878675.1. Taxonomy (NCBI): domain Eukaryota; kingdom Metazoa; phylum Chordata; class Mammalia; order Rodentia; family Geomyidae; genus Megascapheus; species Megascapheus bottae. The sequence goes on from NC_143520.1 coordinate 25,963,221, forward strand.
TAAACAAGAGAGCATGACTTTCCTTTTTGAGGATAACAACCTGGCCTGAGTTTAACTATATAAACGTTACCCTCAAAATGACCTACCTAATCTATCCCTGAAATCTAACTGGGTCAAATAAAATGTGTATTCAGAGTTGAACACTGATGGCTAAACCAATCATCTTTTAAATTTTTCTATCATTTCAGAATGAATGATACTAAGAGATTTGTGTGTGTTTTTAAAATTATCCTAAATACCATTATCTCTTAAAATGTCAAAGATTTCTGTGCCTTGTATCCGAGGTAACATGAGGAGGTTTATTTATGAGAACTCATGTAAATCTCATTAGGCTCTTCATAATACCTAGGGGTACTTTAGAGCTAATATTTTTTTTATTTTATTTGCATTTACATAATACAATTTGATAGTCTCATATGGTATAATCTCATTTCTCTCAGTTCATTTTTTTTTAAGGAAAACGAATTGCCTGCAGCTTTTCTACAAGAGACCCTTTGTGAACTATATCCAAATAACTTGCAGAGAACTGGTTGCCATGGCTATACAGAAAAAGTGAGACACTAGTACTAATCAGAACATTACAGTGACTGAATGCCGACCTGGATTCATGATGCTAGGTTTTTTTTATTCTATTAATTAATAATGCTAAAGGAACATTCAATTCTTTCCCAAGGCATGGGGGGCAAAGAGTCCTCTTACAATTTTGAAGAATTGAAGAATGGATGAACATTAATAACCAACTACTAAAAAAAAAAAAGCACCATCGTACCTGTATTCCATTCTTATTTCCCTCTTACAACACTCTCACCTCTGACAGAACTGACAGCATTATACATTAGTTTTGTCAATGTGAGAAAATGAAAAGAGAGGCAAAACTGTCATGGAGCTTGGATCTTTCAGGAAATGTCAGCACACTTCTCATTCCTTGGTTGATGCACCATAGAGAGACTAGAAGAGAGTGATGTCTGGCAAAGAACATTGAGACCTCATGGAGAGTCTGAGAGTCTTCTAATTGTAATAAGAACTTTGATATCCTATTGTAATATAGCAAAGTGACCACATGTTATTTGTTTAGTTTTTGTTTTGTTTTGTTTTTCTTTTGTTTGCTTGAACGCTGGGTCTGGACACTATCCTTGGGCTATTTTCCAAGCCAGTGCTCTATCACTTGAGCCACAGCACCACTTCTGGCTATTTTCTCCCCTGTGTATGTGAAATCAAGAAATTAATCCCAGAGCTTCATGCATACTAGGCAAGCACTCTACCACTAGGCCATGCTCCTGGCCCTGTTTTTTGGCTTTTGGATTTTTTTGCTTTTTGTTTTGTTTTGTTTTTAAGAGCGTGTTTTTTTGCTTTTCTTTTTTACTTTTTTTTTTTTTTTGCTAGTCCTGGGGCTTGCACTCAAGGCCTAAGCACTGTCTTTGGGCTTTCTCAAGGCTAGAGCTCTACCACTTGAGCCACAGCAACACTCCCAGCTATTTCTATATATGTGGTATCCAGAAATTGAGCCCAGATCTTCATGCATGCTTGGCAAGCACTCTATCACTAGGCCAAACTCCCAGCCCTAAAGAGCACTAATTTTTAAATGCTTGAGAAGCATCCATTTGGCAGCCAAGAGAGGATTTATTATGAAGAGCTGCCTGAGTAAGATACCACCTTCTGAGGCCACAGCTGCAAAAACTCTATAAGCAGGAAGGACTTGCTGTACAAAATAGAATCACCGCAGGGACAATGCTGTTTTCTATTTTAAAACTCCAATCTGATTCATGATGATATCAGAAGCTTTAATCATTACAGGAAATGGTCCTGAGTTGAGCTGCCAGTCCTCTACCTCACTTCCTTGCACACCCACTACACCATTCCAACTCCAGTGCTTCTCCCCTCCTACATGGATTTTATTCTTGGGATGAAACTCAATCTGCCTTTTCAGTCCCAGGAATTCTAGAGAACATTTTACTCATCTTTAACATGCATGTGGCTCGTGTGTGTGTGTGTGTGTGTGTGTGTGTGTGTGTGTGTGTGTGTGTGTGTGTGTGTGTGTGTGTAAGAGAGAGAGAGAGAGAGAGAGAGAGAGAGAGAGAGAGAGAGAGAGAGAGAGAGAGAGGGAGAGACAGACAGACAGACAGACAGACAGACAGACACAGACATAGACACAGAGACTGAGACAAACACAGAGAGACAGAGAGAAAGAGATCCATATTCCTACTCTAGATATAATTAGTAACTGACTTTTGAACCTTTTTTTGGCTTCTGGAAAATAAGTATACATTTTTCTGAAATAATACATACATCACTTGTAAAAGTATAATGTAGATCTGTAGCACTCTGAAAAAATATCAAAAATGTTTCAGGTTATGTTTTGATTGTTTTGTTAACTATCTTGGAGATAATGAGGGAAAAAGTTACTCAAGGGAGGCAGGGAGCTTGGCCTAGTGGTAGAGTGTTTGCCTAGCATGCGGGAAAACCCACATTCGATTCCTTGGTACTACATACATATAAAAGGCCAGAAGTGGTGCTCTGGCTCAAGTGGTAGGGCTCTAGCCTTGAGAAAGCCCAAGGACAGTGCTCAGGCCATGAAATTAAACCCCAGAACTGGCAAAAACATTTACTCAAGGGAAAGGAAAGGGAGTTTAATTGGACTAGATAGAGATTTTGGATCTATATGTGAGGGAAAAAATAGCTGTATAAAATCCAGACCTTGTTGGCATAAGTTATTTTCAAAGACAGTGGTTTTCAATCTTGATTATATTTCATCATATAAAATATAACAAGAGGTTTATCTTGTGTGATTGTTTTTCTTAATGTACTATGTTATTTCTCTTCTCTTTTTTTGCCCTTTGGTTAATCTCATATTGTTACTGTGTCTGACTTTGTTACCTAGTACATTATATATATATGTTTATTTGTTTATTTGAAATTGGAAAAGGTAGGGGGGAAACAAGATGACTGGGAGGGGGAGAGGGGAGGGAAATGGGGACAAAACCATGAGAAGGGGTATCAATGTGTGGGAAGTAATGCACCTACTACTTCGCGAATGTAACTGTAACCCCTTTGTACATTACTCCAACAATAAAAAATACTTAAAAATTAAAAAATAATAGCATATATTGTCATCACCAGTGACAATAGCTTATCATCACAAGTCTTCTCTGCAATGGAAATTAGCTTTGGTTAGGTGGCTTATCTCATAATCCTGTGGGGGGAGGGGAAATCCATGGATCTATGCATTCTGAAACAGCTTCTGGAGGAAGCTGAGTTAACTTTCCACCCTTTACCCCTCCAACCTGGACCTTTCCTGAATTATTTATGCTTTGAACCTGAATCTCAAAACTATATCTGAGGCATGGAGGCTACTAAGATTAAGTTTAGTTCCTCTCCTCTAAGGATGGTTTATTTTTCTTTCTCGTTCCTTCCTTCCTTTTTTCATTCTCTTTCTCTCTTTCTTCCTTTTCTTTTTTTTTTGTCAGTCATGGGACTTGAATTCTGGGCCTGGGCGCTGTCCCTGAGCTTTTCCATTCAAGTCTACCACCCTACCCCTTGAGCCACAGTGCCACTCTTTTTCTTTCTATCTGCCTGTCTTTCCTTCTTTCTCTTTGTTTCATTTTTTCTTCCTTCCTTCCTTCTCTCTTTTCTTTTTACCTTCTTTCTTTATTCCTTCCTTACTTTCCATCTGTATATCTTGATTTAAGGCAGTTGGTGAATCATTGCTGAGATCAGCCACAAACAGTGGTTTTTAAGGCTACACTGTGATTTTATGTGTCTGATTGTTTTAGTTAGAGAAAACATCACTTTCCCGGATTTCCATAATTTTTGCTATTCTTCTTTTTATACCAGACTTCATCCATTTATCTGTTTTCTAGTTGGCCCCTAACAAGATTTAGTTTGTAACCAGATGATGTGGACAAGATACTCAGAAAAGTTGTAACATTTTTTTCTTGGAGGTTTCCGCTATAGATAGATAGGAGGAAAAAGTTTTGGTATCTTATCATACAGAATCATAGTACAGTAACTATTTTACAATAATGTATATATTTTAAATCACTAGTATTAAAATACAGTCACCACAACAAAGTGATAAAATGTTTAGATAATAGTTATATTAATTCCTCTGATTTGATGATTACACAATGTAACTAGATCCCAAAACATAACATTATACCCATAAATACACGTAACTATATTGTGTTGGTCAGAAATATAATTAAAAATGTCTCATTGTAAATGAAGTAGCAAAAATAAGAGGACAACGCAGATTTCTCTGGATAAGGAAGTGTTGTCTTCTCACCAAAGAGCTTGATCCACCCAGGTCCATAGTAAGCTCAAGACAGAATAGGCGGTCTGAGTCATAGGTGAAAAGCAGAAGGCCATGTCCTGGACCCCAGGGATTATCTGGTGCCTGGTCTCAAAACAGACCATGATATCAGTCTGTGCCTCTGTCATTTTCTTGCAATTGCAAGTTATGTCACATTGCTCCTAGTAGTTGCCCTCGCTGATCAAGAATTTGCTTGCCATTTGCCTTAAGAAACTTGCTTCCCGGTCATGTTCCATTTTAATGTTATGGAATAGCAACCATCTGATACCTTGGCAAAATTTTTCTCTCAAAGATATCTTTGAGAGAAAAGATAAGAACATCATAAATATATGGGAAGGAAATAAATATATTAAGGAGAAAATGTGAGTAACATGATGTAGAACACTAAGGGCTATAGGACACTAAGGACTATAGTATAGGTGAATCAGTTGACACTGTGAAGAAGAGTAAATATATCCTTTTATTTAAAAGAATTTTGGCTGGAAGTTTGGCCTAGTGGTTCCATTCCTTGGTACCACTTATAGAGAGCTCTAGCCTTGAGAAAGCCCAATAAGAACACTCAGGTCCCGAGTTCAAGTCCCAGGACTGACAAAAATAAATAAATAAATTTTTAAAGGCTGAGTGTGGTGGCTCACTCCTATAATCCTAGCTACTCAGGAGACTGAGATCTGAGAATCGTGGTTTAAAACCAGACCAGGCAATAAAGAACAAGAGACTCATCTCCAATTAACCACTAGAAAAGCGGAAGTGGAGCTGTGGCTCCAGGGGTAAGGTGGTAGCCTTGAGCTGAAGAACTCAGGGACAGCAACCAGGTCCAGAGTTCAAGCTCCACAACCAAGAACAACAACTACAACAAAATAGAATTTTGTGTATCGGTGTGAGTGGTTTGTATTCAGGGCCTCTGAAATTTTCTCTGATGCTGGCCTGAATCTCCATCCTTCAGTTGTCAGCCTCCTGAATAAAGAATTTAAAAACATTATCCATTCTTTCTCAAAGCAGTACTCTGTGATAACCTTGCATCTCCAGCACTGATACTCCATGAGGTGTTTACAAGCATTTATTTTCCCTAGAGTTCAGGATGCTACTGTGAGATAGGCAATATTTCCAAATGGTTACAAAAGTTTATGCCTGATTTCTGAAAAGCAAGATATTACCACTGTTTTCCCGTCAATGTCAGATTTTAACTGTATTATTGTTTTGCTAAATACAAACAAAATATTGTATGGTTAATGCATACTTATCTTCTTCATTAATAGGTATGAAATATAACTAGCTATTTATCCTTTTATGTAATTCCCATGTGACCAAAACTTTGCTCTGTCCAAAAGCTTCTGATCTGCTTTCTGTGTAACTATCCCATCTGTGAAGAGCGACAGCACCCAGGCACAGTATTCACTGCATCCCACCAAAGACAGAAACCACACGTCTCTATGACATTAACTTAGCAGTACATCAAATGTTTACATTTTTACACAGAGACTTACTATGGAGCCCAAACTGAACTCGAACTCTCAAACCTCCTGTCTCAACATGCTTAATTCTGTAATTACAGGTGTGTACCACCTTGTCTAATGCAAAAGCCTTCATTGAAAGAATAAAATGGAGATGAAAACATAAGTCAACAATGTAAGTATTAAGAACAACATTCTGTGTGTTCTGGGGCACAATGGAACATGTCTTTCCACTGTGGATCACGGGTCAACATTTTAAAAGAAGTACCCAACTAGGATGTTGATTTGACTGCTAGCTGTCCCCAGATAATATCCTGACATTGCCTCTACCTTCTCACTCAGTCCTCAAGGTCTCTGCAGTGCAAGCTTTGTCCCACCTGTTGTGGTAGCAAATAGCTCTGGGCACAGCATGATGGTAGTTCTCTCCCAGGAAAGCAGCAGCTTGAGGAATTAGGACAGAGCACCTTATGAATAGTCATGGGTATTTTTATACCAACTCCCCAGAATTCTTAAGAAATGAAGAGTGCTTTTCTTTTTTTAATTTTAATTTTATTGTAGAGATGATATACAGAGGAGTTACAGTTACTTACGTCAGGTAATGAGTACATTTGTTTTTGAACAAGGTTCCCTCATTTTTCTCCCACTTTTTCCCCTCAGGACCCTCCTCCCTCCAAGTTCCTTCCCAACATCATGTCTAGGGAGTATCACCATTACATTGGTTCATTCTTTGTCCCACTAGTTTTTGTGAAACTCCTTCTCATCCCCAAATCAGATAAACTTATACACAAGACAAATGGTGTCGAAATCAAAAACCATGACCACAGGGAATAAACCAAAGAGAAAAAAGAAAGAAGTAACTGAAAACAGTACAATAGAAACCCCCTTGTTTCCAAGTTTTTGGAGTTCATTTTGATAAGCATCATTTTTGTTTTGCCAATCCTGGCGTTGAACTCAGGGCCCAAGCAACTGTCCTTGGGCTTTCCTCCAGACAAATGCTCTACCATTTGAGCCACAGCACCACTTTTGGCTTTTCTATATATGTGGTGCCGAGGAATCAAACCCAGGTCTTCATGCATTCTATGCAAGCACTCTACCACTAGGCCTAACTCCTGATCCAAGCATCATTTATTCTTTAATTTACTTTTATTTGATTGTAAAGGTGATGTACATAGGCATTACAGTTACATAAATAAGATAAAGAGTACCTTTCTTGTCGAACATTGTTTCTCCTCTCTTCATTTTTCTCCCACTATCCCTCCCCCTGACTCTCCCCCCTCCCCTCCCCGACCCCTGCCAAGTTGTAGAAGGTATCTTCTTACTCAGGATATCATTTCCAACCTAGCATGTTCTGGGTATTACTGTTGCTTTGGTTCACACTTTGTCCTTTGTTTCTGCATTTTGTTATTCCCCTTTTCTTCCCCAAATCAAGTAAGCGTATGTACAAGACACAGGGTACCAGAATCAAACACAGTGACTACAGGAGATACACCAGAGGAGGCAGGGGAAACAAAAATTTCATACAGTACATTAAAATCAACAGCATCAACAACACAGCAACAAAACAAACCCTCTTATTCCATATCTTGGAGTTCATTTTGATTAGCATCATTTTATACGATCATGGGAACATACCTATTGAGCTATTGTGATCCTCTGCTAGGACTATCCAAGGCATATACTAATTATTACAAATGAGGGAAACCATGGCCCATGTTTCTTTGGGTCTGCGTTACTTCATTTAATATGATTTTTTTCAAGTCTTTCCATTTCCTTATTAATGGAGCGATGTCATTCTTTCTGATGGCAGCATAGAATTCCATCGTGTGTAAGTACCACATCTTCTTGATCCATTCATCTACTGAGGGGCATCTGAGTTGGTTCCATATTTTAGCTATGGTAAACAAGGCTACAACGAACATAGTTATGCTAGTTACTTTAGTGTGGGCTGGTTTGTGGTCAAATTGGGTACACTAAGTAAATAGATCAGATAGGACAAATAAATAATATTTAAAAAGTAAAAAAATAAATGAGATACATTTGGTACAACATTCAAATTTGTGTGTGCATGTGTGTGATTGATTTTGTCTCATTCTATCATTTATAATTACTGTCATTTAATCAAATTCTGCTTTTACTTAAGCTTAAATGATATAGTTACCCTAAACTCAACTTGAAATCTTACAAGCTTTCTAAAGGAAAAACTATATATCTCCATGCATGCCGATACCCATACATGCATATATATGTATATGTATATATATATATATATGTGTATGTATGTGTATATATATATATATATTTGGACTTTAGGTTAGTACAGTAGTAAACTGTACTTTTTATTTAATGTTTGATGGACTGTTAAAAACTGATGTGATACAAAATAACATGTTATTAAATTCTCACTTCAGGGAGAAAAAGTACAGAATGTCCCAGATTATAATAAAAGCTGGGGCCAGGAGTTTGGCCTAGTAGTAGAGTGCTTGCCTAGCATGCACGAAGAACTGGGTTCAATTCCTTGGTACCCCACATACATATCAAAAAGCCAGAAGTGGTGCTGAGGCTCAAGTGGTAGAGTGCTAGCCTTGAGAAAGTCCAAGAACAGTGCTCAAATCCTGAGCTCAAGCCCAGGACTGGCAAAAAAAATAAAAAAATAAAAATAAATAAAAAATAAAAGCTTACCAGGTACTCTCATATGTCAGAACTGGCAGGTCAACCTATGTCTACGATTTTCAAATAGGTGACATTTTTGTGTTAACTAAAAATACTCACCTGTGGCCTTTCTATAGTTCATAAATCATATTTTGTTTACTTATATCAGAAAAGGGCAAAAAAATCATCATACTTAAATTTTTTCCTTGCGTATACAATGTACTGAATACAACTAATAACTCATAGGCTCCTGTAAGTGCAAGAAAATGTCACAATCAGAAATCATGTAAAATGGTTAAATGTAATAAAAGACCATAAGGAAGGCCAAGCAATGTCATGACAACCTGTACTGGCAAAACAAACTGTAGATTTATTTCAGGCTTATCAAAAACTTATTCTAGAATAATGACTTCAAAAAAACATCCTTTGCATAAAATGCAAATGTCTCATATACAAACTTATAAATGTGGCAATCTACCACATCAAAATGATTCCAATCAGTACATTTTAACTTGATTCTTTTCAAATCTTATTCCTGTGAACATGAATTATTAGAAGTTTAAAAGTGGTTGCAGCTGTTTAATGTCTCTATACATTGTTTTATAGGTATATGAGACTTCCTATGCCATTTAGAAGGCTATAGCCTAACAGGTTGGTAAAATGATTTTCCCTCCTTGAAAATGTTACCCAATGAAGTCATTTCCTTCTTTTCTTCATCCAGACTTTATGCTAGAAGTCTCTTGATCAAATTCCTACTGGGGCTGGAGATGTGGCTCAACAACATAGAGCACCTGTCTAGAAAAGGAAAGGCTCTGAGTTCAAACCCTCCTACCACAAATGCCAACTGAGAAAACAGGTATCTTTATTTAAAACAAAGAGGAAAGTAAATACAGAGATGAGGCTCTACAGAGGAGGCAGCTGAGAAGTTACAAACAGCCAGAAACTGTGGCTATTACAGAGCTAGATGGCATGAGGAGAAGAGTCTATTACTGAAAAATATGTCCTCAGCTGTCAGGAGTTGGACTCATAGCACTGATGATAAATATTGCAGAATCACAGAGAAGAAACTGGGCCAAAGGCGCCAAAGCAGACTTCTTTCGTTGGCATTCCAATCTACTTCCCATGTTTCCTCTGAGCCTAACTCAGGACAAAGCCTGGAAAAGAATCTCGAAGTCACTGCTTCCTTTCCAAATAAAGCAGAGCTAGGAATGGAAGACCAGGACTGAATCTTAGTGTGACTCCCACTCCCTTCACTTCAGATACAGAAACAGCTTTTCTTTGTGTCAGTGGTTCATCATTTTCATAAATATAATTAACACACTCCGTGTTTTTCCTCTTCTATGCCATCACATAAAATTTCAGAAGCCAGCTTTGTCAGAAAGTTAGATTTGCCAATCTGACCTATACCAAAATGTGAATCTGAAAAACAAGCACAAGCAAGATTTTGAATCATTTTATTTAGATGTATAGTTATTTTATCCTAATAGGCACAGACCCTGCTGGGTACATATATTCCTAGCTACTCAATAGGCTGAAATCTCACAATCAAAGTTTAAAGCAGACCAGGCAGACAAGTCCATGAGACTCTTATCTCTAGTTAACCTGAAAAGCCAGAACTAGTGGATACAGCTCAAATTGTAGAGTGCCAGCTGTGAGGAAAACATGCCAATCAATTATATGAAGCCCTGAGTTCAAGCTCTAGTACTAACACTAAAAAAAAAAAAAAAAAAAACAGACTAAGACTTAAAAGGTTTTAAAATATAGGTTTAAGGTATCTAATCTAGCAGTATAATAAATTCTGTACAGTTGCTTCCTTTCGGGCAAAAATTATCACTTGATCTCAACCTACAGTGGAAAAAGAGCATAAATAATCTCCATCACATTAACCTTTTTATTCAGTCGTTCATAGGTGCCTTTGGTCTCCAAATTTCTGAGCTGATTCCTGTGTGTATTATGAATGTATTTCTCAAAGTGCCTAAGACAATGCAAACTCAATTCCTGCTTTTAAACTATATCATTGTTGTAAACATGCATGTATATGTATATAAATATATGTATCTTTTTCTCTGAGACAGTTATATGATCATCCTAGAATTCAAAGAACATGGAAAGACTTTCTGTAGCTACTTGACAATCTCAACAAATGTACAAATCAATTTCAGCAATCTTCAGCAAACTATAAATGAAGAAATCAGGCTTATAACATGCTCATTGATTTCTTGCCAATAATTTATCTAATATGCAGCTTTTATTCTGTGAATTAAAATATTTCCACTGCATCCTCTAAAAGTCATATTTATTTTAAAAAACCTTCAATTTCTGTGCTTAATTTAATGTTGCCTTCTTTTCTTTTTTCATTTTAATTTAATTTTTTATTTTTTATTGTCAGGGTGATGTATAGAGGGGTTACAGTTACATTCGTCAGGTAGTAGGTGCATTACTTCTCACACATTGATACCCCTTCTCATGTTTTTGTACCCATTTCTCTCCCCCACCCACTCCCAGTCATCTTGTTTCCTCCCTTCCCTTTCTTATTTCAAAATAAACAAATAAATGTACATATTATATACCAGAAAACAAAGTCAGACACAATAACAATATGAGATTAACCAAAGGGTAAAAAAAGAGAAGAGAAATAACATAGTACATTAAGAACAACAATCACACAAGAATAAAACACAGCTCTCCACTAAGGACTCTACTCACTGCTAGGTCTCTCTAGGAAAGAATGAAGCCTCATTCCTCAGCACCCATCCACTTCTGGGTCCTGATCAGGAAACTCCTTGCTCTTCTCTTTCTCTCCCCTTGTGCTTCTCTTTCACAAATACCCTCTTCCTTCATTTCGAGAGTCACTCACCTAAAAAGGGCATAAACAAAAGGAGGAAACATCAAAGAACTTAAAGATTCATATTCTCTGGTTAAAGTTGTGTCCCACAAAAGCTAGAAACTGCAGTGTTAGAGACCCAGTGATCTGAGTTCTCACAAGCCTGCCAGGTGACGCGGTGCACACTTCAGAGTGACAATAATAAGTCCTTTCATCCATCTATAATCTCCTCAGATTTATAGAAATGTTACTAACATTTACATCCCCATTTATACCCTATCTAAATCAATTAAAATGACTTTATAACTCTTCTCTACATCACCCCTGTTCTACAGCCAATTCTTCACCAATAAGCCAGTGACCCTTTGGAACCTAAATTTGTTGTTTTCATTGCCATTTTCTTTCTTAAATCCTATCAAAGTCTCCCTTTCACCATTACCATGCCAGCCAAAATTTCAATATTTGATATGTACCTCCCAGTTTTATCCATTTTATCCTGTAAAACTATCTCCTTCAATATTAATATTTCAGACATCATAATATTCTTCCCATTCCTTCACAAGTTTGACCTTCTTTGCCTCCAGCCCTTCAGGAATGCAGATTCCACCTAAGTCAACATTCTTCATGTCAAGTGTTGGTTTGTTTGGTTGGCTAATTTTGGCTCAATCTATTTCTCCTTTGGGCCTCAGGTCAGAGCATAATTTATTTATTTTTCCCATATATTTTTATTGTAATTAATAGAAGGGTTACATTATATTCACCAGACAGAAGGTGCATTACTTCACGTACATTGATACCCTTTCTCACTGTAAATCTCTGCTAGGAGAGCCCAAGGTTTCTACTGATTATGACAAATGAGGGAAACCATTGAGCCTATGTTCCTTTGAGTCTGGCTTACTTCACTTAATATGATTTTTTTCTAAGTCTTTCCATTTCCTCACAAATAGGGCGATGTGATTCTTTCTGACAGCAGCATAGAATTCCATTGTGCATAAATACCATATCTTGTTGATCCACTTATCAACTGAGGGGCATCTGGGTTGGTTCCATATCTTTGCTATAGTAAATAGTGCTGCAATGAACATTGTTGTGCTAGTGGATTTAGTATGTCCTTGTTTCTGGATGAGTGGGTAAATGCCCAGTAGTGGAATTGCTGGGTCATAGAGGACCTCTCTATGTTCAGTTTTTTGAGGAACTGCCATACTGCTTTCCATAGTGGTTGAATGAGTTTGCACTCCCACCAACAGTGTGGTAGTGATCCCTCCTGGCTGAATCCCCTCCAGAATCTGTTGTTATTAGATTTCTTGATCATGGCCATTCTAACTGGAGGTGGAATCTTAGAGTTGTTTCGATTTGCATTTTTTTATGTCCAGAGATGTCGAGCATTTCTTCATGTGTCTATAGGCCATTCTTATTTCTTCTTCAGAGAAGACTCTCTTTAAATCTTTGGCTCATCTTGTAATGGGATGTTTGTTTCTTTGGAGATTAGTTTAGGAGTGATTCAATATTTTTAGCTGCAGAACATAATTTATTAAAGATCCTTGGCTTGACCCTCATACTACATTGAATTTCCCTCTACATTCTTTCTGAGCTCCTGTGTTTTCTCATCCCCCATGATAACAGTCATTTCTTTTTTGTCTCCCAGCTCTGTCTATATTAGATGGAAGGCTATTTGAGGACAGTAAAAGTGTCTATCACTTTTGCCATCATATTCCCTCCAATTAGAATAACTTGTATGTTCGTCTCTGAGTGTGTGTTCAATAAGTATCTGCTGAGTTAATTAAAAAGCAGATGAACTCCAAAACAAGTCTTGTGTTTTACTTTATTTTTAATTCTTTTTAAAATATATTTCCTATGAAATCCATATTCTCCTTTTCTAATAATTCCTTTCTTTGTTCATTTAAAATATTACTCAGTAATTCCCAGTCTATATGGCAAAGTACTCACGGTGCCTTAGTAAACTCACAGGACCACTAGCAATAGCTCCAGTTTTCAAGAGAAACAAAATAACACCTGTCAGATTAAATGCAAACTACTTGCTTGAGGAAATTCAATTTCAAGGTTAGATAACTAAAATACTTTTTCCAATGATAAATTTGGGGGCAACAGAATTTCTGCAGTACTACAATAGAAAACGAGTCTCACATAGAAATCAACATGGCATTGAAATTGGGTCACAGGTGTCCAGTTATACTCAGCTTGAGAGAATGTGCAATGTTCAATAGGCATTAAGTTGTCATTAAGTTATTTGGACGTAATTACTTAATAAGCAAAACTGTTAAGTACTTGGGGGGTGGCTAGAAGTACTGTGAAAAGCATTACAGAATCACTAAAGAACAGAAAACTTTTGGAAGTCCCTTTCCTTGTTAGTTATTTTCCTTTATAACGATTCTCATAGTGTTTGGTGTTTTCTGTTTATATTCTCAATCCACTCGTTGTATATCACAATTTCCCTTACTTTCTTCCTTTTTCATTAGAAAAGTGACATGCCTATTTACCTCCCTTAGTTCTGATTCTTTTGGCTTGATGTCTGACATAATCTCTCTCTTCTTCACTGCAATGATTTCTAATTCCTCATATTATTGTCTTAATATTACATTGAAATACTGCATTATGAGGAAAAGAACTCTTGTAAAGTTCTATGTGAACATATATCAATATTTGTTTCTCTTTGTGTATGTGTCTCATGTGTGTGTGTCTGCAAACACATGCATGCATGTGACAGACCAGGGTAGTGATATGCCTCTTCTGATAGGGAGGCATTATAGAGATTTGACCATGCACAATGGTAAGTCTGCTTGAGCATCCACTGAAAGGCCATTGTTGGGGCCCAACAGGCTGGGTTTGGAGCTCAAAGTCAAACACTCAGAATTGGAAGGAGTATGGGAAACCAAGACCATACCTGGAAAAGCCTTGCTTTTAGTGGACTATAAAAATCACGAGCCAGAAGCATGGCTAAGTAATAGAGTGCTTACCTAGCATGCACAAAGATTTGGTTTGATTCCTTGATACCACATACACAGAAAAAGCCATAAGAGGTGCTGTGACTCAAGTGGTAGAGGTCTAACCTTGAGAAAGCCCAAAAATAGTATCCAGGAAATCACCAACTTTGGAGGCAACATATCTAAGAAATATATTATTCATCTCCCACCAGCTTTGTTATATAAAACACCTCTGACATGTAGGTAACAATGATGTGTTACCCTGGCCACTTTTTAGTGGCTTGAAGAATCTTTTATTGTTGAAGCCTCAGGCTCTTGACAGGCTTGCACAGGTTTCCAAAGGATAATTACTTTGGTGTCAAGTATCTGAAAGTTTAACCTTCAAATCACACTAATGCCAGCATTTTGGGAACGTGTGTCCTGTAAAAAGCCATGATGGTTGATGATGCACATAAAACCACTTTTCCCCACACCTTAGATCATCTGCTTATGTAAACTTCAAGGAGGAAAATGTGAAACTGGCTCTCCCATCTTCACTTTCAGCTATCTATCTCATGGATAAATTCTTTTGCAAAAGTCAACATTCAGTTATTAGCATATTCCCAAATGGATCTAGAGCAGTATCTGTCTGGTGCAGTAGTAAGATAAAACTGAATTTCCTGGTACAGATTGAACTGAAACCTGTTGGTGCTCCCACCTTAGTGTAGGGATGGCCTCCATCAGTTTAGTCCTCACATGCATTTGGGTGTGCACAGCTATGAAACAGCAGTGGCACATAGCCAATAGCACAGAGCAGGAAGACAAGTCAGCTGTCACGACAGCCTGTGTGAGCCACAGGGCAGATCCTGCCTCACATCTTCCTCAGATCCCACAGGTCTCGGGTCTCTGTCTTATGACTCGTTCGAAGTGAAAACACACAGGAAAGAAAGGAATATCTACTTTGACCAATCAACTGGACACATGACAAAGCCATCAACATTATAGACCCTAGTTCTCCTACTAAAATTGCATTTTAGAGGAAAAGTATATGTTCATTGGAAGCTAAGCATCAGAAATTCAATATGTATACGTATTACCGGAGTAGCTTCAGAAACAGTAGTGACTAGAAATGGGTTTGGAGACTGAGTACCATAACAAGGGAACATGACAGTCACAGAGGCAGGAATAGCCAGGCTTTCAAAATAGTAATGGATAAGAACAGGCAAGAGTGTGCGCATGTGCACGCATGTGTGTGTGTGTGTGTGTGTGTGTGTGTGTGTGTGTGTGTGTAACCAGATTACGGTCTTGGGTGCCCAAACCCCAGCATCTGGATTTCTTCTGAAGGCAGACAAGAAGTACTCTTAACACTGAGACATTACTAGGCATAAACTTTTGCCTGATTTCAATCTTCAGTTATTCATTATTCTCTGAAATAATTCTCCCTCCAATTATGTGTCAGTTGTGCTGGATACTATATTGTATAGTAAAGCAAACTGACATTGGATTTGTTTTAATGACTCTGCCAATGATGATGAAAGGGCTAAAAGGAGATGAACCTTCCTTCCAACAGCATTTCTCACAACTAATGCTAGAGATCAGACAATCATTTCGAGTATTTGAGTACTAATCAAGCTTCTCATATTTTATAGGACTTTAGCCTGCCCCGTGTTCTGAGTGGCCATTGTCACTTTCTCTACCAGAGATGATTATGAATAGCTTCTATCCCCATTGTAGGACTCAAGCTGGGGTGGTGATAACCTCCAAGGAAGTTTTCCTTAGTTCAGTGTCACTTCTGAATCCCTTATAGTAGGAGAACCTCAGAGTAAGATAATCTACTGTAGGGCCGGGAGTTTGGCTTAGTGGTAGAATGCTTGCCTAGCAAGCACAAAAACCCAGGTTCTATTCCTTGGTACCACATACATAGAAAAAAAGCCAAAAGTGGTGCTATGGCTCAAGTGGTAGAGCTCTAGCCTTGAGAAAGTCCAAGGACAGTGCTTAGGCCCAGAGCTTAAGCCCAGGACTGGCAAAAAAAATTTAAAAAAAAAGATAATCTACTGTAGAGATTGTATTATCCTCAAGAGCAGACATATCCAGGAACCGTCGTTCACTAAATGCTTCTGTAGGCTTCAATCTTCTGTAGGCTTCAATCAGAAACTTTCCTTGAACACCAACCCACTCTCCACTCCAGACTTAGGCGCTGTTGTTTATAATTAAAGACCCACAACAGGGCCCCTGCTGAGCTTGTTTGGCTGAAAAGAGTCCTGGGATGAAATCCAGGAGGACTGTGTTCTAATTCCTGGTTTGCAGCTTACTAGCTGTGAGATCTTGGCTACCACTCAAGACATAACTCCAGTGAGTTTTATAATATGACTTGGTTAGATTAGATGCTTTCTAGGATTTTTTTTCAGATTCAATTCAAATTCTATTCAAATTTCTAGATGCACTAGTTAAAAAAATATCCAAATTTTGTTTACCAAGCTGAAAAAAAGGAAGATCTCTCACATTGCAGATGATTAGCAAGAAAAACACATGATGAACATTTACCAGGACACAGAACAGCAGTTAAAATGCACTCTTGGGAATCCTCTTTGTTCCCAGAATAATTGCCTCCAGACTCATACCAAGCATACATGCAATGAAATAACTGCATCTTACAAAATAGCACGTAATAATAAAATCATAGAAATAGCACAAATATTCACCAACAAGCCATTGATTAGATATAGTAACTTGATATACTACTGTAACAGAAAAAAATTTAAGTAATAATATAGGAAACATTTAATACAGTAGAAATGTTTTCCACATTAACATATGACAGGAAGTGATTTTATTAATATTTTATTAACAGCATTCAGAATGATCTCAGTAAAGCTTTGCACATGTATCCATGCCCAGAAGTGGCCTGCTCATGACTGCTAAATAAAAGCATGCTGGCTGTTTTTTCAAAGATCTATTTCTGTCATAGTTGGATCTAGAAATTCAAATATCCTAAGGTCATATAATCATTGAAAGGCCACTGTGTAGGAGAGGCGCCATTACACAGAAATTTCAACCTTATTATGTCCCTTATGCTGAAACAATGAGGACTCTCTCCAGAAAAGCCTTACTTCCTCCAGCTCACTGCCTAGTCCAGCTACTTTATTCTCCTCTAACCTATAGATTTGTCCCAGTACTTGAGCTTGAATTGAACTCAGGGCCTCAAATTATTGCTTGCCTTTTTCTCTTTCAAGTCTGGTACTCTACTACTTACACCACACTTTCACCTCCAGTGTTTATTGCCAGTTAATTGGAGATGAGACCTTTACAGACTTTTCTACTCCCAAGTAAGTAGAATTTATATGCATGAGTTTCCAGTGCTCAGCTATTATATGTGTGTGTGTGCATGTGTTTTTGTTTTGTTTCATTTTTATTTGATTTGATTTCATATGGGGCCCTGAACCTGGCCTGGGTTCTATCCCTGAGATCTTTATGCTCAGGGCTAGTGCTCTACCACTTTGGGCCACAATGCCACTTCCAGTTTTCTGGTGGTTAATTAAAGATAAGAGTCTCACAGAGACTTTTCTGCATGGGCTGCCTTTGAATTATAATCTTTAGATCTCAGCCTCCTGAGTAATAGGATTACAGGAGTGAGCCACCAGTGTCTGGCCTCTTTTATACCTTTTATGCTTTCTCCTTTCATGGATTTCTGCTTACTATTTGATTTTTATCTTTCTTAAATGTTATCACTTCACTGTTTCATCTAGTTCGTTCTCCCTCACACTTTACTTTTCAGCTTAATTGCTACCTGATCAAGGAATGGTCTTCAACACTACCTAACACGATGTTATCCAAATGCAGATAGCATTGTGTATCTTTCTGCTACACATTCTGCTGTACTTGACCCCAGTTGCAATTTCACTTTTTAATAAGGTAAATGCATTTTTTGGTGATAGTCCTGGTACTTGAACTCAGGGCCTGGGTTGTTGTCCCTGAGTCTCTTCACTAAATGTTAGCATACTACTAGTTGAGCCATAGCTCCACTTCTGCCTTTTTGGTGATTATTTGGAGACAAGAGTGTCAGGGCTTTCCTACCTCACCTGGCACAAAGCTCAGCCTCCTGAGTAGCTATGAATAGTGGCTGAGCCACTGCTGCCAGTTTTGTAATGGCATTTTCCTAAGCTTCTTCCTCCTCTCTCTTCCCCTCCTTTGCCACTTTGCCTTTTCCGCCTTCTCTTTGCTTCTTCTCCTTTTGCTGCTGCTTCTCCTTTTGCTTCTTCTTCCTCTTCTTCTTCTTCTTCTTCTTCTTCTTCTTCTTCTTCTTCTTCTTCTTCTTCTCCTTCTCCTTCTCCTTCTTCTTCCTCTTCCTCTTCTTCCTCCTCCTCCTCCTCCTCTTCCTCCTCCTCCTCTTCTCCTCCTCCTCCTCCTCCTCCTCCTCCTCCTTCTCCTCCTCCTCCAACTCCTCCTCCAACTCCTCTTCCTCCTCCTCCTCCTTTCTCCTCTTCTTTCTCCTCCAGCATTTAATTAACACTTAGCACAATGTTTCTTTTGAGTTACTGAACAGCCATTTCAGGCTTCTTCCTGGTAAAGATATGCAGCCAGAATGCCCCATAACTAAGAATACCCAACAGCATCTTAAGCTCTAGTCCTTAACCACTTGAATCACCTTGAGAGAAGAAAACTTCTCTTTCATTTCCAGAACAGAATTGGTCAATGCTGGCCAAATATTTAGAGAAAGCCTTCAGCTCTACCCACAAAGCTGTAGCCTTAACTACAAGGTTTAGAACAACCATCTTATGCAATATTTTCTCAAAACTTATATTGTTCAACTCTGAATATTGCTCTAGATAATTTAACATTCTTCCAGGCCAGCAGGTCTTGCCCAGGCCAACCCCAAGTCACTGCAGTCTCACAGCAAGGCTGACAAAACCTTGTGATCTCCTGAAAGATCTGAGAGCACATCACTTTGCAAGTAAGCATACCTGATGTGGGAAATATATTAATTAATTCTACAGCCCTCCGATTGTGCTAATGGTAATCTGGATTACTATTACAAAATAGAATACTGCCCACTCTGATCCAGTCAACAACATTTCTCTCTTTTTTTTTTTTTATTTCAATGTACAGAGGGGTTACATTTATATTCGCCAGATAGAGGGCGCATTACTTCTCACATATTGATGTCACTTCTTATGTTTTTGTCTCCATTTCCCTCTCCCCTTATTTTTCCCCTCCTATTTCATATGAACAGGTAAACATCTATATAATATATGAGGAAACCAAGTGTGATACAGTAACAATATGAGATTAACCAAAGGGCAACACAAGAAAAGGGAGAAAAGCATAATACACAAAGACTAACAGTCACTTATAATTAAGCTCTTGTTTCCAGGTCCTGGAGGTGCATTAATTTGGTCTCATCCTATATGGCCTTATGGATCTAGAGTTTCAGCTATTATAATCCTCTGTTAGGAGAGTTTTGGACCTGTACTAATTATTACAGACAAGGGAAACCATTGAGCCTATGTTCACTTAATATGATTTTTTCCAGGTCTTTCCATTTCCTCAAAAATGGTGCAATGTCATTCTTTCTGATGACAGCATAGAATTCCATTGTGTATAAATACCACATCTTGTTGATCGACTCATCAACCTAGGGGCACCTGGGTTGGTTCCATATCTTCACTATGGTAAATAGTGCTGCAATGAATATTGTTGTGCTAGTGGATTTAGTGTGTCCTTGTTTCTGGATGATTGGGTAAATGCCCAAGAGTGGAATTTCTGGGTTGTACGGAGCTCTATGTTCAGTTTTTTGAGGAACTGCCATACTGCTTTCCTTAGTGGTTGAAGGAGTTTGCACTCCCATCAACAGTGTAGTAGTGATTCCTCCTGGCTACATCCCCACCAGCATGTGTTGTTATTAGATTTCTTGATCCTGGCCATTCTAACTGGAGTGAGGTGGAATATCAGAGTTATTATGATTTGCATTTCTTTTATGGCCAGAGATGTTGAGCATTTCTTCATGTATCTACAGGCCATTCTTATTTCTTCAGAGAAGACTCTCTTTTAAGACTTTGGCCCACCTTTTAATGGGATGGTTGTTTCTTTGGAGATTTGTTTAGGAGAGATTCAATTTTTTTAGCTGTAGATATATTTTAGTCCACCTAATCTTTGATAAGGGAGCCCAAAAATAGAATGGAAGAAAGACAGCCTCTTCAACAAGTGGTGCTGGCAAAACTGGTTAAGCACCTACAGAAAGCTAAAGTCGGATCCTTCTTTCACCCTGCACCAGGATTAATTCCAAATGGATCAAAGATCTCGAGGTAAAAGCAGACACCCCAAAAGCTCTACAAGAAGGAATAGGAGATACACTGAGCCTCCTTGGCACAGGTCAAAACTTTCTTAGTAAAGACCCAGAAACACAACAAATTAAAGAAAGTTTGGACAAATGGGACTGCATTAAACTGCAGAGCTTCTGTATGGCAAAGGAAATAGCTAGCAAGTTAAATAGAAAGCCCACAGAGTGGGAGATCTTCACTAACCATACAATAGTCAACAGCATTTCTATCACTGATCTAGCTCCATCTGAGACTTCTTTATTTCAACCTTTACTTGTGTCCCTAGACCTAACTCAAAACTTTTCTTAAGAGTTATGTGGTTGTCAGTAAACATATTGTGTGTGTGTGTGTGTGTGTGTGTGTGTGTTGTTTGTTGGGTTTGAACTCAAGGTCTGAGTGCTGTCCCTGAACATTTTTACTCAAAGTGAGTGCTCTACCACTTGAGTCACAGTTTCATTTTTGGCTTTTAAGTAATTATTTAGATATAGTGTCATAGACTTCCTGCACAGACTGGCTTTGAACCATGATCATCAGATCTCAGCCTGCTGTGTAGCTAAGGTTACAAGTGTGAGCCACTGACACTCGGCTGGTTGTCAATATACCTTAAAGGGTTGAAGTTGCTTTTGTTTAAAGAAACTAAGGTAAAAACTTAAATGTGTACAAAAGTTAATATTTTCATAATAATTTTAACTATCATGATTAAAATGCTCATAAAACCATAGTTAGGACATAATGATAAATCTTAAATATATAAAGAATCTCATAGACAGTCCAGTATCAGAAGGTCAATGCCCTCCTCCCAATCCCAAGACCACTTTGCTTTAGAAGAAGATTAAAGTCTTTAATATAGTTCTATAATACCATCCACTCAAAGACAAGCTATGGCCACATGGATTTACAAGGCAATTTATCCAGAAAACTTTTACATGAAAACATTTCTATATAACAGGTCACTCTTCGTTCTAGAGAGACTTCAAAATTTATATAAAGTCATACACCTCTATCTTAGAACATGTGTACTCTTCCTTATGTAGGAGCACTATCAATTTTAATGGATATAGACTTAATTTCCCTCAAGAATATATATATATATATATATATCTTTCTAAATAGTGAGAATATCCAAATGCAAACAGGTAATATCCTAATGCAAATGCAACCAAGAGAGACATTGCACAGGAAATGAAATTTTCCTAACAAAAACTAATAGAGATTTACTAGAACAAAGAAATGAAGGAAATGAACTTCTACATGAGTTTCCAAGCACAAAGAACTGAATGCCTCTCATGGAAAATGCTTATTGGTACCAAAGAATACTTTGCTATTTGGACATTAATCTATAAAATATATCCCTATAGAAACATTTAATTTATATGTTTTATGAACTAAGTACATCTATATCTCCTTCTTTATCAAAACCCTGGGAAATCACCTATAACAAACTAGCTTTTCTGAAAACATTTGCAGAAGTCAACTTTTATAATATCTCAGGCTTACAACCATCTTAAATTTCACACAGTAAAAATCATTTAGTGCTGAATCATATGGATGTCAAATTTATATGTAGTTTCTACAATCTCTACCTCATAGGATATTTTTGATACAGATTGCCAAAAATATTATCAAAAAACAAAATACATATACGCATAGGAGGTAATTCAAGTAACTAAAGATTAAAAAGGACACATGACAACTAATTTCACAGAAATAAAAAGGGTCAAAAAGACCACCATAAACATGTCACTTACTAAGACAAAATCAGGAAGGGTTTAAAAAAAATATCTGCACAGATTTATAGCTATTGAGGACATCAAGGCAGTAATTAAAAAGCCTCCTAACAAAGGAAACCCAGGGCCAGATGGCTTTACTGGATAATTCAATGAAGCATTTAATTGCTGAATACTTTGCCTGGTGTCCTTGGACCAACCCAGTTCTCTCTTTTTTTGCCCCCTTAGTTCTCAAGAATAACTGTAGAATGTGCTGTGCATGCAGTCAGCTTAGAAAAGGGAGTTAACTGCCTGAAAAAGCCTTGGCCTTGTTCTTGTCCCTCTGAATGTAACATCTGAGGTAGGGAGAAAAGCCAAAGCTTTGTTCTTATCTTGCCATTAAGCAACACATCCTCCAGAGCTTTGCTCAATCTGTTACATGGCCCCTGTAGATTATCCTCCAAAATAGGCTGTCTCTTGGGACTCTCTCAACTGCAGTGCAAAGTGAAACATGTTTAATTAAGACTCCATCTTCTCTGGTAAGATTTTTTAATCTTTAGGGGACCAGGTCATAATGGATTCCTGACTTTTTCTGTCTCTGGTTGTCCATCTGTAAGTGGTAAACTTGCTTTGCATAACTTACCATGTGATAAAGTATATTCTCTCACCTGACTCAGACAAATTGGCAATCAGTGCATGGTGCACCTAAACAGCATCCCAGGATTCATGGGGCATAAGTGTGTGGGCATTTGGTTGAGTTGTTGGTCTTTGCAATTTTCCTTACAATGGAAGTCCTTTCTAGAGAATAACTACTGTAAACCTGCTTCACATTCACAGCCAATAGCAAATGAGGTGTAATAAAGGACATTATCTATCTGGGTGCCTGAGGTCAATACCTGTAATCCTAGCTACTCAGGAGGCTGAACCTGAGTATCCTTGTTCAAAGCCAGCCCAGGCATGAAAGTAAATAATACTAATATTTGCCAATTAACCACCAAAACAACTCGAAGTTGCACTGTGGCTCAAAGAGGTAGAGCACTAGCTTTCAGCTGAAGAGCTCAGGGACAGAGCCCAGGCCCAGAGTTCAAGCCCTATGACCACCCCTCCCCTCAAAACAGAAAGAATGAAAGAAGGAAGGAAAGAAGGAAGGAAGGAAGGAAGGAAGGAAGGAAGGAAGGAAGGAAGGAAGGAAGGAAGGAAGGAAGGAAGGAAGGAAAGAAGGGAGGGAGGGAGGGAGGGAGGAAGGAAGGAAGGGTGGGAGGGAAGGAGGGAGGGAGGGAGGGAGGAGAGGGAGAGAGAGAGAGACAGAGAGAGAGAGAGAGAGAGAGAGAGAGAGAGAGAGAGAGAGAGAGAGAGAGAGAGAGAGAGAGAGAGAGAGAGAGAGAGAGAGAGAGAGAGAAATTAAATTTACTAGGCAAATGGGAACGAAAGGATTAGATCAAGGAAACTGCCAGAAAGAAAACCTTCTTTGAATCAGAGTTGGAAAGAAAATGGACTTTTACAAAGAAGAGGGAAAGGACCATGTAGACTTAGAGATTGGTGTAAAGAAGTATGGAAAGGTACGGAGGTACAACACATATTAGCAAAAATAATTTCACCCATATCATAGAAGAAAAGGGTGTAGGAAGAATAAAAGGTAGGCAGAAATAAGCCTGTAAAGCTAGGTGAATACAACATAAGAAAGGGTACTATATTTTTTGTTGTTATTTTATTTTTTAATTGTAATTAATAAAGGGGTTACATGATATTTGCCATATAGAAGGTGCATTAATTCACATACATTGATACCCTTTTTTCACATGTCTTGGTACCCTTTACCCTCCCCCCCACCGCCCCCCCATCTTGGTTTTCCCCCCTTCCCTATCAAATTTCAAATAATCAAATACAAATAAATTCAATATATCAGATAACCGAGTGAGGTACTGTAACAATATGAGATACCCAAGGGACAGCAAAGGAGATGAGAGATAACATAGTTCATTAAGGACAACAATCATTCGTTATATGGCTTTTGTTTCAATATCCTGGAGGAAGGATACTGTATTTTAAATAGCATTTGAACACAGGCATATTTCAACTAGCTAAAGTAGAATCAATGCATAGACTTTAAGCAGAACAATGTAAAATGTATATCTTATGAAAGGTGAGACAACATGAGAAAACATGCAATACTGTGGTAAATGTCATTAAAAGTTGGTAGTAGGAACTCTAGGATATAGAAACAAGAGCTTTATCTTGTGTGATTGTTGTTCTTAATGTACTATGTTATTTCTTTTCTCTTTTTTGCCCTTTAGTTAATCTCATATTGTTACTGTATCTGTCTTTGTTACCTGGTACATTGTATATATGGGTTTTTTTGAAACAGGAAAAGAAAAGGGGAGAAGATAAGATGATTGGTAGAGGGTGAGGTGAGGGAAATGGGAACAAAAACATGAGGAGTATCAATATGTGACAAGTAATGCACCTACTAATGTAACCCCTCTATATGCTATCCAGACAATAAAAAAAGACAGGGGGAAAAACAGAATTGGAAAAAAAATTACAACACATGAAATGGAAAATATATATTATATATATATATGTAGTGAGTGTATGAATAATGCTGACCTTTATTCATTGTCAGAGATAGCAATTTTCATTTCATTGGTAGAAAAATAAAGAATAAAGTAATAATATACAATTGTAGCTGGAATATAAAAAAGTAGGAGCTCCTCATGGTGCTGGCTGGGAGTGTGAACTGAAAGAAAGAAAGAAAAAAAGAAAGAAAGAAAGAGAGAGAGAGAGGGAGAGAGGGAGGAAGGGAGGGAGGGAGGGAGGAAGGAAGGAAGGAAGGAAGGAAGGAAGGAAGGAAGGAAGGAAGGAAGGAAGGAAGGAAGGAAGGAAGGGAGGAAGAAAGACAGACAGACCTGTGAACAAGTACCCAAACTTAAGATGTACACACCCTTTGATAGCTAGTTACCCAACTGACCACACACACATACACACACACACACACACACACACACACACACACACATACACACACACACACACACACACACACACACACACACACACACACGCTCGCGCATGCGCGCGTGTTGGCCAGACTCGATGGCTCCCACCTGTTATCCTAGCTACTCGGGAGGCTGAGACCTGAAAATCGATCTTCAAAGCCAGCCCAGGCACAAAAATAGACTCTTATCTCCGATTAACCTCTAGAAAACCTGAAGTGGGGCTTGGCCCAAGGGTCAGGTGGTAATCTTGAACTGAAGAGCTCAGGGACAGCACCCAGATTGAGTTTTAGCCCCCCCCCGCAAAAAAAACCCTAACAGCTGGTTAATAAATAATAGTGTATAAGTCAAAACAATTCTCTTTCAAAAGATATATTTATATCTAGTATGAAACAAAACTTTCTTAATGTATTATTATTTATTAAGAAAATAAGTATACCATTGGAAATAATGTAGAAGTGTGTGTGTGTGTGTGTGTGTGTGTGCGTACATATGAGTGCAGAGAGACATATATAAAGCTAAAAATATCCAATTAAACTTATAAAGTGTGACTGGGAGACAGACAAATCGAGAGAGAGAGGGAGGGTCAGACAAAGAAAAGGAAACTTTTACTTTTTACTTCAATCAATTTTAGTCTCTTCAAATATTGTACAAAGATAAAGTATTAACTTTTATCATTTAAAAAACTAAAAGCAGAAATGACTTTGGAGGAACAACAAAGCATTAAGAGTCTTTTCAACAGTTCTTCAAATAATATGACAGCATGACTAAATCAGTATGTGAAATTTTTGAGAGCATTTAGTCAAAGAGAAGAAATTGAGAAATCTACAAAGGCTGAGAATGTATATCAGATATAGAGTGCTCTCCTACCTTACATAAGAACATTGGTTCATTAAAAGAAAGAGAGATAAGGGAAGGCAATGAGAGGAAAGAAGGAAGGAAGGAAAGAAGGAAGGAAGGAAGGAAGGAAGGAAGGAAGGAAGGAAGGAAGGAAGGAAGGAAGGAAGGAAGGAAGGAAGGAAGGAAGGACAAAGGAAGCAAGGAAGGAAACAAGAAAGGAAGCCAGGCCAAATCCATGGTCTTTATTACTTGTTGACCACATTATGTGCCATAAAGTGACACCTGATGGGACAGAATGAAAAGAAGAGAACTGCCCTCCATGACAGCTGATCAGGATCTTACCCCTTGCTTTGTGGAAAGCTTTCAGGTTCAGATGAAGACTTGGTTTTTATATGAAACATATTTCTACCTAGATTCTACATCTACTGGGTTCTTCAATGGAAACAGCATTGTCCACAAAGTATCATTAAAAATAAATAGAACATTCTCTTCTGTGCATCTGAAATGAGGAAACTGCAGGTATAGTCAGTAGAGAGGAAAGAAAATCAATGACAAAAACCATGTCAGAAGCTGTTACTGGCAAATGTCACATTTCAGATGTCTTGATGTCAGAGCTCAAACAGAAGATAATCACTTTCCACAATGCCACTTGGAAAAAAATATATACTGTGTTATAACTCGTCATGACACAGACTGTGCATAAAGACTAGTCTAATTAATCTGTTATTTATCAGAAGATGTTTATATTATATTCCAATTTGCAAAAACTTACAAAATGTAAAAGTACAAAATATAAAATGTTATTGTCCTTGAATTTGTCAGATTAAAAATTCAGTTTGTTTCCAAAAAAAAGTTCAATTAGATAAGTCTCCAACAAAAGAAATAATAGCAAGACTGAAGGAAATTTAGAATCAAGTTCAATGTTAGACAGCCATGTCTTTTCCTCCCCTAAATTTTTATTGTGGTAGAATACATTTTAAATTTTACCATTTTCACATAATTCAGTGACATTAAGTATACTCATATTATAGTACAACCATTTTTACCACCTATTATTAGGATTCAACATCCAACATAATTGTAGTAATTCAAGGAGGCAGAATTCATTGAGGTTCTGACTCTCATTTCACTGATAAGTGACCTTGCATCTTTTCCCATGTTTATTGGCCATTCATGCATCTTTAGGAATTTGAATTTTAGGATTTCTCTGCCTATTTGGGGATATTAGGGATTCTCAGGAATATTAGGGATTCTCAGGATATTCTTTCTGTTTCCTATTCTAAGCAGTGTCTTTTCATTCCTCATGTTTTGTTCTGTTGATAGTGTCCTTAATGAAAAAGTTTTGTTTTCATTGAGTATGCTTTGTCTTTATAATTTATTGCTGGTGACTTTTGTGTTCTTTCCAAAAAAAAAAAAACCCATCTCTGTGAAAACAAGAGTTTGGAACCTCATAGAATCTTGATAATTGTGTAGAAGAAATTTGGAATTTTTTTTTGTTTCTTTTTGTTTTCTTGATTTTTGGGGTTTTTTTGTTTTTTTTTTTTCTGTTTTGCTTTTCCAAGGCTCATTAAAATATCCAGATGCAACTTGTCCTTGAATTCAATGTAGAAATGTTATTGAAGATGTCCATTGTATAATTCAACATTACCTGGTAGTTTTGTTTTGCTTTGTAGTTTCAGTTCTCAATATGTCAGAGTTGTTGCCAAATTTATCACACATAAAAGACACTTCACTGCTTGCAGCGGGTGAGAACAATGTACAATTATACTTCCATTTGCACAAAATATATCTACTCTGAAATATTTGAAACACTGTATTCTGTGCAAAATAGTGTACTGGAAACACATGTTATAATCCTGTTTACCTCACCAATGTGCTTAACTAAGTGTGACACAAAGTTAAGTGGCAACAAAATACCACATAGACTATAGAAATCTCCAAGTTTATATCTTTCTGGTTAATGTTGAGAATTGCATGTGCACCAACCAATCAATGGAAAAATTATCTTCTTTCACTCCTCCAAGTAAAATAAGAACTTGTTAGTTCTTTTCATACTTGCTTGGTACAAAGTACAAATTAATCTGTATACATGAAGAAAAAGTAAAGTTAAAGCTATAATAGGTTATATAGTACCTTATAAAATTTTAAATAATTTTATTCTGAAATTTATATCATAAATAAATAAGTATATATAATAATGTAAGAGTGATTCTGACATCTTTCACCGATGCTTCTGAAGTATCTAATTTAGATTATCCCTTTACCTCATACCTCTAGTTTTGTGTAGACTATTCACCTTTGCTCTGGAACTTCATGCCTTAAATAGCTCTAGAACCCAGGCAATGATTATTTTAAACAGTGAGTTAACAGTAATATCTACTGAAATCTGAAATTTCTCATATCTCTTCACAGGTAAGTATAACTACAGCTAATATAACTAACAAGTTCATACTTGTGGAAAAGCACTGTATATGCTTAGCTGCATGGATTGTCTCAATGCCCTTTAACAAGCATCTTGTGAGGTTTCTCTTTTTATTACTTCAATTTTTTTCCTAATGGAAGTTGTCTTCTACTACTTCCCCTTTGCAGTGAAACTGGGGGTTACAGAGACACAATAACCTACAGAAAGTCACAGAACTGGCAATTGGCTAAAGTATCTAATCCAGAAGTTTTGGCTTTGTGGTACTCGCATCAGCACTATTATAAATTAGCTCCCAGCTCTTCAGAAGAAAAAAAAAGCACAAAAGAAACCCAATCAGGTAAAAGAAAAATACTTAATGGTGAAAATCTAAAGCCATTCCCTCTAAAATCAGGAACGAGACAAGGATGCCCACTCTCTCCACTCCTCTTTAACATAGTATTGGAATTCCTAGCCAATGCAATAAGGCAAGAAGCAAGCATAAAGGGGATCCAAATAGGGAAAGAGGAAGTAAAACTATCCCTCTTTGCAGATGACATGATTCTGTATTTAAAGAATCCTGTAGACTCTACTCCTAAGCTCCTTGAGCTGATTCAAAACTTTGGAAGAGTAGCAGGCTATAAAATTAACCATCAAAACTCAACTGCCTTCCTCTACGCCAACAGTAAGAGGAACGAGGCAATAATCAGGAAAGCAACTCCTTTTGCAATAGCCTCAAAGAAAATAAAGTGCCTAGGAATTAGCTTAAATAAGAATGTAAAGAACCTTTTTGATGAAAACTTTAAAACCCTAAAAAAGGAAATTAAAGCAGAACTAAGGAAATGGAAAAACCTCCCATGCTCCTGGATTGGAAGAATCAACATTGTGAAAATGACAACCTTGCCAAGGGCTACCTACAAATTCAACACAATACCCATCAAATCCCAATGTCATTCTTTAAAGAAATGGAAGAGGCAATCCAAAATTTCATATGGAATAATAAAAGACCCCGTATAGCAAAAACACTTCTTAGCAGAAAGAACAGCGCAGGAGGAATTTCAATACCAAACTTTAGACTCTATTACAGAGCAATAATTATCAAAACAGCTTGGTACTGGCACAAGAACAGGCCTGAAGACCAATGGAATAGAACTGAGGACCCAGATATTAAACCACAGACCTATGGGCACCTAATCTTTGACAAGGGAGCCAAAAAAATGGAAGAAAGACAGCCTCTTCAACAA
The DNA here is from genome assembly GCF_031878675.1 of Megascapheus bottae. Lineage (NCBI taxonomy): Eukaryota > Metazoa > Chordata > Mammalia > Rodentia > Geomyidae > Megascapheus > Megascapheus bottae. The sequence continues at coordinate 25,992,873 of NC_143520.1, forward strand.
GTGGTGCTGGCAGAACTGGTTAAGCACCTGCAGAAAACTAAAGTTGGATCCTTCTTTGTCACCCTGCACTAGAATTAACTCCAAATGGATCAAAGACCTGGAGGTAAAAGCTGACACACTGAAAACTTTACAAGAAGGAGTAGGAGATACACTAGGCTCCTTGGCACAGGTCGAAACTTTCTTAATAAAGACCAAGAATCACAACAAATCAGAGAAAGGCTGGACAAGTGGGACTGCATTAAACTGCAGAGCTTTTGTATGGCAAAGGGCATAGCTAGTAAATTAGTTAGGAAGCCTACAGAGTGGAAGAAGAACTTCACCAACCATACAACAGACAAAGGCCTCATATCTAAAACATATCAACAGCTCAAAAAATTAAATCACTCCAAAACTAATCTCCAAAGTAACAACCATCCCATTAAAAAATGGGCCAAAGACTTAAAGAGAGTCTTCTCTGAAGAAGAAACAAAAATAGCCTATAGACACATGAAGAAATGCTCAACATTTCTGGTCATAAAAGAAATGCAAATCAAAACAACACTAAGATTCCACCTCACTCCAGTTAGAATGGCCAGGATCAGGAAAACTAATAACAACAGATGCTGGAGGGGATGTGGCCAGGAGGGATCATTACTACACTGTTGGTGGGAGTGCAAACTCATTCAACCACTATGGAAAGCAGTATGGCAGTGCCTCAAAAGGCTAAACATAGAGCTCCCCTATGACCCAGCAATTCCACTACTTGGCATTTACCCAACCATCCAGAAACTAGGGCATACTAAATCCACCAGCACATCAATGTTCATTGCAGCATTATTCACCATAGCAAAGATATGGAACCAACCTAGATGTCCCTCAGTTGATGAATGGATCAACAAGATGTGGTATTTGTACACAATGGAATTCTATGCTGCTATCAGAAATAAACGACATTGCCCCATTTGTTAGGAAATGCAAAGACTTAGAAAAAATCATATTAAGCGAAGTAAGCCAGACTCAAAGGAACTTAGGCTCAATGGTTTCCCTCATTCATCATAACCAGTAGAAACCTTGGGCTCTAATAGCAAAGATTTGCAATAGAGCAAAAATTTGATACAAAAGGCCATATAGTATGAAGCTAATTGAATGGACCTCTAGGATATTGAAACAAAAGCCATATAATGAATGATTGTTGTCCTTAATGTACTATGTTATCTCTCATCTCTTTTGCTGTCCCTTGGTTATCTCATATTGTTACAGTATCTCATTTTGTTATCTGATATATTGGATATATTTGTATTTGGTTATTTGAAATTGGATAGGGAAGGAGGGAAAACCAAAATGGGGGGTGGGGGGGAGGGTAATGGGGACCAAGACATGTGAAAGGGTATCAATATATGTGAATTAATGCACCTTCTATCTGGCAAATATCATGTAACCCTTTTATTAATTACAATAAAAATATTTAAAAAAAAAAGAAACCCAGTCAGGTAAAAGAAAAATAATGATGCACTAAAAATTCCTAAATAATAGCTAAATTAAATGTTTTAAATAAAATAAAGTATATCACTTACTCCTGAGTTTTGTTCATGTTTGAGGAGTTATATTTAATTTTTTCGTTTATACAGACAATACCAGTTTTGGAAGTACAATTTTTTAATGATTTAATAAATATTTAGCTATCACAGTTCATTCTTGTGGCAACTCCTGTTGCCTGGTTACCACCAGGCAGAGAAAAAACAACTACACAAGAATTATTGCACTCATTCTAAAAATAAGAAGCATTGCTTTTCTCTTTTGTCTACTCTTAGATAATGATTTATAAGACAGAGAAAATATAATTTTATTATAGGCCTAATAACTAATATATAATATATATAATGATATCTTCTTTCTTTGGTGAGTCCTGTACCCTTCTGAAATCATAACTGGTGAACATAACCTAGTTTAAGCAAGAAAAATAACCAGTGAGATATCCAAAACACTCTGCTGCTCAAAGCACAAATCTGTTTGTGATAAGCAGGCTCCAAAGATAAGGAATGAATAAGGCAAAGTCAAGATAAGAAATGTATAAATTGGACATCTGTTGTTTTGGCTGTCTAAAGCTCTTCACAACTTTTTTCCTACAACAGAAACCTCTTTACCTGAGGAATTCCATCTTTATCTTTCAAGCAAAGTTTAACAGAATGCATTCCAGACGGTAGAGGAAGACATAACCTCTGACTCAACAGCATTCTTTATCTTCAAGCAATAGGGGACAGTATCCAAAATGCTCAATCATACATGTCAGGGAATTTTACTATTAAATACAAAGAGGACCCTGATGTCACTCCTTTGGATAATAATCTAAGAGGGCATATGCTTGTGTCTATAAACAATTGTATTTCCCATAGTTGGGGGAGTTTCTGTCTGAAAATAATGTTAAAACACAGGAGAGACAAAGCTGAATAATAGTTGGTACCATTCAAATCCAGCCAGCTCCTATTCCTTCACAGGTACTCACCCAGCAGTCTTCCTTTTGCCTAAGTTAATTTCATTTGAGTTTTAATTACAAGCAAAAAGGAAAATGAGCAATATAATTTCCCCAACCAGAGTAACCTAATGTACTCTTCACTGCATGTGTATATTTAAAAATTCAGATTTTTGACATAAGTTCTTTAAGATATTAGATCAACTGATAAAGTTATATTTCCTTTTATTTGTCTTTCAATTATCTCAAATACCAAGCAAATAGCATTTAAACATCTGAAATTCTTTGACTAACACATTCAGGCTATATCAATGTATTATAGTAATCAATATTTGAGAATAATTATGAGCAAAAAGGTCTCTTCCAAAAAATTATCTCACATTAGTATTGTGAGTCCTTAAGTTATATTCTGTCATCTGAGATTTATTTTAAAATGGTGAACATATGATATGAGACACATATCTTAACATGAACTGTTCGAAATAATTTTCTTTGTAACAGAAGAAGTAACAGAAGAGACCATAACAAAAAAAAGAGAACATAACAAAAAGTTTCAGAGAGGGTAAAAGAAGCATGAACATCAGAAGAATACAAAACTAAGTCACAGAGAAAATACTTGCAAAAAGATTCCTCTAATAAAATACTGGCACATTCTAAAAAAAACTAAATTTATGTGTGCTATATGATTTCTAGTAATCACACTTTTGATAGTTTCCCAAATACGTTGGAAACACGTCCACACAAAAACCTACACATAGATGTTTGTAGCAACCAATTCATAACTGCCAGAACCTGGAAGCAGCCAAGATGGCCTTCAGGAAGTAAATGGATAGAAAATTGTGATCTAGTCAGACAGCTCAATGATAGATAATAGTCTTTTTAAAGACACAAGCTATAATACCACAAGAGGCTATGGACAAACCTTAAACACATACTCCAAAGTGCCATTCACCACTCTGAAAAAGCTAAATACTGTATAAGTCCAACTATATGTCACTCTGAAAAAGGAAGATCGGTGGTTGACAAAGGTTTGTTGGGCAGGAGTGACAAATAGGTGACATATGGCAAAATGTCTGGAGCAATGAAATATTCTGTAGGATACAGTTTTGGAATCTATGTGTCATGATACCTTTGTCAGAACTCACCAAATAGAAAAACCAACAGTGGATCCAATGCAAATGAGATTTGGATTAAAAATAATGAGACTACTTGTTTGTTAAACTTGTCATTTAAAAATGATGTAAAAGGCCAGGAACTTGGCCTAGTGGTTAAAGTGCTTGCCTACCATGCACGAAGACCCGGGTTAGATTCCTTGGTACCACATATATAGAAAAAGCTGGAAGTGGTGCTGAGGCTCAAGTGGTAGAGCTCTAGCCTTGAGAAAGTCCAAGGACAGTGCTCAGGCCCTGAGCTCAAGCCCAGGACTGGCAAAAAAAAATAAATAAATAAAAATGATGTAAAAAATCAACATTAATAAATTCTTTAATAAAAAATAAATTAAAAATAATGAGACTTTTGATTCATTGTTTGAGCATATGCACCACTAGGATGTGAGATGATGTTGGAAGCCTGTCTGACTGGGTAAAAAAAGACATATGACAACTCTCTGGACTTCCTGCTCCGACTAAAACTTCTCTTAACTGTTGCTTCTATGACATAACTGTAAATGCCCTGCCCTGTTCATCATCTTTACAATAAAGATAAAAAATAAAATAAAATTTAAAAAGTATTGTTTTTATAAAGCAAAAGTGATGAGACAAAGCTAATGACCAAAAGACAATACATAAGAATAATCACAATTTTCTCATTCATTTCACTCCATCTAATGTCTGTTATTCACAAGAAAAGTATCTAGTAAAAACCTACAATATGTCTAGTGCTTTGTTTTGCTGCTGCCTTAGAAATAAAATCGTTATATACTGCTTGTGCTCATACTCTAACAGAGTTAAATATGTGACAATAAATAAACCACTACAGTCTGTGATAAAGAGATCTATGATAGTGGAGGATAGAATGAACAGCAAACACACAGATATGTAGGCTCAGAAAGCCTGATTATAACAGGATAGCAATGTATGACACTTGAGTAGTGGTAAGAATGTTCCAGTAGGAGGAAGGAAGATGGCGCCGAGACAATAGGGATGCTGCCTAACTCTCTCTGACAAAAAGAGAGAACCAGGGAGTCCCACGAGCCAACTACCTTAAGAAATCCACAACAACAAACTCAAAAAGCAACGGAGAAGGACTCAAACCAGAAAAGAAATCCAGATAAAGCTCACATCCAACTTTCTCAAAGAATTCAGAACTCGAGGACCCCTCCCCCACCTCTCGACGCCGGATCAAACCCGCGAAAGCAGCGGAAAGCTGCAAAAAGCTGCAGCTGGTGCCCACTCAGGCGGCGAAAAGTGGCTTGAGCGGGTGCTGGCTCCACACGGGGAAAGCTGCGGCGGATGCCGCCTCCAAGCCACGAAAAGTGGCGGCAGTGGAGGGCGCCAGGCTGGGAGCCCAACGGCTGCAGAAACCAGCACAGAACCGGGCCAGCGAATGGCGGAAGCAGCTGAACCCAGACGCAGAACCAGAACAGCAAGCAACGGAGCCCAGACACAGAACACAGGCAGCAGCAGAGACCCGAGGCAAGTGAAAGACTCCCCACCACCGTGGAGCACCCGCAGAGGGACGCAGAGGCGTGAGTAATACAGCGCATCCCCAAACACATCGGGAAAGTGGAGCTTTTAAAAATGGTAGGAAAAGTAAATATCTCTCAATCCTAACTCTCAATATCAATGGACTTAACTCTCCAATTAAACGGCATAGGCTGTCTAGTTGGATCAAAAAGCAAGAGCCATTGTTCTGCTGTCTTCAAGAGATACATCTTACCCAAAAAAAAATCATCTTTTGAAAGTGAGAGGTTGGAATAAACTCTATCAAGCTAACGGCCCCCATAAACAAGCTGGGGTTGCCATCCTCATATCAGATAAAATAGACTTCAAACTAAAATTAGTAAGAAAAGACAAAGAAGGTTACTACATACTACTAAAGGGATCTTTCGTCCAGGAAGACATAATGATCCTAAATATTTACACACCCTATCCCGGAGCTCCGAACTTCATCAAGCAAACTTTACTTACACTGAAACCATACATAGATCGAAATTCTCGGTGACTTTAACACACCACTCTCACCTATGGACAGAACAACAAGGCAAAAACTCAACAGAGAAACCTTAGAACTGAACAACTGTATAGACCAACTAGATCTAACAGACATCTGCAGAATATTCCACCCATCAACAACACAATATACGTTTTTCTCAGCAGCACATGGAACATTTTCCAAAATAGATCACATCTTAGGCCATAAAACAAACCTGGACAGATTCAGAAACACTGAAATTATTCCATGCACACTCTCATACCACAAAGGCATCAAATTGGAACTGAACACACATCTCCACCAACGAAAACCCTGTAACTCATGGAGATTGAACAACACATGGTTGAATCACCAATGGGTCATCGAAGAGATCAGAACAGAAATCCAACAGTTTATGAAATTTAACAGTAAGGAGCACACAAAATACCAACTCCTTTGGGACACAGCAAAGGCAGTGCTCAGAGGAAAATTTATAGCGCTGAGTGCCTACAACAACAAGTTGGAAAAATTGCAAACCAACAAGTTAATGTCTCACCTTAAGCTCCTGGAAAAAGAGCAACAATCCAACCCTAATCCCAGTAGAAGAAAGCAAATTATTAAAATCAAAGCAGAATTAAATGATTTGGAATCCACAAAAAACTATAGAAAGAATCAACAAAACAAGGAGTTGGTTCTTTGGAAGAATTTAAAAAATTGACAAGCCCTTAGCAAATCTTACCCAAAAAAGAAGAGAGCATATCGAAATAAACAAAATCGCAGATGAAAATGGTAATATCACGAAAGAAATTACCAAGATCCAGAATATCATGAGGGAATACTACTCAAACCTTTACGCCAACAAATTTGAGAATCTAGATGAAATGGATGAATTCCTAGCCAATATTAACATACCCACACTGAACCAAGAAGAACTAAGCCAACTCAACAGGCCTACTTCAAGCTCTGAAATAGAAATGGCAATTAGAGAACTTCCACCTAAGAAAAGCCCAGGGCCAGATGGATTCACAGCTGAATTCTATAAGGTCTTCAAAGCAGAGCTCACACCAATACTCCTCAAGCTCTTCAACAAAATTGAAAATGAAGGTTCCTTACCAAACTCATTCTATGAAGCCAGTATAACCCTCATCCCCAAACCAGACAGAGATTCATCAAAGAAAGAGAATTATAGACCTATATCTTTGATGAACATTGATGCAAAACTTCTCAACAAAATACTGGCCAACCGTCTACAACAACTCATCAAAAAATTATACACTATGATCAAACTGGATTCATCACGGGGAGGCAAAGCTGGTTCAACATACGCAAATCAATTAATATAATTCAACACATCAACAGGAGCAAGGACAAAAATCACATGATTGTCTCAATAGACGCGGAAAAGGCATTTGACAAGATCCAACACCCCTTTATGTTAAAAGCTCTGGAGAAACTAGGAATCCATGGAACATTCCTCAATGTAATAAAGGCTGTGTATGAGAAACCCACTGCTAGTATCACACTTAATGGTGAAAATCTAAAGCCATTCCCTCTAAAATCAGGAACGAGACAAGGATGCCCACTCTCTCCACTCCTCTTTAACATATTACTAGAATTCCTACCCAGTGCAATAAGACAAGAAGCAAGCATAAAGGGGATCCAAGTAGGGAAAGAGGAAATAAAACTATCCCTCTTTGCAGATGACATGATTCTGTATTTAAAGAATCCTATAGACTCTACTCCCAAGCTCCTTGAGCTGATTCAAAACTTTGGAAGAGTAGCAGGCTATAAAATCAACCCTCAAAAATCAACTGCCTTCCTTTACACCAACAGTGAGAGGAACGAGGCAATAATCAGGAAAGAAACTCCTTTCACAGTAGCCTCAAAGAAAATAAAGTACCTAGGAATTAGCTTAACTAAGAATGTAAAGGACCTTTTTGATGAAAACTTTAAAACCCTAAAAAAGGAAATTAAAGCAGAACTAAGGAAATGGAAAAACCTCCCATGCTCCTGGATTGGAAGAATCAACGTTGTGAAAATGACAATCTTGCCAAGAGCTATCTACAAATTCAGTGCAATACCCATCAATATCCCAATGTCATTCTTTAAAGAAATAGAAGAGGCAATCCAAAATTTCATATGGAATAATAAAAGACCCCGTATAGCAAAAACACTTCTTAGCAGAAAGAACAGCTCCGGAGGAATTTCAATTCCAAACTTTAGACTCTATTACAGAGCTATAATTATCAAAACAGCTTGGTACTGGCACAGGAACTTGCCTGAAGACCAATGGAATACAACTGAGGACCCAGATATTAAACCACAGACCTATGGCCACCTAATCTTTGAGAAGGGAGCCAAAAAAATAGAATGGAAGAAAGATAGCCTCTTCAACAAGTGGTGCTGGTAGAACTGGTTAAGCACCTGCAGAAAACTAAAGTTGGATCCTTCTTTGTCACCTTGCACTAGAATTAACTCCAAATGGATCAAAGATCTGGAGGTAAAAGCTGACACACTGAAAACTTTATAGGAAGGAATAGGAGATACACTAGGCCTCCTTGGCACAGGTCGAAACTTTCTTAATAAGGACCAAAAATCACAACAAATCAGAGAAAGGCTGGATAAGTGGGACTGCATTAAACTGCAGAGCTTTTTTTTTTTTTTTGCCAGTCCTGGGCTTGAGCTCAGGGCCTGAGCACTGTCCTTGGACTTTCTCAAGGCTGGAGCTCTACCACTTGAGCCTCAGCACCACTTCCAGCTTTTTTTTTTCTATGTATGTGGTACCAAGGAATTGAACCTGGGTCTTCATGCATGCTAGGCAAGCACTCTACCACTAGGCCAAACTCCCCGCCCACTGCAGAGCTTTTGTATGGCAAAGGACATAGCTGGTAAATTAATTAGGAAGCCTACAGAGTGGGACAAAATCTTCACCAACCAAACAACGGACAAAGGCCTCATATCTAAAGTATATCAACAACTTAAAAAAGTGAATCATTCCAAAACTAACCTCCAAAGTAACAACCATCCCATTAAAAAATGTGCCAAAGACGTAAAGAGAGTCTTCTCTGAAGAAGAAACAAAAATGGCCTATAGACACATGAAGAAATGCTCAACATCTGTGGTCATAAAAGAAATGCAAATCAAAACAACTCTAAGATTCCACCTCACTCCAGTTAGAATGACCAGGATCAGGAAAACGAATAATAACAGATGCTGGAGGGGATGTGGCCAGGAGGGATCACTACTATACTTTTGGTGGGAGTGCAAACTCGTTCACCACTATGGAAAGCAGTGTGGCAGTGCCTCAAAAGGCTAAACATAGAACTCCCCTATGACCCAGCAATTCCACTACTTGGCATTTACCCAACCATCCAGAAACAAGGGCATACTAAATCCACTAGCACAACAATGTTCATTGCAGCACTATTCACCATAGCAAAGATATGGAACCAGCCTAGATGTCCCTCAGTTGATGAGTGGATCAACAAGTTGTGGTATTTGTACACAATGGAATTCTATGCTGCTGTCAGAAAGAATGACATCGCCCCATTTGTTAGGAAATGGAAAGATTTAGAAAAAATCATATTAAGTGAAGTAAGCCAGACTCAAAGGAACTTAGGCTCAATGGTTTCCCTCATTTGTCATAATCAGTAGAAACTTTGGGCTCTACTAGCAGAGATCTGCAATAGAGCAAAACCTAGATACATAAGGCCATATATTGTGAAGCTAAGTGAAAGGACTTCCAGGATATTGAAACAAAAGCCATATAATGAATGATTGTTGTCCTTAATGTACTATGTTGTCTCTCATCTCCTTTGCTGTCCCTTGGTTATCTCATATTGTTATAGTATCTCACTTTGTTATCTGATATATTGAATTTATTTGTATTTGGATATTTGAAATTTGATAGGGAAGGGGGGGAAAACCAAGACGGGTGGGGGGTGTCGGGGGGGAGGGAAATGGGTACCAAGACATGTGAAAGGGTATCAATGTATGTGAATTAATGCACTTTCTATCTGGCAAGTATCATGTAACCCTTTTACTAATTACAATAAAAAAAAGAATGTTCCAGTAAAGGAAGGGAAGTCTCCATTGGGTGCCAGTGGCTAACATCGGTCATCCTAGCTACTCAGGAGACCAAGGTATGATGATCGTAGTTTGAAGCCAGTCCAGGCAGAAAATTCCGTAAGACTTTTATATCCAGTAAATTATTTTTAAAAATCCTCTGAAAATGACATTGGCTTAAGCAAAAAGAGACTCAGGGACAGTTCCCAGACCAAAATTTCAAGCCCCAATACTGGCAAGAAAGAAAAAAAGAAGGAAGGGACAAAGAGAGGGAAGGAGGGAGGGAAAGAAAAAGGAGGAAGAAAGAAAGGTCTAAAATGGGAGGAATAATACAGCAAAGAGTTTGTTGTTTGATGAGAGAAAAATCACATCTGTTATAGAAAATAAAAACAATACAAAGAAAAATATTTACAGGAAAGCTACTGGGAAAGTAAAATCCTACTAGGTAAACAGAAATCTGCTTTGGGGCATGTATGGGAAGATGACAGATGCAGAGAGCAGTGAAATCATTTTATGAAATCTAATAGGAGCCAAAGAAAGTCATTGTTTTGATTACTATCCGGGCTTTCATAGTGTTAAACTAGTCCAGCACACAATTATGCCACAACTTAGTTTCAGGAACCAAGGGTAAAGTCATGCTAACGAAAGAACATCTGTGTTATATGAGTTGGATTGTATTTCCTCTGTGCTTCTTGGAAGCTTGCCTTAGTAGGGTATACTCATTTTTTATGAAAATAATGAGAAAGGCAGACACATTAACCTAGACAGGCACTAGACAGGCTGTCTTAGAACTGATGTGTATACTGAGATAGATCTATGGAATACTCTCCATCACCTGTGTTAGACACAGCTATGTAGGCTGAATTGGTATCCGACCAAAGCCAGAAACCTTATCTTTATAGGACAAGAAGAAAGAGACAGATGTTTTACCATGGGAAGGGAAGTTTTCTGGAGCAGTTTATAGACCTGATAGGATCTGAAAGAAAGGTTTCTTAAAAACTAGGGGAATGAACAAGAACCAGGAGACAGAGAGAGGCAGAAAGAGACAGAGACAGAGACCATCCAACTGAGATAGCTTTTTGGAGCAGCTATGCATATGACGGTCTTTATTGACTCATAAAAGATCACTGTTAGATAAAATGATTTTGATTTTTTTTTGGAGCACCCAGTCTTTCTGAAGCTTTCTAAGGCATCGACAATCTGGAGACCACAGGAGGAGGAAGAAATGGAGGTATTTACGAGAGTGACAAGCATAGATTATTACAAGCCAACCATATTCCTTCCTGAAGAGAGACAGCCACAGGTACCAAGGCCAGAGAGATCAAGAAGAACTCTACCATAACTGGACCACAAAACCATGAGGCAAGATCTTCAGTAAGAATCTTTGTAACTTTTATAAACAGATGGGAAATAGAAACACAAAATTATTTAGAATTAAGAGTCTACTAGAATAGTGTTGTGTTTGAGCCTTGCCTCTGCCATTTAGCAGCAGTATGAGTCATGACTACATACTTATCCTCTTTGAATCAATGTTCCCCTGGTGAAAAAATTGGGATAGTTAACATCATTGACACAAATATATGGAAAGAATAAATGAGACTGTGTATGTAAACTTCTTTATATGTATTAGACTCTCAAAAGATAAATTGGTTTCTTCTCTGTCTTTATGATATATAAGCCTTACTAAGCCTTTATTTTTAGAGCAATATTCAGCTGAGAATTTTCTCCTGGATAAAATGTTAGCATTATAAATGTCACCTCCTAAATCCTTTCAGATATTATGAGCACTGGCAATTCTTTGGGGCATGTATAATTCCTGAGTCAGTGGAACTAATTATCTAACTATATCCAGATTATGTTTCAAGTCAGTCTGAGTCCTTGGAAACAGACTCTCAAACTGATTTCATTTAAATGTATTTCTAACTGGAAGGCAATGTTTCCAATTTTTACTACTCTTAAATATTCCTATCTACACATTAACTTCTTATTTTTTTTACTGTCATTGATAGATTCATTAGGAGCATATAGTATTTTCTGCCTGTACATGGATTAGAAGTCATAGGTTTGAATTCTTGCATGTTTTCTGACCAAGGCCAGGTTGTTCTACCCACTTAAGCCACAGCTCCACTTCTAGTTTCTTGCGGGAGTTGGATATAAGAATCATATAGACTTTCCTGCTTAGTCTGACATTGAACCAGGTTCCTCAGATTTCAGTCTCCTGAATACCTATGATAACAAGCATGGCAAGAACATAGTTTGAGGAAATTATTTTTTTAGAATTTTAAAATGTTTTCTAGTAGGGTTTTATATACATATGTTTTGCTCTCTGAGTAACTGCAAATTCCACCTCACTGCACCAGGTTGTAATTCAACAGTGGTCCTTAGAGCATCCAATTCTTCAAGGTCTCAAGTGGGACCTTGGAGTGTATGTTCTTCATTATGTATGTGCTTCTTTTTGAGGACTACATGAAGCTTATACAAAGTACATAGTCTATTTGAAAAAAAAAAGAAAACATTTATTCATGTGGAAAACGTAAGAAATTTTTATTTTTTATTTTTATATGTTGACTCTACTTATTTCGTTCAAAAAATACTCCGGTTGAAGCTTTCTTCACTCTGAGCATTACACTTCATGAATGTTACACTGAGTGAGTGCTACATATTTTCTATGCAGTGTTCTTATGATAAAGGTCCACTTGATTCATATATTGGTTTTGTTAGAGGCTTTTATCACTATATGAAGTGCTGCTTAGGAGTATAGTAACAATGCTTTTGTGTTTTCCTTTGTCTATGAAAATATTTACGTTGAAGCCTGAAAATTACCTGACATCTCCTATCAGTGCCATCAATACAAAGAGATGTCTAGAAATGTCTCAGAACTTCCTCCCAAGAGTACTTATTACTAAGTACTTCTTATTTAATTCTTTAATCATTTTTATAAGAAATCATCTTCCTATACAGTAAGAGAGTCAATACTGCAAACACAAACTTGTAAGATGATGTAGAATTTGAGCTAAGAGAAACCTGAAAACCCAGAAAGGTTTTTCAGAGAAGTGCTTTTACGTTGCACTGAAAAGACCAAGTAGCAGATAAATGTAATGCTTTCCAAGGTAGAATGTGAGGTTTCAGTCTGTTTTAAGAGGAAGAAAAAGATTGGAAAGTATCCCAGAAATGTCATTGTGTGAACAGGTTGAACCACCCACTAGCATAAGAAGAATTACAAAGTAAAGAAATCCCATCACACCTTTATTACCTCTAGAAAAGACAGTAGAATAAAATGAGTTTGATTTCCTTAGAGAAAACATTCAAGTGAAACTAAGTTAGTTCTACAGTCTAAGTGAATTTCTCAGTCTCAGCTAGGTTTCAGAATCATGGGATCAGAATCACAAACATCCATCTACCTTCAATCATGGCTCACTACAGAGTCACTTAAGATTAGTAAACAAACCATCTCAGTTTAAGTACCTGAAAATGGAGAGTTTTAAAGTTTCGTATTCATCTAATCAATAACCAAAGCACAAACTGAACCTATTTCATTTTTTCTTCAAGCCAATCCAAAAATACGGATCAAAATGCTATGAGATATAAAATATACCACTGAAAAAACTTCCCAAAAGAGCTGAAAGATTTTAATGAATTACTGAGTCATTTTAGATACATAAAATAAACACTAGATATATTCCAGTGAGGTAGACACAATGCAAAATTGTGAGCCTGCTCTATCCCTTCTCATCTCAATACTTTACTCATCTCTACCCATAATTTATAGAACAGAAAGTATTTATTGGAATTTAAAATATTCAATTTAAGATTCCTTAAATACTTGCTTCATTTCCCAGCCGATGAACATTTAAAGTACTTGGCTAATAAGAAACAGACCAATGAAACACATATACACATGACCTATAGATGCTATTGCCATATATTTTAGGGAATCAGAAATTACTTGTATATTGTTAAAATTTAGGAAAGGATTCAAACTACTTGGAGCTCTCTCTGATACCTAGTTCAAGTAGGAGAGAATAACAGGTACAAATGGGTGATAAAATTAATACTCAATTGCAAAGTAGTGATTAGAATGCATCTAGGAATAAGATGTATCCAACATTTAACATTCTACTATGGAACTAGGTTTCTGTTAGATTATTTTGCCTAACTGTTGAGGTTTTTAAGTACATTTAGAATTTAAGGTAGGTTAGGTCCTGAGAAACTTTATTCTAAAGATGATGAAAATGAAGTGAATTAAAAATTGGGGGACCAGATCTCACTTTGTTATCTGATATATTGAATTTATTTGTATTTGGATATTTGAAATTTGATAGGGAAGGGGGGAAAACCAAGACGGGTGGGGGGTGTGGGGGGGGAGGGAAACGGGTACCAAGACATATGAAAGGGTATCAATGTATGTGAATTAATGCACCTTCTATCTGGCAAATATCATGTAACCCTTTTACTAATTACAATAAATAAATAAATAAATAAATAAATAAATAAATAAATAAATAAAAATTGGGGGACCAGGAGTTTGGCCTGATGGTGGAGTGCTTGCCTAGCATGGATGAAAACCAGGGTTCAATTCCTCAGTACCACATAGATAGAAAAAAAAAGTTGGAAGTAATGCTGTGGCTCAAGTAGAAGTCTTGAGAAAAGTCCAAAGGACAGTGCTCAAGCCTTGAGTTCAAGCCCGACAACTGGCAAATAAAACGGTATTATCACATAATTTCATCATAAGTAATTTTAATGATCTTTCCAAAAGCTTGAAGTGACATTGTAAACTCAATCAAGGATTTTTTTTTTGCCAGTCCTGGGCTTGGGCTAAGGGCCTGAGCACTGTCCTTGGACTTTCTCAAGGCTTAGTACTCTACCACTTGAGCCTCAGCACCACTTCCAGCTTTTATCTATGTATGTGGTACCGAGGAATCGAACCCGGGTCTTCGTGCATGCTAGGCAAGCTCTCTACCACTAGGCCAAATTCCGGCCCAGATTTCTTTATTTTATAGCTCAAGGTCACCTATATAATAGAATAAATTAATGACAATCTAACATTAAATAGCAGACTTTATGTAAGAATATTACCTTTAACACCATTTGCCATTTGGCCCATGCATAGACATGCCATTATTTTCATTGAATAGAGTGGTAGAGTGCTTGCCTAGCATGCATGAAGAGCTAGGTTCAATTCCTCAGTAACTCATACATAGAAAAATCCAGAAGTGATGCTGTTGATCAAGTGGTAGAGCTCTAGCCTTGAGAAAGTCCAAGGACAGTGCTCAGGCCCTGAGTTCAAAAGAAAAAAGAAAAAGACCTCTTTACTTACAAAATCATTAAATCCATGGTTTACAGATAATTGATGAGAACAACCATGGTCCATATGCTTTTATAAGTCTGAGGTTTAAGCTCACTAATTGTATTTTCCTTGGAAGCATAAAGGTTTATATTAAATCTTGCCACATTTCAATCTACATTTAAATACCATAGATCAGTCTTCAGATGTCTACTGATGAGAAAGAAAAATCACACAGCATATGGAAGTAAGAGACAGAAAATGTTATAACCCATCCCTCTTTTGGTCTGAATAGTAAAGTTAATTAATATTCCCAAGCAATTCCTAAAATATAAAATTAATGAAACTGTAAAACCATGCCCTTGCTAATCATTAACATTCACAGATTGCATGAAAGCTTTTGTTTCTTTTAGTCACATGTTCCAGCAGCAAGGCTCTTGGGAGCCTGTGTTGCTGTGAGCATCTCATGAGAACCATAGGCTCCAGTAATATGGAGAACAACTGCTCATCTCCTGACAAATCATTAGAGCCTGTGCTTTTCTGAAGCAATATACAGATACACACACACACACACACACACACACACACACACACGCATGCACACGCACTCACGCACATCAGTCAGCACAGCCATCCCACCTTCCCAGGAAACTCCTCTGTGCACAGATCCTGCAGAATATACTAGCCACAGTTTCCCCCTTCTTCAAGGAAAGCCATGTTTTGTGCCGTGGATGGATATGTAACCCAAGGTGAGATCATCTTTCAGCTGCCAGGTGGCCTGCGAGCTGACTTTTCCTGGCAGTTTCACTTGTTTCATCCATATTTCAATCTTGGAACTGAAAGTTAATGGAAGGGCTAGGAATCATCATTGAGAGCTGAAGATTAAACAATATACACCAGAAGCCAAGAAGGGAAGCTGAGGACATGGTAGGCCATATCAGGTTATGAAAAAGAGGTAGCAGGTAGGCACAGGGATGTTAAGGAGAAAAAGAAACATAAACAAAAGGCAAAATTTTAGTTTAAAGAGCAGTAGAGACTTGGAGAGGCTGAGCTATAGTCACTGTGTTACACACCCAACCCCCTGAGATAGGCTTAGCAGGCCAGTTGTGCCCCAGGCCTCACCTTCACAATTCACATCTCTCACAGGGCCTACATTTCCATTACATGCATCTTTCAAAATACCTTCACCTTGTTAGAACTAGGAGTTGTTCAAAATAGAAACAATTACCATTTTACCACATTTTAATGTACAACAGGCATTGTAAAATTAATGAACAACATATTACAGACTCACAATTACTTTCTCTTTCAATACTTACTTTGCTTACAAGGGTCTCTGGAGTACTATTAAAATGATTTTTTGTTTACCATTACTCTTCTGACTAATCCACCAATTCACACCAAGCAGAAAGCACAAAGGTAAGCAAGAAATTTGAGAAATTAGTGTGGTATTCAGCGTAGTCTCTTTCCTACCTCATCATTTATATGTAATTTTGGCCTTGGCAGACATTAGAAAAGGAAACAAAGGAGAGAGCAATAGAAAAATACCCCTTAAGTGTCTGAGTGGCGGGCCTGGAGTTTGGCCTAGTGGTAGAGTGCTAGCCTAGCATGCACAAAGACCCAGGTTCGATTCCTCGGTACCACATACATAGAAAAAAATAAAAGCTGGAAATGGTGCTCTGGCTCAAGTGTAGAGCTCTAGCCTCGAGAAAAAGTCCAAGGAAGTGCTCAGGCCCTGAGTTCAAAAAAAAATTTTAAAAAAATGAAATTTTGGGTTGCCTCTTCTATTTCTTTAAAGAATGACATTGGGATATTGATGGGTATTGCATTGAATTTGTAGATAGCCCTTGGCAAGATTGTCATTTTCATGATATTGATTCTTCATCAGAGAAAGGCTGGATAAGTGGGACTGCATTAAACTGCAGAGCTTTTGTATGGCAAAGGACATAGCTAGTAAATTATTAGGAAGCCTACAGAATGGGAGAAGATCTTTACGAACCATGCAACAGACAAAGGCCTCATATCTAAAATATATATATCAACAGCTCAAAAAATTGAATCACTCCAAAACTAATCTCCAAAGTAACAACCATCACATTAAAAGATGGGCCAAAGATTTAAAGAGAGTCTTCTCTGAAGAAGAAACAAAAATGGCCTATAGACACATGAAGAAATGATCAACATCTCTGGTCATAAAAGAAATGCAAATCAAAACAACTCTAAGAGTCCACCTCACTCCAGTTAGAATGGCCAGGATCAAGAAAACTGATAACAACAGATGCTGGAGGGGATGTGGCCAGGAGGGATCACTACTACAGTGTTGGTGGGAGTTCAAACTCATTCAACCACTATGGAAAGCAGTATGGCAGTTCCTCAAAAGACTAAACATAGAGCTCCCCATGAACCAGCAATTCCACTATTAGGCATCTACCCAATTTTCCAGAAACAAGGACATACTAAATCCACTAGCACAACAATGTTCATTGCAGCACTATTTACCATAGCAAAGATATGGAACCAACCCAGATGTCCCTCAGTTGATGAGTAGATCAACAAGATGTGGTATTTGTACACAATGGAATTCTATGCTGCTGTCAGAAAGAATGACATTGCCCTATTTGTGAGGAAATGGAAAGACTTAGAAAAAAATCATATTAAGTGAAGTAAGCCAGACTCAAAGGAACATAGGCTCAATGGTTTCCCTCATTTGTCATAATCAGTAGAAACCTTGGCCTCTCCTAGCAGAGATTTACAATAGAACAAAACCTAGATACATAAGGCCAGATAGAATGATGCCAAATGAATGGACCTACAGGATATAGAAACAAAAGCCATATAATGAGTGATTGTTGTCCTTAATGTATTCTGTTATCTCTCATCTCTTTTGCTGTCCCTTGGTTATCTCATATTATTACAGTAGTTCACCTTGTTATCTGATATATTGTATATATGTGTATTTGGTTATTTGAAATTGGATAGGGAAGGGGGGAAAACAAGATGAGGGGTGGGGGTGGGGAGAGGGTAATGGAGACCAAGACATGAGAAAGGGTATCAATGTATGTGAATTAATGCATCTTCTATCTGGAGAATATAATGTAACACTTCTATTAATTACAATAAAAATATATGAAAAAAAGTGTCTGAGTAGAATTCCTATTATTATATAAAGGAAGAAGGGATAAAGTAGAGAAGAGAGGGAACGAGTTGAAAGGAAAGGAGGGGAGGGGTAGGAAAGGGTAAAGGAGTCAGTGTTGTACCCCAATTTCTAGAACCCCAAGAAGACCATCAGAGACCACAGCCAAAGCTAAAAAGCAGGGGTTCATTTATTTTCGAGTCTGGACTCAGGCCTCCACGTACCAACAGCCGACAATGCTGAAAGGCCCTGAGCAAGAACTTTACACCGCTTTTAAAGAAGAATCACAATTAACCACTGGTCGAATTAGAACTCAGGTGTCTAACTGCTGAGTACCAAGCTGTTACCACCTGGGGTTCAAGTACATGGTCCCTAAACAAGGGGGTAGAGGGTCATTCCCAGAACTTGGAACAATCTTGGCACAACATTCTCCCTTTTCCCATGATTCTTTTACAGCCAATCTTGGCTATCTCTGCATAATCACACAAGGGCCTAAGGTTCCAGCTAAGACAAAAAACAGAGTTATCAACCAAGGGGAAAAATTCCTTCACTTTGCTCCCTTTCCCGTTTTAACACCAGTAGATGGAAATACACAACTATGAGTACTCACCCACACAAAGTCCCTGTCCAAATACTGCCCATAACTATTATTGATTTTGGCGACGTAACTTAATTTTTAAAGGGCTACTTTTAGTCCAATCAATCTTCCAAGTTGTTTTGGGCAAAGGTTCTATAAGGTCTGGAAACGGATCCACTGGCTTGGCATGGGTATAATGGATCCAAGAAGCTACTCCGTCTACTTTGAGGATGGTGGGTGTTGTCAGGATGACCTGAAAGGGTCCTTTCCATCGTAGCTCCAGATTTTCTTGCCGGTGGCATTTCACGAGTACCCAATCACCTGGTCTATAGCGATGAGGCACAAGAGGTGGTTCTGTCTTGTACAGGTCCTTCAGCTTGGGCCAGACTTCTTGGTGAGCCCTTTGCAGGGCTTGGAGTGAAAACAAAAATTCAAAATCACCATCCTCTTCTTTTTTAACAAGATTTTCTTTAAGATTAGGTATTATAGGGGGAGGCCTACCAAAGATTATTTCATAAGGAGTAAGTCCTAATTTAAAAGGGGAGTTTCGAACCCTAAACAGAGCATAGGGGAGAAGAGCTACCCAGTTTGCGCCAGTCTCCATGGTCAATTTGGTCAGGGTCTCTTTTAAGGTTCTATTCATTCTCTCTACCTGTCCTGAACTTTGGGGTCTATAGGCACAATATAATTTCCAATCTGCTCCAAGTATGGAAGCAAGTCCCTGACTTACCTTCGAGACAAATGCAGGTCCATTGCCCATTACTGGAAAACCATACCTGGGTGAAATGTCCTCAAGTATCTTCTTAGCCACTATCTGTGCAGTTTCCCTTTTAGTGAGGAAAGCCTCGACCCATCCTGAGAAGGTATCTACAAAAACTAACAAATACTTATATCCATACTTCCCTGGTTTTACTTCAGTAAAGTCTACCTCCAAATAGGCTCCTGGCTTATCCCCTTGCTGTCTTGCCCCTAAATTTTGCTGATTTCTCCCTATGTTATTTAGCTGACATACTCTGCAACCTGAAATAATCTGATCACTTTTGACGGTTGCTTCCTTAATTCGTAGTCCAGTTTGTCTGATAAAGTCTTGCATCTTTCTGGCTCCCAGATGAGTACTATGGTGAATTTTTTGTAACACCTTCATCCCTAATTTTTCTGGGAGTACTATGTGACTCCTGGAATCTCTCCACCATCCATCTAGGAGCTGTACCATAGGTAGTTTCTCAATCCATTGCAAGTCTTCCTCCGTATACCCTGGGATTGGTGGTAAGACTCTGGGTCCTGGGTCTGGGAGTTGGAGGGCTAGAGCTGGAGTTGTAATCCCACTTATCCTGGGGAGGTCTAGTTAAGGGAAAAGTATCATTAATCAAATCTGGATTAACAGTGGGCTGCCCATCGTCACCAGGGACCAATTTCCTGGCCTCCACCTGGATTCTTTCCCTCTCCTCCATAGTAAACAAGATTCGGAGGAGCTGCTGACAATCATCCCAGGAACAATCTTGGCACAACAGTCAGGTCTCTCTCTTTTTCTTTGGTGATTTGAACTCAGGATAACATGTTTGCTTGGCTTGCTTGCTCATGGCTGGTACTCTACTACTTATGTCATGCTTGCAGCCCAGAATTTTGCTGGACATTTTGAAGGTGAAGTCCAGCAACCTTTTCTGCCCAGGGTAGTTTTGAGCCTCCATCCTCTGAGGCTTGGTCTCCAGTGCAGATAGGATGACAACCTTGTTTTGATTGTCAGTTATAGGGGTTTGAACTCAGGACCTCATGCCTGTGAGATAAACATTCTATTTCTTGAACCAGACCCCTACTCCTCTTTGCTATAGCTTGTGTTTGATAGGGTCTCATGCTTTGGCCGAGTCTGGCTTCAGAGGATATTGCTATAACATCTGCCTCCCAAGAAACTTAGATGGATGTGTACCATTACATTTGGTCCTACAAGTCTTTCTGGAGTAATTTTCATTACCATCTAATATCACAATGATCTCATAAAAAGAGGTATAAATGTTGTATTTATTTATCAGTGCATAAGGAGTCTGATTAGGTTTGGCAAAAGAGAGACAAAGACCACTACCATCAGTGGTTCTTCATGCCCTCTTTTTATACAGGTAATAAATTTCATAGGTTATAGATAGCCTACCTCACCATGTCGTTTCAGATTACATATTATAAATTCAAATTACATTATAAACATATGTAAGTAAAAATGTCAACCACATTCTGAAAAAAATAAATAAATCAGTTTGCTATATTATGTATCCCGATATGCTTAGACAAAACTAGAGCAGTAGATGTAATATACTGAGGTGATACTTACCTCTCCATATAGAATCACAACAGCTGAGATGTCTCCAAATAAAATCTAACACTTGTATCTTCCATTAGCATTTTCTTCAATGGTGTGATCTTTCACAACAATGAACAAATTTTGATAAGGTGATGAGCAAAGTGTAATCTTATCTCAATTTACTTTATTCCTGAAATAATAGTATATATATATATAACACACACTGCTAAAAATGTATTCTCACATTGCTTTTTGCAAATAGATCCTGTTATGTCCAGGAATTTTTACTGCACATGAAAATATAGCAGAATAATCAAAATTCCTAGTAGACCCAGGTCAGTCCTTCATTGCATGGGGAATGGCTCATGCATTGTAGACAATCTAGTAACCTTGAAAGCTTCCAGCAGCATTCATCCCCTATTCATTGTGAGAGACTAAAATTGTCACACAAATTCCCAAGACATCTCATGAGTTACTAAGCACCATAACCTTCAGGTACCCTGGGCTGCCACAACCACTACCCCCTGCTCTAGACTCTCTCCATTGAACTCAATTCAAACTCCCTTTTCCTATTTCACAAAATGAAAGCCCATCTAAACAGAAATAGCACTAGATAAATGTTTTGAAACTGGAGGGGAGCCAGATCTGATTTAGCTAAACAGAAGCACTTTGTTATAATAATGTAAAGACAGAATATGCCTCAATAATCAAAGCTCAAAATGAAGATGGTTTTACACATTTGTGATCTTGGTTCAGAGTCTGCATGATCTTGAAGCTTTCCTACCAATATATTCTTTCACAGAGTTTTGTCTTTGTTGGTTTTGGGTGGTTATTTTAAAACAGAATAATAGTTTTCTTGAACAAGTGGTTGACATTCTGCTTTTTAAAATTCATATCCCACCTCTACCTAAAGCTCATATGAAGATATTCCTCTTGTGTTGCAGAGGGGGAATAATTTCTGCTAGCCTTTTCAGAGAGTTAGCATTCCTTGATGAATGTAACTCACTATGCTATTTTAATCACTAAATCGTACTTTATGTTCAAATCTTGTGAGTGTCAATAGATCACTGGTTTAATGGAGTGTGATAAGAGAATTCTTAATTGATTATTGTCCTCATTAATCTCTTACAATTCAACAAGAAGATCTGTAAAATACAGAAGCATAATGTGTTACCCCACAGCACAGGATAAAGCACAGACACCAAGTAAAGAACTATAACTATTACAACTCAGTAAAAATAAGCCCTAGAGAATCACGTACTAGAGTCAGGTCAAAAGTTTTAATCCAGTCTGCATCACAAATGTGGGAGTTGGTTTGTTTAAATGCTTATAATTCTTTAAAAGCTCTATGAGGGTCAGTTTCCTGACCAGAATGGATTTTTGCCCTCCCCACTCCAGAGAAATCCCAGGGTTTAAACAAATAGGCAGCAATGTTTCCCACTGTGGCCATGCACTGCACCACTATTTCTGCAAGACGAAGATGGTTATTTGGTCTACCGGGAGCCTTAAGGACTCTGCAGTATTAAGGAATACCTTTTCCAAGCAGCTGTGTGTCCCGCTATTGCTGCTGTTGCACCAATCACAGAGATATTTGCCTGCTAATCCACAACATATTTTATGTGAAATGTCTTTGTAGGGGATGTGGGGTGTGGGCAAATTTACATCCCTTTATTTTGAGCAGTTGAAAAGAGCCCTGGAAATGTGGAGGAAATGGTACTTGTCTTTTCTGAATAATAAATCAATTGCTTCATCTTTCTTATCTTTTCTGCCATTGCAGTAGCCACAATGATATTTTGGATATCTATTTCAGAGAGATCATTAGTAATCTGTTCTATTGCTATGGAAATCAAAGGTCAGAATGTTACAATTTAACTAAAGCTAAAGGCTAGAGTAAAAGCATGATTTAAATCCAGATGTTTTGAACTACAGTTATATTCTCTTCACATTAAACCCTGACAGATTCATGAATATGAATATAAAATACCTTTTAACACAATCCTTCACAATTATATCTCCCTCTTTTCAAAGAATGAAACCCTGTTGTATACTGTGAACAGGGCTCATATCCAAAAGCAAAGAGAATCATTGCAATTTGTCTTTAACAACTATCATCAGAACCCTGAGAAAATAAAAGCCTTGATAAAATACGTCATTGCTATTGTATATAAATTATTCAAAGGCATGTGATAAAAGCCCATATCACACAGCATATAAGAAAATGGACAAAGCATTCCAACTTAATTGATGGCCATTTCCCAATTTTTTTCCCTGTGTGTGCTTTGTGATCCTAGGACCGGTCATGTCAGTTCCAAAATGCCTGTCAATGTGCTTTGCCCAATTATGTCAGACTTTTCTTACATAAATTCCATCAATGCTAGTAAATAAAACCTCTCGGGACTCAGATCTTAAATCTATCTGATTATTTTATTTGGTTTGGTTTGATAGAATCACTTAGGATTCAGATATAAAACTATTTGTGGTTTGGTTTTGGTTATTATTTGTTTTTTCAGATCACATCTTGTTATATAGCCAGGACTGTTCTGAAACTTCAGCCTTTAAAGTGCTGGGATTACAAGCATGTGCCACCACACCTGGTTTTCAAATGCTTTAATGGCATGGCCAGTAAAGTGAGGGCATAATAGAGTTGGGTGTCTCTCTGTTTCGCATTCCTTCTATAGTATTAAACACAGGGAATAAAGACAAAGATAAAGTGCATGTATCAATATGAAATAAAACCTGCTCAAATAACAACTTCTAAAAATACATTCAATGAGTTACTCATTAGCAAATTAATCCCCAAGTCCTTGCTACCTAATCACAGTTCTCCCTACCTCAGAAGTATGCATGCCTTACAGTTTCTATTACTGGCTGCATTCCAAGTGTACAACTCAAAGCAAAGTCTTCTTGAAAGACTATTAGGACTGTAGGTAAAAAAGTCTCTCCTTCCCTTATAGCTGAAGCAAGAAGGACCACAGGATGGCCAGTGGCCATCTTGCTGGCTACTGGCCAGATACTGAGAATGACGCTATACTGAGGGAAACAGAACCAAGGCAGGACAGAAATAAACTCTTATCACATAGTTGAAAACACAGAATATAAGATTCTTGAAGGCAGCCGGGTGTGGTGGCTCATGCCTGCAATCCTAGCTACTCAGGAGGCTGAAATCTAAGGATCAAGATTCAAAGCCAGCCCAGGCACAAAAGGACCTGAGACTCTTATCTCCAATTAACCTCTAGGAAACAGGAAGTGGGGCTTGTCTCAAGGGTAGAGAGGTAGCCTTGAGCTCTAGAGCTCAAGGACAGTACCCAGGCCAAGTTCAAGCCACATGATCCACAATAAATAAATAAATAAACAAACAAACAAACAAATAAATATTTTTGAAGGCATCTAGGCCTTCAGCAGCATGAATTGATATTCTCTTTTAGAGATCACTAACACTAGAGTAAAAGATCTGGCAACCATTGAGGATATTTTTCACTGGCACACAAATGCAAGGATTTTTTATCTTTACCAAATAAATGCGCAAACTTTCCCCAATATAAGATATTTGACTTAAGACCAATCATTTCTTCTATATCTAATATAATCACAATTCATTTCTCATTGCTTTTATTAAGTAAGCCAGCCTGACTAGTACGCAAGTTTAAAATGAAATGGCAATGAAAGTAATATAGACAAAGGTAAACAAGTAGAAAGGCTAGAGAAGATGCTATGAAAGTAATATATTTGTGACATTAGGAAACACTTTTCTGACTGACAAATGGCAACATATTAAACTTATTATAATAATTCTTCTCTTTATTCTGACTAATAAGTGCTGCTTTGTAGGTTCATGAATAGTGCTTGATTTCAGTTAGAATACAGATTGAAAGATGACTAGTCTTTAATAACAAAAGGTACTTTTGCCCCAAAGAATACAGGATATTATTTATTAGCTTTTTCTGACAATGATTTGTTCAAATTTCCCTCAAAACTATTCTTTAATCTAACACCCATAACTATGCCATCATCCCAAATCTCATTAAAAGATTATTTTTACAGGAAGCTCAGTATCATGAATTTCATTTCCTTAAATAATCTTTTTTTAAATTCCAATGCTACTCTTAAAAAAAACTGATCCATAAGAAAATTATATCAGGTTATGTTCAGTTCACTTAAGATGATTGACAGTATTTCACTTCCTCATTACTATTCAAGTCTTTATTAAACAGGGAAATAAAAATTGTGCTTATCCTCTGATCAGTTTATTTGGTCTCACCATTAAGACTCATTTACATAAGAGAAAGCAATTTCTAAACAGTGCAAATATTGAATATGATTTTCCTTTACCTCTAGCTATTAGAGATACAAGATTAGCAAAGCTATAGAAAGAGATGCTGCAAACCATGCCTCCAAATGAAGAGGAAGAGTGCAGCTACAGAATTCACCTTAACAGCATGTTTCCTCTAGAACACAGAAACCCAGGGCAGTATAAGGAATCATTTGATCCAAACCTGTTTATTCTGGGATGAGTACAAAATACTGGGTCTGTCCTAAATACTGAGGGGAAACCCAAATCTGCAAAAAATGCCTCTGAAAGCAGCTTCTCCTAGCCTGCTGCCCAATTCATGAGAATTTCTACAGGGAAATTCAGGCTACATATTGCATAGAGAAGAAGGGGGAAAGGTAGGAAAGTCAAAGGAAAATTGGTACTAAGGGGAAAAATATGTCTTTCTCCAAACCCTAAAACATGATTTAATTGTCCCTTGGAGGGCAAGACCCAACTCCAAGAACTAACTTGCATTATGGTTTATGCATTCTAAACTTTGGCTGACTTTTAGCCAAGCTTCCTTTCTAGAAAGTATGTGACTGTTGACTGAAGCCCTACCCACCTGCCTGAGCTCAATTCCAACCTCTCCTCCTTCATAGAGATTCCCTATCTTGTTCGGTTTCAAATCTATTTTCTTTTCTGAAAGGGGATGACAATCTGCTTCTTCTCTGCCATTAATCCTCTTTTACTCAATCTTTTTTTTAAACGCTATTTATGGCCGCTTACTATTTTACCTGATAAATTATGGACTCTTTCAAAGAAGGTTCTCTGCGTTAGTTTATATTAGTTTATCCAAGCACTTTGTACAATATAAGATGTTAAATAAGAATTGGTAAATGGATAGCAAAGAGGAATGGATAAATAAAATACTTAAGCTCAAAAGCCAGAAAACTTTTTCTTAAATAATCAGAAAGTGAAAGCTTTATAAAGAATGTAAATTCAGAGAGAACAGGGGGAAAACAAGATGATTGGGAGGCGGTGGAGGAGGGAAATGGGGACAAAAAATGAGAAGAGGTATCAATGTGTGAGAAGTAATGTACCTACTATCTGGCGAATGTAACTGTAACTCCTCTATACATTACCTCAATAATAAAAAATAAAATGAAAAACATCATTCTGATTTAAAAAAGAATGTGAATTCAGACAAAATTGGGGCTACCAAAAATTCAATCACTCCAAAACTAATCTCCAAAGAAACAACCATCCCATCAAAAGATGGACTAAAGACTTAAAGAGAGTCTTCTCTGAAGAAGAAACAAAAATGGACACATGAAGAAATGCTCGACATCTCTGGCCATAAAAGAAATGCAAATCAAAACAACTCTAAGATTCCATCTCACTCCAGTTAGAATGGCCAGGATCAAGAAGTCTAATAACAACAGATGCTGGAGGGGATGTGGCCAGGAGGGATCACTACCACACTGTTGGTGGGAGTGCAAACTCATTCAACCACTATGGAAAGCAGTATGGCAGTTCCTCAAAAGACTAAACATAGAGCTCCCTTTTGACCCAGCAATTCCACAACTGGGCATTTACCCAATCGTCCAGAAACAAGGACATACTAAATCCACTAGCACAACAATGTTCATTGTAGCACTATTTACCATAGCAAAGATATGGAACCAACCCAGATGCCCCTCAGTTGATGAGTAGATCAACAAGATATGGTATTTATGCCCAATGGAATTCTATGCTGCTGTCAGAAAGAATGACATCGCCACATTTGTAAGGAAATGGAAAGACTTAGAAAAAATCATATTAAGTGAAGTAAGCCAGACTCAAAAGAACATAGGCTCAAACCTTGGACTCTCCTAGCAGAGATTTACAATAGAACAAAACCTAGATAAATAAGGCCATATAGGATGACCCTAAATGAAAGGACCTCCAGGATTTAGAGATAAAAGCCATATAATGAGTGATTGTTGTCTTTAATGTACTGTGTTATCTGTCATCACTTTTGCTGTCCCTTGGTTATCTCATATTGTTACAGTATTTCCCCTTGTTATCTGATATATTGTATATATGTGTATTTGGTTATTTGAAATTGGAAAGGGAATGGGGCAAAACAAGATGAGGGGTGGGGTGGGGTGAGGGAAATGGGAACCAAGACATGAGAAAGGGGATCAATATATGTGAAGTAATGCACCTTCTATTTGGTGAATATAATGTAACCCTTCTATTAATTACAATAAAAATTATATGGAAAAAACCACACTGATACAGCCACTTACTCTGCTAATACTTTAAAACTAAAAACCATTCGCAGCTTTCAGATTGCACAAAAATAGGCAGCTGGTGGGATTTGACCCACAGGTTGTAATTTGCCAACCTGTGAATTACACATTATTTAAAGAACACATTCATTAGAAGGCTTGTGTTTAATGAATCACTTTTAATTACCTGTTTAATCCTTGTAATTGCATGTGGCCTATAATTGGGACACATAATAAGTGTTTTTGGCTATTAATACCTAAACCTGATTATTCTATTCTCATTTTCAGTCCAATTTAAATCTCTTCAGTGCCATGATTCTCTTGATATTTTACTTGGTAGTATAGTACTCAATAAGATCTGTATTATCATGGTCTGTGAGTTTACCATAGGTTTAAGAATAAAAATTATGTGATCTTTCCACTAATTCCAGTAGTAGAGTTTAATGAGAAGTGGCATGATAAGATGGATTCAACCATCAACAACGAATCAAATTTACTTGATCAACCACTACAGCTACCCAGTAGGGTAATCCAAGGTATATACAAGAAGGGTTACTATCCCCCACAGAAATTTATATTGAAAATTCTAACTTAAATGGGACAACTATAGACTTTATGTCATTTTTTTCCATGATG